>NC_048895.1:68662227-68906879 GCF_011077185.1 Oxyura jamaicensis | reverse complement strand
AGGAAGGAAGGAAGGAAGGAAGGAAGGAAGGAAGGAAGGAAGGAAGGAAGGAAGGAAGGAAGGAAGGAAGGAAGGAAGGATCCTTCCTAGTCACTCATTAATCTTTTAAAGGGCAACCTTTCCAAGCTGGATACTAGAATATGTATATATATGTGTATATATGTATGTACAGGGAGAGAGGGAGAGAGAGAGATAGAGAGAGAAATACCCACATGTCTTGCAGGAGATCATTACTGGCACAGAGCAAAAATGAACTTTAGCTGCAACTTTGAAAACAAATATGAAGCATGGCTGCAAATGTTTTGGTGGACAATGGGAATAGTAATTGTAAATGGTAGCTGTCAATATAGGAAACAGGAAAGGCATTTCCCCCCTCCCCTGTTAAGTTATGGCCTTGTATAATACTACAGTCTCTTTATAGTTTGTATACAGTGAAGGTTTTATTTATAAAATTTGCTCTATATGCCATATTGCTGAGTAGGCATTTTTAGCAAATGAGTTGTACCATCCATAGTGAGAACACAGTTATAGCTGTGTGAAGCATCTGTTGCATCTTAAGGCAGCTTAAGTTGTTCTCCTCCCTGTAGAAGACTGCGCCCTTCAGAGGGAAGCACTTTTACATCAGCCCAGATGCTTTCAGGCAGGGAGGGACGAAGCAGGAAGCAGAGAGGTGGAGTTTCACACCACTAAGAGGGCCTTCAGAGCTCCAGTGGTGCAGCCACTGGGACAAAGAACCCACATGAGATGGTCCCCGCGGGGACCTGAGTGGACGTGGTGGCACCCACACCACTGCATCCGGCAGGAGCAGCGATGGTGGCTGGGAGCGGCAAGGCTCCAGCTGCCTTGGCCGGGACCTCTTCTGGCCACCGCCCCAGCCATGAGTTGCAGCATGAGCTTCCCCCAGCTGCAGAGCAGACCATGCAGCCCCGGGTGGTGGCTGCGCTTGGATTCCGCCCAGGAGAGCCTCCTTGGGGATGCTGAGTGCTGCCAGCAGTGTAATGCAGCCTGGCTCCTTGCAGCTGGGGAGCAAAGTCAGCTGGATCTTGGCCACCTCTTTCATAGGAGCCCAGCGGGGGACTAAGGGTTCCCTCCACAGAAACATAGCTCTCTTTGGCTTGCTTGTAATTTGATCTATAGCTGTCAAGAGTGAGTGCTGCCTGCACTTACCAAGATGCATAAAATAGTGCATATAAGAACATCCTTTGTGAAGGAACACCCATTGTTTAATGCTGTTAAAGAGTGGAATGAATCATGATATTTATACAGAGAGCATTTCACTAAATCCCTAGCACAAAAATATTTTGTGTCCATGCCCCAACTACTAATTGATTTTATCTTGCTGTGCTTTTTCAGGCTTTGCTATGACTGTCTGAAATAAACAGCAAGAATTCAGTTTCTTTCCCTGTCAAAGACTGAGTTCTGCATCCTTGCTTCATAGGAACCATCTCATTGGTTTCAGTGCCAGTATATGGAGCCACTGCCTGCAATGGGAATGAGAACTAATTCTGATGTACGGCACTGTGGTGTGGCAAATGCTGACTTAAATATGTCTAATGATATAATTAATGGCCAGACTGGTTGCCTTTCATTATCTTGTTCAGCTAAGCAAACACATTTCAAAGCTCCAAAGGAGTCAGGCAATGTCCAGAAAAGTTGATTTATCAGTAACAGACAGCCAAAGATATTCTGTACCCCTTTCAAACAAATAATCCTTTCCAAAACTAAATAAGTATATGAACTACTTTCTGAAAGAAATGTGTCATTTGTACAATGAAAAACACATGACTTGCAAGATAGTTTCTACAGCTTTTTCTCTTTTCTCCCTTCAGGTTTTCTATGTTGTCAGCAATTTGAAATCTTTCAAAAAACATCAGTTTATAGATGATCCAGAAAACTTGATTAAAGCTTTTAATTTTTACCAAACTGACCATACAAATTATCTTGTGTTGAAGTGAAACAGCTACAATGGAAGCACCATGTCATTCTATTTGTACAAATTAGGAAGCATTGTCAGTGACAGATTTTAGTTCCCTTTTAACTAAAAACACTAATTTCTTCATAATATACATTCTCCTGTTTAAAATATCAATGAAGCACCTTTTGCAATTAGTTGTATTTATTCAAACCAATGGGTAAATGCATATGTGAGAACTACATTTTTCCTAATATTGTATGTCAGCCATTTAAGTAGGAAAAGCTGTCTCTGTCTCCTTGAGATGTCTCCGTTTTGATTTTAAAGAACAACTGAGCACCATCGATTTGAAAAGTAAAGCACTTCTGACATATTTCAAGTAGTGAAACCATTAAATGAAAATTCTTAGAATCACAGGCCATTTTTAAAGTGCAGGTCATGAAGTTTAGTTGTCCATGACAAGAACTGGGCAAATCAAACTCTTTAAGATTTGGAAAAACCAAACCAAACCAAACCATCCAGCTGCTAAGCTTGAGGAAGATATAACTGCTCACCTTTTTTTTTTTTTTTTTTTTTTTTGCACAGTAGTAAAACATGCTGTGTAGTATTTTAAACAACTCTCTCTGACCATTTTTGAAATAGAGATGCTGTTATTTTCTTAGCATCACAAAATAATGTAGGCAATGTAGATCTGAGTTATTAGAAGGCTTTTCTGGATCCTAAGACATGTAAACAATTATCCTTCTCAGAAGTATTTATTTTACAAGGACTCTGGGACCAAGCCACAGCAACAAGACTCTGTGTGAAGTTTTGAAGATGCTGTGCGTGTGAGAACTGCTACAGTCAGCAAGCTATCATGTTAGCAAATCCATTAGTGTAACGCTTGTCTCTCCCTCGCAGGTGGGCCTGCCCAGCTGCTCTCTGGATTGTGATGCCAGCAACTGTGTCACATCTCCACAAATGTGGATTTTTACTCACAAATTTGTAGGGCATCTTGAAGTGCCACAAGCAAGTCCCCACTGCACAAAATTTGGGTCCTCTCAAGCAAAGTATCTGTCCCACATCTCTTATGGCACCCCTTAGGAAGGCTCTACATCTCTGAATCTCTGTAGCACCTCTGCATTTGGTCCTACACACAACCCAATTACCTATATTACAGCCTATCCCAACTTTTTTTTTTTTTTTTTTTTTTTTCCATCCATGGTTATCTCATAAATCTACAAAGAAGGAAGAGGGGCACAAAAGGTTCCGTGAAAGGTCACAGAGAGCAAGACCACTGCAGCGTTCAGTGCAGTGTCTGAACCTTCTAGGTGTTATGCTGCAGGAGGGGAAGATCATCTTCCCATCTGACCACTTGAAAAACTGAGTCCCAAACACCACTTAGGGTGAACAAGAGGAAATTACAATAGATTATCTGCCCCTAGCCTGGGAGGCTAGGGACAGCCTGCTGCCCCTTACTCCTTCCATGTCTCAATGCCTCTTCAAAGACCCTGCACTCATGAGTTAGCTGACTTCAGAGGCAAATCCCCCCAGCTTTTATTCTCCCTTAACAACTTCCAGGGTTGTGCTTAGGGCGCAACTCCTATCCAGCCAGCCTATAAGCCCACCCCTGTGTTTATAGCAATCCCCATCTTCTAGAGACAGGGCATGAAAGGGTGGTGGCTTCATCGTGCATGGGATAAAGAAGAGAAATAGACCTAAGGGCCTTCCCAAACAGCAGTTAGTCCAGAGGAGACACATTGTGAAGAGAAAAAATACTCTATTGTTGTCAAGTGCAAACAAATTTTATTGGCCTCACACAGAGAGGCTGCTGGCAAGGAGTAAGTTCTGAAAGCCAGTCCATACTTGATAGCTTTCCAGGGACTCTCTGCCCCACCGGGAGACTAAAAGAGAAGAAAATATGTGCATGCAAGCCAGGCTTTCCAACTAGGCTCAGCCTACATCACAATGCTCACAACCAGAAAATATTTTCAGATAGGCCACCCTTGTTTATTGGGGCCATTTGGATACCCTCAAGAGTCCATTCAAATTAAATGTACATAGGGGTCCTCCTTAGGCAGTAGCAGCAGTTGGGCTATTATCAGAAAAAGAAACATAAAACAAACAGTCTATGTTCTGGCATGGCCCATAAAAACACCTGGAAAACAGAAAGCCCCCATCCTTCTAAAGATCACATGTCCTTAGGAACAGAGAAAACAAGAGCAAGCGCCAATAGCCCTTCCCACTCTGCAGTTCTGAGGCACAAACCCAGACAATAGGCTGTCTGTCCGTCTGCTCATTAAAAGGCATCTGTTATTACAGCCTATGAAAACATAGACAGGGCACCCTGCCCCTAGAGATGAAAGCAGCCAAAAACAAAAAGCCCAGAAAGAGAACTTTACATCCCACAATGGGCCTGTAACACCCTGCTTCTGATCTCCATTCCCATCAACTCCTTTGCTGCCTCCAGCTACTGGTTCAGCTGATCCTGGCCAGGGCTGCATGCTGCCAGCCTTCAGGAAGCTGCGGCCTCTCCCACCAGGGCCTGCAAAGCCATGGACAGTCCTCCATGCTGGGAGTCTGTGACAGTCCCTCCTCGTAGCAAAACCGTGGCTCTCTAGTCTCAAAATACCTCAGTTATTGTCCTTCTTCCCACTCCTTTTGATTGCTAGATGCCAAGGTAATGCTCTTCCCATTTAGTCTGTCCTTCCTAGTGGCCTAGAGAGAGTGCTTGCAGGTACATGTAACATCTACAAGAGCTTGGGCATGCTGGAGGCAACATCTGAAGCTCTCTGGTGGAAAGGCAGTGAACAGAGCAAGATCTGCGCTGCTCCTAACCTTGCCGTGAGCATTCAGTGGATATACCTGATTAGTTAGAATGGACAGATCAGAAATATATTTTTGAGGGACACTACAAAGACAGTTTGTCTGTTTCTTCATATTGCGTGTCCTAGAAAGGAAAAAAAAAAAAAAAAAAAAAAAGAATCTGTTCTTGGCTGTTGCAATTGCACAGCTTTGAGCAGCCAAATTGTCCACCTTCCTGCAGGAGAAGTGACAGCTCACATTGCCAGAAAGCTGTATTCCTGTACTTTGAAGAGCAGACTTATAATTCATGAGCAGCAAAATCTAAAGGGATCTATAAAGATTTTCTCAAACAATCATAATAAAAAAGAAAGAACAGCCACAGCTTCAGTTATACATGGAGGTTTTGGATTTGTTATTTTGAGTATCTTCACATGGTAAAAAATATCAGGTGATCCAGAAAAAGATGACACAGGCCAGGTGTCAGGGTGCATTATAGAAGATTTCAGTCGTTGCCCAAAGTCAGGATGTCTTGGCCATGAGCAGACCCATCCTTGGGTCAGGAAGGATTCTTCTGTGCCTTCCGCAGCCCACCTTCACACAGGCAGGAGAGCAAAGGCAGGCAGGTGCTGCAGCCAGCTTCTTCAAAGCATGATAGCAGCAACTAGCATCACTCAGGACTTGTCTCAGCACCCTGGTGGCCCAAAACAAGGGAGAGCCCAAACACACCCTTTCACTTTCTTTCTTTCTTTTTTTTTTTTTTTTTTTTTTTTTTCCTGCATGGCTCCATTTACACAAGTCATGTTAGTGGGTCTCATCCAGTTCAGCCTACAGAAAATGAAAATCTGCAATGATTTCCAATGAGGGAAGACTCCAATAGTTGTCAACGCTCTAAGTACTTCTGTATAAAAATAATGGGATTGCAGATTTATTATTTTGTTTCCAAAACAGTGTAGAAAAGTCATAAGGCAGTCACAAAATCCTCTCTCATGCTGCTTGCCTTGTAAGGAGAAATGGCTTTTAAAAATGGGGGCTGCATTCTAGCAATTGGAAACATTTTGAGTCAAATGAACATCTTGATGGTGATGTACTTTCACAGCTTGAGAAACGCACAGATTCCTTTCCATCCTCCCAAAGCTCTCTCCTTTTAATGTTTAGCTTGCATTAATAGCATGACAGGCTTTACGACAGACCTTTTCTTAATGACTGTGCAAGGGCTCTGTAATCTTCATTTTCCTAATGAAAAGCATGTCTACCAGGGAAACCCTTCCTGCCTCACTAAAGTCTCCACTGCTCATTGCCCTGCTCCAAAGGCCCATGTGATCAAGCTCCACTTTTGTTCCTGAAGAATTACCCTATATTTCTCCCCCGAACTAGCAAGGATTAACATGGGAGAATGTATTGCGAAGTTACCCTGGTCCTCCCAACAGCTTGGCTCCCTCCTGCCCTTTCTTCTGTCAGTAAAATAACGAAAGATGTCAATAGCACTGCGTCTGTGCTGTGTGCTGACAGACCGTCTGCTACTTATTAAATTTCATCAGCCTCACTGATGAGAAATGGAACCAAATTTGTGTTAAAGTTAAGAGGACGTAGAAGGCTGTGGTGAGCCAGTTCATGCCTGCCAAGCATGGGAGCTGCCAAGCTGGGGTGCTTCAGAGGTGATGAAGTGCAGTGCTGGAGGTCAGGAGCTAGCCCAGAAGGAGGAACACCTTTGTGCCGGGCTGTCCAAGGGCTCCATCAATGTCCAGGCCATTCAGTGTCTCCTGCATCCGCATCTGGCATTGCTGTTCTTCTGCCTCTCACTCCCCTCCCAGAAGATAGCCTAAGGTCTCAAACAAAACAGAAACCTCCAAATCGCCACTCAAAGGGCTGTGTGCCTGGTTCTGCCTGCCCTCCAGCCACATTTAGTAGTCCTTGGCAATTTTTCCTACAGATCTGCCTCTCCCCCATTATTTTCTAGGGATTAAAATTAGAGTGATCCAGACATTTATTTTCTTTCAGGTAGGCACCCCTGTGTTTTCAGTTAGAATTTTGCATACGAAATTGCACAGAATTTCTCAGTGTAGTACTAGCAGAGGGAGTTCAGTCCACAGAGACACCCCCTGCACACACTGTGTGCTGAATCCTGCATATCAGAAACACTGCAATTCATAGCAGTGATTTATTTGTCTAGGAAAACCAGATAGAGATATACATAAATCCCAAATAATAAGCTAGATATCTTAAATTCTACCTAAATGAACTTTCCAGGTTTTGCTGGGGATGCAATAGTTCCACTACAGATCCCAAACCAGCAGCTCTGTGAAAATAAAAAATGAAAAAAATTAAAAAAAAAGAAAAAGAAAAAAGAAAAAAAAAAAGAAAATAAAAAAAAGAAAAAAAAAGAAAATAAAAAAAAAAGAAAAAAAAAAAAAAGAAAAAAAAAGAGGACCACATATTCCTATTTGCTGACTTTGCAGGTTGTTAGTAGTTTTCTCTTTACTAAATTGCACATCTTTCCTTAACCTGAAGTCTCCTCAAAGCAATGTGCTGCCATCAGACTGCTTCTCTTGCAGCTGTTTTCTAAGTAGCCATTTGGTCAGAGGTGGGGAAGGTGATTAAATCCATAAGCACTTATTTCCAGCTGTCAAGACAATCCCATTGTTGTCCTCCAAACTGAAGAAAAACATTAAATCTGCTTTTCCTGGAAGAAAAGGACTAGACTTTTATGACAGCTGTTCAAGTCTTCCTAAAAGACAAGAAAACCTGAAAAATAACTGTCTGTATGGATGTTCATATGTAGTATAAGAATCCAGAGGTTTGTAGCACTGTCAGTATGGAGTGCTTGTGATCCCTGTGAAAGCCATCTCACATGGGGCTGTCTGAGGGAGATTTTGAAGATCAGATGTAATGATTTATAACTTGCATGGTTAAAGAAGAGAACACTGGCATAATGTAGCAATTTGCCACGCCCAAGTGGATCTAGAACTGCTTTATGGGTATTTCTGCAGAGCTTACTGTCACAAGCCGGTGATAAATGGCCTCCCCAATGCCTGCATCATCCCTTGCAGCTGGAAAGGGTCTCCTGTCCCCACAATGGTGCATATGCTGGACTGGCTACCTGCTGGTGGCTTTGGGAACTGTTTAACACCTCCAGATGGAACAAAGCCTGCTCACAAGTAAAGCCTGCATCTGTATAATCCAGAATGGACAGTCTATCCTTCTCACTCTGCAGAGTCCCGATAACCCAATTTTCTGTCTTTTGTTGTACTTTACAAGGTAGATTTGGATGTCCCTCAGAAGGTAATGTTAGGGAGCACATTAATTCCCTTGTTTTTTTCAGTGACTCTGCCTTGTCTCTTAGGTGAGCCCTGTGCTGGATCAGATATAGTATTCAATGTCAATGTAAGATGTTATACAAGCAAAAGCATAGGCAAGAGTCTCACATGTTCAGGCAATATTACCTGCTCATATTCCTGCTGTCTTCCCTCCTGATACTATTTCCATTTCTGCACCCGCTTCTGTTTTTGTTGTTGTTGTTGTTGTTGTTTTTTGCTGAAATAGATGTTTTCAAATCTGGGAGATGAAGGGCTAAGATTGCTGATATTCATGGAACTTGGGGAGGATGATCCAGGCTGAAATTGCTGCTCTGCTGGCTCCACACTGCCAAGCCACTGCATTCCACGCCTGGGAGCCAAACGAGCTCCACGACTGTGTCCCAGCCAAGATTACTGCATTCTCACTGGGAACTTAATATTGCTTGGTATGTGTCCATAAAGGAGAACCTGAGCCCTAAGAGCGTGAGAGACACTGAGAGATTCCCCTCACAGTTAACCTTAGCTGTGTTTGCTAACAGCAATTTCACTCACATAATGCTATTTATTATACTGTTGCTGAATAGATGCAACCAAGATCAAAATTTGGTTCTTATTAAATTTCTGCAGCTAAGGGAGACAAAATTTCTGGTCCCAGAGGATCGAGAGGGCATGGTCATGGAAACAAAAGAGTAAAAGCTCAGCCATAAAATAGACCAGAGAATTTTTGTATTTTTTTATTGAGTCAGTCAAGGACAGGGGGATGATGTACATAAAGAACAAGGGACTGAGACTGATTAGAAAGAAAGAGAGCATTTAGTCCATCTCACATCTCAAACCTATTATCCTAGGAACAATCTTCACTGTAGAGATACCTAATGTAAGCCTCTGTATTTCTGATGAAAGCATTTACACAACTTGCTATGACAAAATCCGCCTCCATATACCTCTACCAATGAAGAGTTCTCCACTTAGGCTAAATTTGCTCTGCTTTTTCTTCAACCTCATTATTTCTGTTCTGTTGTCATTAACTAATGAGAGGAATTTGTTTGTGGCCTATTCTTTCAGTGTCTCTTAAAAAATAAAATAAAAAATCAATAATCCTGTTCACTTCTACTTTCTCCATCAAAATAAACTGTAATTAAGAAGCAATTAAGTTCGCTAAAGCAATATGAGACCGTAGTAACAATTGAAAGGATGGGCCTTTCCAGGTCACTCTGTCCCCATTGTTTGTTTGTTTGTTTGTTTTTTTTGGGGGGGGGGGCGGGCGCATATCTTCTCTGGAACACCTCATCTGCATCTGCTTATCAGACCTCAGTGGTTTTCTGCAACACCTTTAAACTTAACATAATGACTCTGAGGAAACAGCATTTTTTGAGCTGGCTATAATGTTGAACTGTTAAAGTTTTGAATATTAGTCATGCACAACTTTGAGTTTTACTGAATGGCTATTGCTTAAGCCTATTATGCCAGAAGACTGAAATTGCCAAGGGACCTGAGTAGTTATGGTGGTTAATGTTAGTAAAATTCAACAAGATTAAGCTGAATAGAGGAACAGCTATTTGAAATTCAGAAAATTCAGTAATGAAAACTGGAAATCCATGAAAAAAGGAGAATTTTACAGAAAAAAAAAAAAGTTTACATTTTAATATATTTTTGTTTGTTAAATAGATTTATTTCTTCCTTTGTGATCATTTGATGTCTATATCAAGAGTTTAAATTATCAAAAAAAAACTACACACCCCTAACTTACATAAGATTTTTTTTTTAGTTATTTTATTTTTTATTTTTTGGCAATGGAACCCCTCAGGGAGAATATGCTTCTCTTGTTGGGCACAAAAAGAATGACATCTTGGACTCAGATTTGGATGAAAGTGTGTAAGGAAGGACCTTCTACAGAACAGAAGTATTAAAGTCCTGTTCTGGATCTGTTCCTGAAAAGGACCAAGCTTTAGGCATAACCCCCTCTTTCACATTTCCTATTGATTTACAGGTCTACATCCCACTCTTCAGACTGTCTTTTGGGGGTCTGATTTTGAGATCCCTAGGACTGTATTCAGACATCTTAAATGCCACTCATGCCCATGTTTCCTCAGGGTGGTGCTAAGCTCTTAGAGACATATTGCTAATAAGAAACAGTGGGTTCAGGACAAGGCTGAAATTGAGGCCATCTGAATATGACTCTGATTGCATGAGGATATTACTTCCTTAAAAGAAGGGGGTGCCTTGACATTAAACATTGCAATGTCAATCCTACATCACCTTTATCAATTCATTGACTCCTTTCCTAACGGATGTCTAGCAAAATAGGTTGTGAAATGACATCTTCCTAGATCAGCTTTAACATAAAATAAAAATCACATGTCTTAAAGAGGAAAAATCCTTAGCCTTTAGTAGTACAGAAAATAGGAGCCACACAGTGCTGTAGCTAGGAACTATGTATGAGGCTTTGTATTAGAAGAAGCTAGCAGATTCAGCAAAAATTGGAGACACTGTATTTAGCATTTTTATTATTTCCTAGGAGAAATACTTCAATAATTATCCTTTACCTGAAACCTGTCACTCAGAGAAGGGTAATTTTAGACGTAGGGCAAAAATAACGACCTGCATAAGCTGTTTCTGAATTTTTCTTGTCTCTAGGGAAGCACAGGTAAAGCCCTATAAGTTGTAATCTTCCATGCAGAAACTTTAGTGGTAGAGTGCTGTTGGAGAAAGGGATACAAACCCAGTCTTTGGAGAGAATCACATCAATGAGATTCAGTCTGACTGGAATAATTCCACTCTTTATGCACACTTTCTTTTTGAAACAATATTGCTGCAAGTGGCGTATTTTTATTTACCTAAATGCAGAGTGTTTCCCTTTCCCTCTTAAAATTACAATCAGACTTTATTTCTCTCATTTGCAGTTCCTGGTTTTATACTTTGACGTATTCTTTATTGAATCTTCTTGGTTCTTCTTTGTCCATCCTAAAATACAAAATAAAACAAAATAAAATAAAAAAGATATATGTTAATATTGATCAGATTTCCCTGTATATTTAAGACAGGGCAAGTGTGTTGTACAGGACATCTCAGCCACTCACATAACCAGAAGCTTCTCAAACCAAAATTGTTTTCACTATAACTATCAAAACATTAATTCAGGAAAACTGAAACTGAAAAAGTGGACTTAACCTGTATTTGCCATTCTCTTTAGACATACATATATTTACAGAAAGTTTCTGTCTCTTCTGGTTGTGAAGATAACCTTTCAAGTATAAACTGAGGGAATGCTGGCTTGAGTCTGGAGCCAAACACATGGAAACAATAACACTAGACATAAGCTGCCTTCATTCATCTCAGTGGGATGCTAGCAATGAAGTCTGCTTATGACAACGTAAAAGCCAGACTTGTTAACTATTTCACTGCTACATTTTGTTAACAGAAAATCTAGTGCGGCTGGTCTATCCATCATAGCCTAATAGTCTTTTCCTTTGAAAGGATATGCCACTTAATGTGACTATGCATTTAAAATATGTGTATAACCCATCTTTATTCTTGCCTGAAACAGATTACACTTGGACTGTTTTAGTAGCTGATACTCTGCATGTCAAAGTCTGCTCTGTAATAAATGCAGAATAAAAACCTTTTTTGAACAACTTTTCATTTTCAAGAAGAGTTGTAGTTGAGCAAGCAAAAAACTAAAATTAATCATCCTGAAAGTATAGGGACAGATAAGTCTGTCCAAATGTCTCTCTGTCCAGCCTTTTTTTCCAGAGTATATTCTGATGGAATGAATTCAGTGTGCTCAGTCAGCAAACAAGGGTTCCGTTAAAGGAAGCTTTCTCTGATTCCTCATGGGATTCACTAACAAGATCTGTAGGATCTAAAAGCTGGACTGCCTTAAGCCTCTGTTGACTTGGGTGTTTGTAGTTACAAAGCAGGGAAGAGAAGCATGGCAAACTCTGAGCAGGAAGATTCTGTGTCAGAAAATATACTTTGTACAAAATGTACAAAAAGTACAAAATGTACTTTGTAAAAGAAAGTAACCTCTGTTTACAATGATGTGCATTGTAAGAAGAAGCAACTGGTGGTTGTCCCATCTCTGTTGTACATGTGGATGCATCTGCTCTGCCTCAGCTGGAGCAAGGGTTGCAACTGGAGACAGGAGTAGTGGTTCTTCTTATCGCCTCTCTCCAGTTTGCATTGAGATTCACAGGAAACAAATACGTTTACTAATATTATCCTTTTATGTTATTTACTTTTTGCTGCTATCTCTGTTCTTTTTCCTCTGTCCCTTACAAGGGAAATGAAGCGAAAAGGGAATGTGATAGCATCACTCTGAAGATTGGGCTGGGTGATAACATCAGTGGGATACAAAAACTTAGAGTAGTTAATGTTAGAGAAGGTTAAAAAAAAAAAAAAAAAAAAAAAAAAAAAATGTTTTTTAAAAGTGTCTTCCCCAATAATTGTGGTAATTTTTTATCAATTTGGGGCCCGTTTTTTTTTTTTTTTTTTTTTTTTTTTCCTAAGCAATCCACAACAATCCTTTGCTTTATTCTTAACCATTGTTTCCAGTTGGATAAAATCTCCCGACTAACTCAGTCACACTGGAAAACGAGGAGAGGTTTTCTTGATTTCAGTGAAACTATTATTAGGCTTGAAATGGAGATATCAATGACATGTAGAAGTCTCTCTTTTGACACACTGGCTTTTGCTGAATTTCATGAAGCTGAACAGGTCATAACTGAGAATATTTGAAATTATTTAGTCTTATCAGATACATCTGGGCCACTTGATCTTGTTTCTAGAAGTTGAGAGTTCTTTCTTTAGAATTTTGTTTTCCTTCAGGAAAACGGCATTTTCTCTCCACCAAACTGTTTAGCATAATTCTTAATGATTACACAGAAATGTTATGTCATTTTCTTTCTCCAGCTGCAAGCTTCTGTGTTTTGGAAAGTGTTTATGTCAGTAGCAAGCATTTATAAAATTAGTTTACTTTCTTAGAAGTATTACTTTTTTTTTTTTCTTTCTTTTTTTTAAGCACAGAACATGTTTGTGATCATTGTTTATTTTCTGCATTTAAATTTTTGTTGAAAGCTGTCGATGTTGGACTTGGAGGAAGTTCTTCAGTTTGGATGGGAGGTTTTGGAGATTCCCTGTGCTTTTCTTTTGGCTTTCAGTCTTCATGTATTACCCTCTGAAGATACACCCCCTGAATCCAGTTTAGCACACTACTTTACAAATGTTTAAAAGTGAATGTCTGGATGATTGGGTGAAGATCAGGGAGGTACAATGGCGTATGTCATCTTCCTACACCCACGCCAGTTGGGTCCTACCCTCCTGCAAACAACTCAGAGCTCTTAACTAAGTGATGACTCTTCAGCCACAGTAAAATATGTGGGATCTGCTGGGCCTAATGCCCAGGAGAAACGTCTATTGGAGAAACACATGCTCCTTTTCACCTCCTCCCTCTCAACACAGATGGGCAGGTCCCTGGGGCAGGGGATCCCTACTATAAGATTTTGCTTCCAGCTGTGATCTGTGTAGGGGGATTTGATGGGTGGACAATCCCATTCTCAGGCTGCACAGGGGCTGTTTGCTCACATACAAACACACAGAGAGGAGCAGCTGCCTCATGAAATAGGCTGATGCAATGTCTTCAAAGCAGAGTGCAAGTATACTGATGGCACAGTATAGATGGATTTCAATTATTTTATTTTATTTCATTTTATTTTATTTATTTATTTTTTTCAAATACCTCCTAGTGTTCTAGGTGGAGAACAGAAACTATCGTTACATAAACATTAACCCCATGTTATTCATTTAAATGGGTAAATGCAGGCTAATACATCAATCCTGGTAGCACAGGCTCAATAGACTCACACATGACAGACAATGGAAAAGCTCCTTACATAAACATGGTTTCACACCATTTGCAAGAAATACCATATTCTCTGAGTTCCAGCTTTACTATTTTGGTAGTTGTTAGATAGCTGGATAAAATGCCAATGCTGACAATGTTGGGAAGGTTCATACCTCTTAAAATGTCAGTCAGTACATGATTTGCCTGTTGGGTGCTGCTGGAAAGAAGCAGGTCGACAGCCTTACTCCATTTCAGCTTTCTTTTTCCTGTAGTGTGCTTTCTCTCTCAGTTCTTTTACAAGCTTTATAATAAATACAACTGTGAAATTGTCCACCTAAAAAGTTTTCCTACAACAACGCAGTCCTGACTGAAATAACCATTTGCAATTTTATTGTGCTGGGAGAGCAGCATGCACACACACATACACACACACACATTTATATGGATGACTAAAATCTCATCCCTAATACTGTATTTTTTGTAATCCTGTGATGGGACTAGCAAGAACCTTCAAACTCCCACTAGACCATTAAATAACGTAAATGAAGCCATGTGGTGTTTTCCTTCAGTCTCTCCACCCTTGCCTGCAAACGTGGTTTGTCCTCAGCAGTGAATTTTAAAGCTCTGGAAGTTTTGGAGCTGTTTTTTTTCTCATGAAGTTGAATATCATCGCAGCGAAGTACCTGCCTTCAAACATAACTAGGTTTGGCTAAATTAATTTCCTCTGTCTCTGTCTACCTCAGTTGCTTGGATTTCCATCCTTCTCCAGAACTGACACTGAGGTTTTTTACCCTGAAACTGAAGCCTTTGTTATTGAATGATAACTATTACATATATATATTGAATGTTTGTATGTACATTAACTCAGAATTCTCTTCAGAGCTTCCTGATGCTTAACTGCCATTTGCAGTTCCTGGGGCTCAGGGATTCTACCCACAAGTGCTTATTTTAGGGTAACACCACTTTCCTCTATTTTCGTGAGAAAACGGAATGAGGGCTCTTTAATGTGTGTGAGTGGGGTGGAGAGGGAAAAGGGAATGGAAAAGCTCCTTACAGTCTGACTCAGTCCTCTTAATTTTCACACACAATTTGCAAGGCAAGAGTAAGACAACCTTCATAGTTACTGAAATCTTTGAAATGGTCCTCTGATGCTTTGCAGAGATAGGGAACATTTCTTGTCACCTACATGTAGACAGCCTTTATGTGTGGGAAAAAAAAATAAAAGAAATAATAAAAATAAAGTGTATGTGTACACAGTTTAAATGTTTGTTTCTCCTTACATAAATAAAAGAAGAACAGTGACAAGCTCTTTAAAGTGTGAATATTGTAAACTCTTGGGAAATCATAAAGAACTATTGATGCTGTAAGCTTTTCTACAAACTCTGTGTTATTTCATAAACACTGAGGATAGTGCCTGAGGGGGAAATCTGTAATAATCAATTATATTTTATGCTTTTGAAAATAAAATAATGAATCAGTTCTGTCACCCCTTTGAGATAGTTTGACAGCCAGTCAATGACAACAATTCAGTTTCCTTACAGCTATGTGGCCTGGCATATTTTAATGCCAAATAATAGTGTCATTGGATTTTCAAGTTGTTTTTCTAGATTTTAATCAGCATAAGAAACTAATTGGGTTCATTCATTTTAATACTGATTTATCTGTAATTCCTCATTCAGTGGCATATGTATATTCTTCTTTTATGCTTAAAGATCTCTGTGAATAATATTATCACTGCCTTAGCAGTTATGAGGTATGAAAGCCTTTTTATGTAGACATTAAATAACCAGCATTCTCACTGCATAAGTCTAACCACTACGGTCCCTGTTTTGCAAGTGAAGCAATTACAATGCATGTGCCCAGATGCATAGATGAACTTCTGCAGCTCAGAGAACCTGCTGGTTACTGAACACCTCAGGGCAACTTGGATTTCAGCCTTGTTCCAAAGAGTATTTAAGTGCTCTGCATAAAGTAGACTAATGTCAAAAGGGGAAGATAAATATACTCCAGTTCCAGCAGGAGAGCTAACTGCAGTCTGCATAGTGCCCAATTTACAGGCCTGAAACATCTAATTATTTGCAGGATGAATGCAGAATGTCACACATTTCTCACTACTTTCTGTCAGAATATCTTTACTCTGGATACTCCTAGAAATTAGAAGCCAGATAAGGTAATGGCTCATCTAAAGTATAGGTGTATGGTTAGCATTAAGCTACTCAGCACTGCTGAATGCTAGGCAGTTTTGCCTCCAGCAGAAAGGGAATATTTCTCCCAGAAGAAATGTAGTAATTAAGAGAGGTAAACCATCTGCTTATATACAAAGAAGCACAATGGGAATTTTTGAAAACATTCACATTTGTGTGTCATCTCCTTTCCAACTCTAACACTATGGCACAGATTCATACCTGAACTTAGGAGTGCTCGTCTCACAAGTCCTAACTGAAGCAATGATTTGGTGGACAAAGGTATCTCTGTAGTAGATTTGATCCATTGAAACAAGCAGAGCAAGTAAATGCATTCAGTATTTTATAAAAAATCTGCACATTTACTATAATTCTCCTTTCCAAGGGATACATCCGGTTGAAAATATTATTTTTTCTAAGAACTTCATTTTTTACTCTTCACATTTCAGACTCATAATTTGTTTGTAAAGGACTATCACACTATCATTTTATTTTTATTAGTTTATTGTTTTCTGGAATGTGGGGTATGTTTTAATTAATGGGAAACATGTTCATGTGCTTTTCCCATGTGTTCTCTCACACAGTGATGTGAGAGAGAACTTGTTTACAACTTCACTATTATTTCAAGTGACAGACAAAGATCAAGTTCAGAAAGTTACTGTTTTTTCAAATAACAGGCACATAATTTGGGGACATATTTTGCAACAACAGGGACATGGCATTTGCATGACTTTTCCAGGAATAATGTTACTGATCTGTCTGCATGTCAAGGGGAAGATGATGATATAGCAAGTATACACAGGATGAATCTACACCAGGAAAGACTCAACAAACCATTGATCAGGTAGGAAATCACAGACCCAACAACTGCACTAATTGGCATCCACAGGAGTCAGCTTGGAACTGAAAGGCCTAGAACTACTTCCATCACATCTGATCTCTAAAAATCAGGTGCCAACCAGCTTCCACAACACTGGTTGGCACCACAGTGCATCATCAAGACTCATATCTGCCTCTTGACCTGTTGCAGCATCATGAAACATTTTGAGAACTCAGTGAAGAGATGTGCTGATTAAGGTCATATCCAGCATCCTGAATTTCACTGAGCATGCTATGAAGATGACTGTGGCCACCATGGGCAGGACTGCATCACTGCACATTCAGGGGTTAAATCCTCAAAACAGATTGCCCTTAGTTATGCATGAAGGCTACTGCAGTTATTTACACATCTCCTGACATCTGTTCAAGTATATCTTTCTTGATACTTTTCTTTAAGCTGTTAAACTATTTCCAGTTTTTCTTAGGCCTGTGATCTGTTGGTATTTTCATCAAGAAGAGATGTTCAGATTGCTGCCCATACTATTTTTGATACTTGCATTACTGAAGCATCCCTTACTCTCAGTATCTTTTATCTTCCCATCCCCCAAAGCCAGCATACTTTCAGAAGTACAGATCTACAAATTACACTCTCTTGAAGAGCATAATAATGAACTAAATATTTATTTTGTATTCACGGTTTTCCAGATGTACTTTTTAATATTCAAGACAAAGCTGAGATTTACATTCAGCCTTTTCCCCTTTCTTTTGCTATAAAAAAATATGATCTACTTCAGCATTATAAAACACAAAGTCTCACTGCACTTGGAAATATTAAATCCATCCAATGAATTATCCTTAGGAAAAACAAATGCACTTTAAACAGATCTCAGTGGACTACTCAGGTTGCTCTCACAGAGTTTGTTTTAAGTGATTTTTGCCCCTCCTCTGTGAGATTCCCTTATTTTTCTTAAAGGTGGCTAATTGCAAATGTAGCTGTAAGATTATGTACACAGACATACAAACATTCCTTTCTCTCTTCAGGGGAAGATCCTGCTGCAGATACAGACACAGATTTTCAGTTGTCAAATCAACAGATTACATACTATATCAAAACCCTATAATATTTATTCATGTGTCTGCCCTTCATATGAGAAGAAGACCAGCTCAACACCATCTCAAAACCCAGGAGCAGCTGCATAGATATTCCCATATACCTAAACCTCTTGGATTACCATATATGCACTATCCATATATTCATATCTTGAATAAAATATTCCATTATACTTACCCTTATAAAAATCCTCATATGCCTGATTCGAACAGAGACCTGTCCTAAGCGTAATTAAGAGAAGAGAACCAAGAGTGACCCCAGACCTGGAGGGAAAGGGGAGACAAGTCTACAGCCTTCCACACCAGCACTGGCAGCAGAGGTGTGTTGAAGATTACCCTTTTTTTTTTTTCTTTCACTAATCAAAGTGAATATATAAATCCATTAGTGTGTGTGTGTGTGTGTGTTTATAAGCCAATCTTAAAAAAAGACAAATTGCTTTTTCTTGATATTAGCACATTATAAATTCAATACATACTGCTAAATCAGGTTTATTTTTGAATAAATTAAAAATAAAATTATTAAATATTTTAAGGTAATATTTACTACTCTACATAATTTTAATTTTGCAAGTGCTCCAAATGGTTTCAATAGATTCTTAATGACATATTTTGGGATTAAGGTCTGAAAAACTTGATCCTATACTAACTCTGAATAGCCTACTTTGCAGCTAGAACAGGGTTAAATAAATAAATAAATAAAATTATCTGGAAACTGTTGACAAATCTACGAGTTTAATTAAGGACTGGGACACTGGATAAGTTGAGCAGGTCATGGTATCTGCAATGAGAAAAACAAAACAAAACAAAACAAAACAAAACAACCAACCAACCAACCAAAAAAAAACAGTTTTATTTTGTACAGAGGTCTGAAATCTGTAACTTCTTATATGTCTAACTGATCCTCTTGAAACGGCAAGTAGAAGTTTGCTGAGATTGCCAAAAGCCTGAAAACATTTGGCTCCAAAGTAAGAAGAAGCTGGAAAATAAATAAATAAATAAAATAAATAAAATAAAATAAAATAAAATAAAATAAAAAAGTGAAAGAGAAGAGAAAAGTTTTAATAACAAAATTCTGGATTCTGTTTCTTAAGAGGAGGTTATAAACATGGACATCAGAATGCTGTCTGTGACTGCAGTGTGTGAAGTGCCCTGAAAATAAATCAAATATTACACAGAAACCATCAAATATAGGTGCTGTTCTAATGTGTCAAACAGTTTCACAGCACTAATATTTCTTCTTTCAAGAACAAACACTAACAACAGAAAGAAACCAAGTTATGGAGATGTTCAATTGGCCCAGAAAGCAAAGTCATCATCTTAAGAACAACACCTTAAAATTCCATAGAACCAAGTTTCTTCTTGCTAATATAGCACAACACATATGGAACTGTGCTACTTCTCCATGGACTCTCTACTTTTAAGCTCAGTGAATGAACTTGACTGAAGATGTGTTATTTCTGTAACACTACAGAATGATTATCAGGATCTGGGTATATATGTATGAAGTTAAAGAAAACTTGGGTCTTCCAAAAATTCTCATTTCTCATGCAAGGCTTGAGAAGGTAATACACAGCATGTGCTAAGTCAGCAGGCTATAAAGAAGAATATTGTATTTTGCTTGGCAGGGAACAAGAGAGAGCCTCAGTTAGATTGGCAAAGCCCTGAATGCCAAAGGTTTAAAGAATTATAACCACCAGCCCCCCCCCAAAATATATATGTAGACAAAAGTGATGTTTTTCGGGATTGTGCCAAGACTTTAAGATTTACTAACGTAAATTGGTTTTGAAGAGGGAGAAATGCATGTTGCAGATGCAGGGGACAGTTAGAGGCTTTGACATTTTCAGAGCTCTGAGTTATTTGCAAAGACTCCTACAGAGAGAAAGGAACCCACTAGTGGCACCACTGATTGAAAGAATTATGCTGCCCACAGATATGGTGAGTTTAGTGTTAACCCATAGCCTAACAACATATACAGGTCATTATTCCGTAAAACAGAGGATATACACTGTATGTAGACAGGTGAATATTTGTTCAAAATCTACCTAGCTCAAGCTCGTGTGTAAAACAGACTAAAAGTAATTGTGAGATATGCAGCATGACCAACACATATACACACATCCGTGGCCTTACTTTAATACAACAGGAAAATGTTATCTACACGTACAAGCCGTTTCAGGTACTGAGTGTTTCTTGTACAAAACATTAATTCCACGAGGGCTAAAACATTCTGAAAGTATCTCAGAATTTATCTGCATCCAAATACAGTCTTATATTAAGAAAAATCATTTATTATAAAAAAATAAATGGCCTGCTAGTGGCCTTATAAGGGTGTACATGTTTGTTGAAAAAATCTCACTGAAAAAAAAAAAAAAAAAAAAAAGAAGAAGACTATTGTATGTTCAGGAGACAGAACTGATACCTGAATCAAACATATTTGCTGACTGATGGCACAGAATTAGTGCATAATGCAACACAGGTATAGAGAGTTTGGGTTTGACCTAATGTTGAAGCATGCATGTGGCACAATATTCTCTGCCCATTGAAAATCTTGACCGAAACAGCTTTGCTTTCTTCTTTGGAGAAGAATGATAGCTCTGCTATCAAAGTGGTAAAGGTCTATATATACAAAAGTAAACAATTAGTGAGAAAATGTGTTAGCATACTTTCTTCTCTTGTAAATGCTGTATGGTAACAGCAAGGATTCAATTGGACTGATAGCAATATAGCTGGGCTTTTATATATCAACCAAGAAGTTCCCCTGTGATTTTTGTTCAATGTGCTTTTACCACTGCTTCCTGAATGAGGCACTTCCTCAGCATCTCTGCCCGACCTTTTACAAGATGTTTTGCTGTTGTTTCTGTATTACCCAGCTACTTAATTTTGAATGTTTTATTCTTTTTTTTTTTTTTTTTTTTTTTTTAATGGATAGTTACCTGGAAACACTGTGATGGGTTAATGCAGAACATCCTGTATGCTAAAATTATACATGTGCCCTTCATGTGGATTTAACCTACTGAGTCAGATGGCACAGATAATTTAATTAACTGGTTGCTCTGCCTTGCTCCAACACTAGGTTTAAAGTCTTGAAATAATGTGTTTCCTTCATCACAGTCATTCCTAGGATGAGAAAAGGGGGATTATGGATTTTATTGACAGAACTACTACAATAATGTATAGAAACAGATTTTATTTTATTTATTTATTTTTTTAATGTCAGTTTAAGCATGTTAAACAGCTAAGTCCTCTCTTTCTGGTACAAAAAAATGAACTGAACGATCACATCAACTGTACAATGGAGTGCCAACAAAGATGCGCAGATACATGGAAAAGGCACTTTTACAGCTAAATACAGATTAGCCACATCTATATGGTTCTTCCCTGAACAAATCCTGTCCTTCAGCAGAATTTCACTCAGGGGAAAACAATCCAACACAATGATGCTGCATCTGTTTCCAAAGACAGCTCAGGAATGTCCTTGTCCTCACTCCAGGATGTGATGCTTACATACTTAGAGTCCTTCAACAATTTCCATGTCTCTGGTCCTATCCCTTCTAGACAGATTTACAGTCTGATATGGAGCATGGCCACTATATTTGCTTCACAGGTGATGCCTGAAGATACTGGAGAACACCATGAACACCTATTCATGTTCTGCATTGCCCATATACCACCACCACAGGAGCTCCACCTATGAACCTCTGTGATGAGATAGCTCCATTACATAAAATACTATATAAGACACTGAGGAGGGAGGCAGTGGCAATAATACAGACACAAAATATATGAAATGTTTTGTCATCCACTGTTGCTATTCTATCAAAGTCCATGATAACATACTATCTAGTCTTGCAAACACTACTGTGTAGAAGCACAATGGGTTTCAGAATTCAAGTTTGTGGAGCACATTCAGGGACGGTGAATACCCAAGAGCCTGCCAGGTGTTCCTCTGCTCGTTTTATTAGTGCCTTTAGCCTTATGTATCCCACTTGGACACCCACAGGGCATTTTTCCTTTTATGGATCAGCAATTAGGTAATTCACCCAAAATACATCAAACTATATCTTCTTCCTGGGAGAACTCAAACCCATAGCCTCTATCATATAGCTGTGACTGCAAAAAGGAAAGAAAAGTAGTTTTGCCTTTAAAAAAAAAATAAAATAAAAAAAAATCAAGACTTGGGTACCTACTTTTGGCAGGTTCAGAGTACAGAAATTGGAGGGAAATGGAGCACCTCTCAATGTGCATCTGCCAAAAGATGTATGAAAAGTAATTTAAAACACACATCAACTTTTATTAGGGCCTACTTTAAGTAACTATCTGTTCAGTAGGTTTCCAGTATAATTGCCTCACTTATGTCACAGAAAATTTAGGAACAACACTAAAGATCTGGATTCTTCCAGGCAATCAAAACTTAGGTGCAATTATGCTAAAATTTGCAACGTTTAGGCCAATTTTACCCACACAACCCTCAATTATCCTATGCAGGACACAATTGTTTGGCTGCTGAGCAAAAAGGAAAAGTTTACCTGATAAAAGATTACATAGTTGAAAGAGCATTTTTAATGCATTTTTGCAGCATCGATGTGATTTTAAGGGAATTACATCTTCACTCCAGTATTCCAATTAATGATTTATATAAGTGTTCTGGATCCATTATTCTAAAAAGTTATTTATCCTGTTATTTGATTAGGATTTTTTTCAGATGATTGGTGATCTTAAGGGCTTGGGGGGAAGGGTTCATATAGCCTAAAGCAGGCTTTTTAAAATTTCCAAAATGCATTTCCAACCAGGTATAAAACAAGGTGTTTTTATTCCATTTCAGTAACACTATAGTATAATTGCCAGATCTGTTTGGTGACGGTGGGTTAACAGAAGTGATTTATTTCTCAATATGCTGCTTTCAAGTAGCACAGAGCAAACTGGCATTAAAGGACAGTGGTCAACTTAAACGTATGAGTTGCTAACATTTTATCCTGTATTACGCATGCTCTTTTAATAGTTGGCATTTGTCATGTTGACAGATATCTTCATTAGGATATTTATCCATTGTCTGCTTCAGATCATACAAAGGAGACCCAGTGGTGGTATAAAAAATTAAAGAGATAGGAGGTGGAAAATAACATCAATAAAATACTGTTTTTAATTTGCGCTGGATTAGGACTTGATAACTGGTGTCTTCTTGTTTCTATCAGTAAAAGAAAGGAATTGAATTTACCTAATTCACAAGAGCTCTGTGAGAAGTACACAAATTGCCAGGTCATCTCATCAATCAGCACCTTGTCTAACAAGGGAGTTTACATTCATTAGTAAATAATTCCATGTGGTCTACATGAGTGTTAAATTGACATTCCATAATGAATCAGAAAGAAAGAAAAACACAACACAATAAGTAGTGAAAGTAGGTGTAGGAAAAAAGCAGCTGCAAGAAGCCTAAGGCAACAGAACATTTGAAGGATGTGTCCAAGTATTTCTGGCAGATAAATAACATGCTGAGTCCCCACCCTCTACAGATCTCAAGAAGGAATTCACAAACAAACCCTCTGTCTGTAACAAAACTTCAGACAAAAGTGAAACAATAAATAGGACTATGCATAGTATCAGGACTACAACAGCAGTTTGTAACAGCTGTTCCCATGCCAAGTTCAATGAGCATGGGTAATACGCACCAGCATTCACTAGCCTCACTTCCTAGGTTTGGAGAATGTGGACAGAAAGAAAAAGAGGTAAAATAGGGAAGAAATCAAACAAGACAAAGTATTTTGTAGATAGGCATATATTTTTATTAAATGTTGTAAGATTTTACCATGAAACGCAGTCAAATTTTTATCACTCTCTTAATAAGATGTCCTTGCTAGAGCGGCAGCCTAGGATCTCAGCAGGAGTTAAGCTTCAAAGTCTTGAGGCTTCTGTTAATTGGGAACTCTTCTCCTTTTAAGACTTAGATAATATTGTGCAGTTGTCTCATCAAGCAAGGACTAGTTTATTCACTACTTGAACATTAACACTGAATAGACCAGGCACATTCAACATAGAATACCTTCATAATACTGCTTTTAAATTGACCTTATTTGTACACTGAAAAATGAGCCCTATAAGAAACAGGGTGAAATAACAGTAAAGAAAAACTGAAAAGCCCTTCTCTCAGCACTGAGTGATCTCTGTTTCTTCCTGCTGATGCTGTGCCACCTCACAAGTGAATGAGATTGCAAACCTTTTTGCTGAGTTATTCCAAGTCCCAGAGCAATCAAGCCTGTTATGTCAACTTTTGACTGGGTTACCAGCACAAGTGAATAGGTGTGAGGTCAAGAGAAAAATAAGCAAAGAAAGCAATGCTTGAGCTGACACTATTGACAGCAAAACTCATCCAGTGCTCACTCTGCTGCTGGCGTTACTTGACAGGAGTGGCATAGGGCTGCTGTGAATGCATTTTAGCTTAGTCACGTTGAGAAATACACTTCCAATTCTTTAAACAGGGCAACTATGATTTTAATGACCATTCAATAGTTAAGGAAAAAGGCTGCATGACTTTTTCACTGGGCATTTTCTGAGCTTCTTTTCAAAATGAGAAACATGTTAGTTAAGAGCTTGCTAATGAGGCTTTTGGCTCTGATGTTTTGCTGAACAGTTTTTAGAGGGCCTTGCACATCTTTTTTATTAGCTATGTTTAGATTAATGAGAAGTATCATGTACAGGCAGTCCTTGTTTACGGTGTTTCATTGCGAGGGAGTACAGCTGAATGAGGTCATACCTCTTCTGTTTGTCCTGGAGGCCACATCCCTGCAAGGGTGACAGTGTAACAAACTCTCACATCACTTTTGGCACAGGAATAAGGGAAGAGGTGGAGCCCCCAAATTTCCCTTTCACCGGCTCTCACCCCCTCAGAAGCAAGGATGCCCGTTTCCCAGAACTGCTTCCAAGCTCTGCTTGGGCACAGAAAGCTGGTCATGCCCATTATCTGGCACAGGAAAGGACGCACACGGAACTAGGCTGGGTGCTCCCCACAAACAGAAGTGGTAAACTGAAAGAAAGGAAATAGAAGAGCATACCCCAGCAAATCTTGCAACATCTGAAACTGTGAATACCTTGTTTAAAGCCCCTTCTTGCAGGATTCAATACTCCTGGCAACTCCCATATCCTCTTGATTGAGGTCTCAAGTAGGAAACACCATGGTTGGGACTGCACAGGCAGGACCTGCTTGTTTTCAAACAAACACAGATGAGTAGCATGGGGGAGGAGGCTCTGGTGAAGCAAGATCTCCAGGACTAACAGCGAGAGTCGTATTGGTGCATCCTCTGATATGGACAGCAGCAACACATTTCCCTAGTATCCAAATCCTGCCCTTCACCTACCTTAGTTTCAGTCTTAAAGCTTGAGTTCAGCTCCTAGATGCTGGGACGCATTAGGCCAGCACCTGAAAATCATTGTTTTAGTCACACAAACTCAGCCTACCTGAGACCTAATTTTAAATGAACCTGAGCTGAACTCTGTCCTGGCAAGATTGCTACTGAAAGCTAAGCAAGGTCATTTCAATCTAGCTCCTTACAATAAACACACATTTTGTTGGGGTCTCTCTCAACACTTCTCCCTGCAGGAGCTACCCTAACCATTTGCTCAGGGTTGTATCGCTTGGGATAAAAAAGCCAAACCAGTCACGGTATCATGCTCTGCTGCTCCTCGGTAGCGTGCCCAGGCACACACACAGTACAACAAATGCCACAGGGACGTGCCAAGACCTGCATTACGGGTCTCTCAGCTCGCACTCAGAAAACAGTTTAGCAATCTGAGAAAACAAACCAAACCCAAACCCCCATGCTGAAGTGGATTTGTAAAAGTATTGGAAATATTTTTAATATTAAAATAGAAGCTTGTAAAGAAACTTTACATGCCTTTCTGCAGCATGGAGAACCCAAAAGAGGCATATACGCAGTAATTAATCACTGTTGCTGTCACATAAGGGCTTAGCTCACGCTCCAAAATTTCAGTTCATCACTTTTAAAACCACAAGATGTTCAGGCTCTCCACAGCAGTTTTCCTTAGGAGGTGCTGATTTGCAGAACTGCTGTTTATCTGTCTCTGAACATCAAATCCCAAATGGGTCTTTCAGATTAGGCACTGAAAATAGTTCATCACTTAAATGTGACCTATCATTTTAAGGCTGAGGACACCATTCAACTGGGAATAGGAAACATCTGGTAAGGTAAACAACAGAAAGATGCCTTTGTCAAACTTTACAGGAATCAGGGATTTCCACCCCCCCCACGTAAACCTACTCCACAGTTAACATTTCTTCTCTCCTTCTCTCTAATACACATAGCTTTAGGCATGGGCTGTTCTCACATGTGATCAACTGTGATGTGAGGAATTCTAAACAAAATTGGTTGAGGTGCTTATGGACATCTTAGAACTGCCCCTGTACGCAGTCCACGCTAAGTATCACCAGCTTGTGATGGATAAGCAAGGGCTTTCAAGAGAATTTTCAAATGAGGCTAAAACAGACCCCTCTGTCCCCTTTAGACTGCTACTGGAAGCCAAACAAGCTGTTTGGAAGGTACCATGTACAAGAGATCTTTACTGTACAAAGCAGCAGTCTTTTAATGGAGCTTCTTCCTTGTCCCTTAAGTCAAATAAATACCACAGGTCCTTACTTCTGCAGAACACAAAGCTGTCATCTCAGCACAAGCTACTAAGGCACTGCTTTTCACATGCTCCGTGCATACACACGGTAGTGGGTTCCTAATGTTTGTGGGTACTGGGAATTTGCATTTTATCCCTGCATTGCCAATGGCTTAGACCAACACCTGGTCTGATGAGAATGTGGCTAAGTCTACTTTGTGACACCTCTACTGGTTTCGTTTTAACGTTTGCCTATAGGTTGAAGAAGCACGTAAGAGTCTGCAGTTTAATTAAAGATATACCTTGCTTTATTATTTTTTGTTATTTATTTTAAAGGAGAGTGTCTAGGTTCTTGATGTTTAGGTGCACAGCACATTCTTTTAGACAGGTAACTTGCATATGTGCATCACAGTTACAGCAGCACTGTCTTATTCCTGTAGACTGTTAGCAGTTACTGACCATGGAATGAAAAAAAAACACTGCCAAAGAGTAGAATAAAAGGGGAAAAAGGAAACAAACCAAAAAACTCTGCACAGTCATGCAATTAGGGAAGCATGCCCCCATTCATCTGCAGAAAGAAAAGGCTGAAGTGAAGACTGTTAACACAAAGATTTCATTTAAAAATCCATTGTATTCAAGTCTTTCTTCCTCTCTGAGCTGTCAGAAATTTCCCTCATAATTTTGGTCTCCTCAGAAAGGTATTAAGGCAGAAACTTTAAAAGAATGTTGCTATTATGTTTAAAAACCTTCCAGACTGAACAGGGTCTCCGTCAGCCGCCCGACAGAATGGTATTCTGACTCATAACCCTTCTCACTCACTCTCATCTTCTCTTCACTTCAAGCCAGAATGCTGATTTGTCTGTCTTCAATTGCTTGCTAGCCTGGAGAAAAAGAAAAAAGTGACTGCTTTTAAAATATTGAGTCAATTTTGTGCTAGGCTTAATTCAGCATCATGATACAATCTGCATGATATAGAAATTTTCCTTCCAATAGTTAAATCTCTGGGGCACTTTACAGAATCAAGTCTTGTTACAAGCAGCATCACATCAAGAAAGTTTTTAAAATAGATTTAAAAGACAAAGAGCAATTCAGCATACGCATTATCCATGTGGAGCTGGTTTGGCAACGGCAACATGGAATCACTTAAAGCTTGCCCGCGGCCCCCCCCGCCGCCGGCCCGCCCAGCCCCCTTTCTTCTGGCAGCACAGACTTGGAAAACATGAGGCCTAGACTATTATTAATACAAGTTTTAAACCTAGGAAGTTCTTTATTTCTGCCTGCTGTCATCCAGCTTTGATACCTAGTTTTGCCTGGTCATCTATTTACAATAAGTGTCATTTCAAAAGGATATGGGATTCTCTGAGGTATAATGTATTAGAAATGCATTAAACATTTCACTAAATTGAACTAGTGAACATGGTAGATAAACTCTTTTTAAATAAGCTCATATTATTACCTGTGCGATTGTCACATCCTCTCTCAGAAGTGATGACTAAACAGAATGACACAAACCACCAGGAAGAAAAGTGGTAAAGAATTCCAAGAATTCTTTTAGTACAGAAATAGCAAAACTGCCACTTAGAAGACCATGTTTTCAAATGGCTGCATCCATTCGCAGTCCTACTAAACTGAAGCACCATTTTTAGGTGTAAAACCAAGTCACTCAAAGAGAGTGAAGGAGAGCTGGTCAAATCAAGATACAACCTCAGAGGGAGAGATTGTACTTCCTTGCTGTGGGATGGAGAACAATGGTGATGGCTGTAGCATACCTGATCTCCCTCTGCAAATATACTGTTCTAGGTTGCACTTACCATACCCAAGAACAGATGCCTGTTCGTATTTACAGTTATATTTATTGAAGTCAACTTTCAATCACCTAAAGTGAATTATAATATAACCAAATACGGCCACCCATTAGTTTCCATCTCCATGTCTTAACCTTACAAACAGGTAATTATTACAAATTACTAAAATAAAATATTATTGTTAGTAACGATTGATATGGACCTTTTCTGCTGTCATGTTCTGAATAGTAGCTGATGTTTCCAATATCTACGTTATGTACATCAATCCTTTGCAATACAATTCAATTTACAGATTTCTAACCCCCACTGCAAATTTTTCTAAAAAGAGTAACATCATCCATACACATCTTAAACCACTAGCTTTTACGTACACGTTAGCAGCCAGTTCTAGGCACTGAGCAAAGGAAATTAATGACTCAGAACACCCTCCTGTTCAGATTTGTTTTAAGCCCATGCACAAACTCAGGTTCTCAGAATGTATCTGAAAGAATGGGAAGCTGCAAATATATTAAGTGTATTTTCAGTGGGGCTTGCAAATACATAAATGCAAAGCATTAAAGAAATTCAATGCTCTGGCCACAACTTCAAGCCCATTTTGAATAACGCTTCTGCTAAATGGAAAGGAATACTCTGCTCTGGTCCTCCATGAAGGGCCAGCCAAACACCTGCAGAGTCACTTGGGGAACAGAACTGAAGAAGGATTCCAAGTGAAAAAAACAAACAAACAAAAAAAAAAACAATCCTCCATCTATACCAAGAAATGGCTTTTGTTTTAGTTCATATTGTGTCTGTGATTTAGTTTGTCACATAACCTCCTGTATTTCTACTGACTCTGAGGGACAGATGCTTGTCTGAGGGCTGGTGCCAGTTTAACTTATATGAAATTGTCATCTAAGTATCGCACTTAATAATAAAATGGGTTTACAACACTACATAATGCTTCTAGTTTATATAATACCTCTGCATTACCATTCTCATGTCAGAATTTTTGCCCTATCCCATTTAAACAGATCAGTTTGAGAAGCTTCCTTAAATTTTGATTTTCTGCGTTCCTCAAATATTTGCTATTTTCAGAATGCATTAGCCATAATGTACTACAAAAACTGGCTGCTCACCCTACAAAGTGGGTTTCAATTTATTTGCTGTACTTTGTCTTAAGTACATTTGTTCACAAATGCAACAGGTGAAAGAGGTATTATCATTTTTAAGTCCTGCAAAACAACAAAAAAGAAAAGCCTTGGAAGCAAGAGTAACCCAGTTCATTCCTACTGTTGTTTATATTGCTGTTGACCAAATAGACAAGCCATAAATCTGTTTCTAGTTTGTACAAAGATCTCTACAAGTGTTTCAAAGAATGACTTGAATTTCATCTTTGCCCAAGCAGAAAGTAGCTATTTACACAAAAGAGCCTGTAAAATATCTGAACGCTGCATTTTAGAAATACTCTCAAGTATCTTGAACTCTTGTTAAGATAAGCCCTTCACAAACTCCTTATGAAGTGACAATATCAAATGCTTTACAAGATCCTATGTAGAAGGATAGAGATCAGTGATAAATGAAATACTAGAAAAAAAGATCTTCAGCACTGAGAGCCAGCATGATCAAAAATCTGTTTTTACTCTTTCGGGTTTTTAAAAAATTGGATGACGACTGTCGCTGTTCAGAAGAATCAAAATTATCTCTTAGATGAGTAAAGCTGAAAGCAAATTAGACTTGAATTATGTACCAGTTCTTTATGGACACGGGAAGAAAGCTTCCCTACTCCAGTCATAAACACTGAGTACCAGAGGTAGTCAAGTCTTGCGAAGTCTGTGCAAGTTGTAAAAGTGTGAGCAACAGCTTTTTTAAAGGGGAAAATAAAATCAAATGCCTGCGTTCAGAGAATTTGCATAGTTAATTCAAGGAATGTTGTCTAAGTCGTGAGGCTACATAAAGAGAAAATTTTATACTTTAATATTGTATCTCCCTTTAATAATAGGGATTGACCAGTTCTCAGATGGATATAGTAGCATCCAATCGTAGTAGCATTACCATTTTTCATAAATGATGGAGGATGAGGCAAAGAGGTTAACCTTTTTTTTTTTTTTTTTGAGTTAGTTGAAGGTTATCATCATGCCTTCTTGGATTTCATTCATATCTTGAGGTCACTATATCTTGCTGCTTTGTGCTGAAGTAAGTCAAAGCCAGAAGCTTTGACATTTTCAATAAAAATATGGAAAATACAGCTAATGAAGAATTGCTCTTGATCTACTTATAACAATGGCAAAGACTACAGGTTCCTTGAACAAGAATCCTGTAACAGTATGAAGAAGGCTTGTATCAACTCAAAAAAATACTAAGACATACATGAAATACAAATATATCTATGTTACTTCCAATTCTGTAAAGTAAAAACACCTGTAACAAAACTGAGCGTCAAGCTCCTTACAAATATCAATCAACACTTTGGGGCATTCTTATGGTGTCATTGAACTCTTCCCACCCCTTGGTACAATCCTGTGAGCTTTCTACAGAACCCCAAAATCCAACTTTTATCCTTTTTTAACCTAGAGAATTAGCAGACATTAGATGCACATAAACTATACATCTGCTCCCACAAGCGTACAAATCCAGGGCTCAATCAAGAAGAGAAAAATGCAAGTACTCCATAAGCCTCTTCAGGTTCAGAAAGCACCTCCAAAGTTCCAGATGCTTTAAGAAGTGTCTAGAGAGTATGTACAACTTACTGGAAGCTCAAGTAGACTATGTTTCACAGCAACAGCTCCCACCCAAACACTCTCCATCCTCACAGAAATGTCAGCTGCAGACTGCAGACCAAGTCTTTTTTTTTTTTTTTTCAGCCCACAAAAGATGCAGAGGGGCTGCCCTTACTTACTGTTGATTAAAAAAGCTGTTTCACCTGATATTTCTAAGAAAAAAGTGATCTAATCCAGTTCTGGGAGGGATTAGAGAGAAACTGTAAGGTTAGAAAGGTAAATACACTATTTATCAAGAGCATGATCTTAGAGCATTTGTACCTTAACTATCCTCAAAGAAAACAAAAAAGCATTTTACAACATTAGGACTATCAGGGTAAAGTTCTCAATCTAGCAAAAAAAGAATCTACTGGCAGCTATAATCTAATTCATAAAAAGTACTTTCTCTCCTTAAATATTGCACTTCAGTCCACTAATTCACACACATTTAACAGGACCAGCAACTAATCCAAGAACTACTAAAAATTAAAATCAACTCTGCAAGCTTCTGAGCTCATTGTTCTGAAATCTAGAGAACAAAGCTTACAGTGGATAGAGAGGGGGAAAAAATGAATGCATGCACTCAGGTCTCCATTTCAATTCAGGCACCAGAACCAGGTAATCAATCAGCCAAAAAAAGAGAAAGTATAAACATTTTAGCACGGACAAAGTTCTTTGATGCTCATGACTGTAAAAAAAATAAATAAAAATCAGAATGAGTTGTAAGTTTCATGAATAGCAAATGAACCAGTCTTTTGAGTAGGTTCTGATGGCTGGGAAAGGTTCTTGAACCTTAGTGCAAGGCATCTGATTGTAGTTTTAAATTTTTATATTAAAATGCAAGTTCACATAACCATATTATTCTAGCATCTCTTTACTCATTTATTCATCTTGTTCAAACCTCATGTATTCATATTCTAGTACATCTGCTGGCACCCAAGGCAGGAGCCATTGAAACGCACGGAGTAAATGTAAGCAGTGCAGTTCAACTTGAATGTTCACCAGCTGTCTACTTAAACTACTAAGAGAGAAACTCCATATAAAATAAGCAGATTTACCCTTGAGTAGCTAGTGGATTTAATGACGGACAAAAGACAACGAAGTACAATTTTTTTTTAATAAAGATAAAATTACAAAAAAGGTAAAATCAGCTCAGGAAAGGCAAATTACTTTAACAGATCAGTTTAGACATTTAACATAATAACTCACATCCATTTTTAAATACTATTACATAAAGCATGGTGAAGAAAGGAATTTCTGCCTCGTAATTAGAAAACTCACAATACAACTTGCCAAAAACCAGAACAAAGCCGTTTGAAAATAAATACGGTCCATGCCAAATAGTACAAAATGAAATCAGCAGTCTCTCTCAATACGAAAACTTTTCTTCTTTTAGGTATTCTCCAATTCTAGTATTATGTTTTGCAACTGATGTGAGGCTATCTTTTGTTCAAGGATTGCTGAGCTGTTCTGATTTTGCTCTGCATAAAAGCAAAAACAAACTGTTAAGTTGTGCAATTTTTTTTAGATTAACTGTTTTAAAAAATGCCATTTTGAGTTACTACTGTTACAAGTCTAAAATCTTTAGTGTTATGAAGCAAAGTAAACAAATAAACAAATACCCTAAAAATATTTTAAAATCTAAATTATTAAATGCTCTCAAAAGATGATATTCATCATTAGAGTTTACCCTTTGGTGTCCGTCTTTTCACCACTGCTGTCCTTGGATTTATCCTCCTCCTTAACATCTAAAAATAAAAATTATATTATTTGAAACACAAAAAGATGCAAGAAAATTTTAAAGATTTAGAAAAAATGAATGACAAAGTTATACTTTTTATATATACCTGTAACTTTGGGTAAAAAAACAACTGGTTACACATTGGCATACAGTATTAAATGTATCCATCTAAGGGGCTGAGCTGAGCACAATGCCAAGCGATCCAAAATACTTCAGGGTAAGTCTCTCGACTGGCCATAACAACATTATGCAGTAATTAGGCCTGGATTTGCCCCTGAGCATCATGGGGTTGGTTGTCTTGTAGCCTTAAGATACAGTCTTTTCCTGGAAATGTCAGAAAGCTCTTGGAATACACTGTCCCCAGAAACCTATCCAGTTTTTGTTGCAGAAAACTAGCTGGCTCACTACGAAAGCAAACAGAAGCAAACTATTTGTCTAAAATAAAGCAAGACAACTTTTTTTTTATCCCTGTTTTCATTAAGCTACACAACCCCCCGGCTCTAAAACTTCAAGCTTGTGTGGAAGCAACAATAATTCTTGATTCAAAGTACTATTTCTGTATGAATAGCTGCACCCTTAAACTGATGAAATTTAAGAGATGCTTTAAATACGATGGCAAAAAAAATAATTTCAACATCGATTTAACCGTTAATTGAGAATGCATCTTTCTCCTAGCAGAGCTGACATTTGCAGTTCTAAAATATAGGATAAAATCACAATGATATCCTACCTGCTTTTTTGTCCTCTGTCTCTTTTTTGTCTTCTTCTATCCTGGCTTTCTTTGCTCCTTTTTTATGATCTGCAACATTTCGTCGTCCACCTTCCCCTTCATCTTCAGAATCTGAAAACTCTTCATCACAGGCTATGCGCTTATCAGATGCTCGAACTAGGATTCAAGAGTTATGAAGTTAATTAAACAAAAAGAACAGCATGAAGTCCGATTACGATAGAACAGACCTAAAAGAAGCACCAGTAAAAATATACTATAACCATTAAACAGTGTTGAAATAAGTTAGGGATAAAAGTACTATCTTTGCGTATACTCTGGGAGATTATGACTTCTGAAAGTAACTTTAGAGACATTGGGAGGATAATTTTAACACATCAAATGAATTTCAAATACTAGAAACTAAATCACAGTTGAAAAAGTATGGTTTCAACAATTTAGAAAACTGATAATGCATCAATAAAAGATTATAAAATTACTCCAACCACTTTCTTAAAAGGTTAAATGTAGCAGGAAGCTCAGAGCTATAGCTCAAGAACAACTTACTTTCTACATAAAGATAACATTAATAAAATAAAACGTAGTTCTTCAAGTACAGAAAACTTCTCACACGCAATAAATAAAGCAAATAGACAAATTTACTTTTGAAAACACATTATCTCACTTTCCTTATTGCATGAATAGCGGAAGTTAAGGCTAAATCCTTCAGTTATAATTCAACCACGACTTCTGGTCTGGAGTATCTATTTTAGATTTACAATAGCTTGTTTCTTAAAACCCTGAACGCTTTAATCACTTCTTTAGACTCCCTTAACAGGTTCACATCCTTAACAGGTTCACATGCGGACACAGATGCAGTTTAAACAAAACAAAACAAACAAACAAAAAAAACTGGCAGACCAACGGTGAATGTTTTTACTCCAGGGAAAAGAGTTCTCCATCTGCCAATCTTTCAGTATTGCACTACTGGGACTAAGGTTTTGATCAATTAATTCTGGTTCTGAACAATTAAATCTATGACTATTTGGACTTAACCTATTATGAGTAATGACATTTCTTACTAGAAATGCGTTTGTCTGGATCTTCTCCATCCTCATCTCCACTATCTTCATGAACAGCATCTTCAGGAATGGCCTGCATCTGTACACCAGGTGCATGAGGTAACATGCGCAGGTTTTCAAACAAGCGTTGCCTACAAGTGAGGGACAAGGAAAGTTATTAGTAAGCAGAAGTAGCATTTCCTTGGATGTTGTATTTAATTCTGAAAATCTGCACCAATGTTAACCTGCTCTGATTTAAATTAACTCTTTCAGAAGGCTTTCTGTCCCCAACAAATCACCAGCATCCAGTTCTCTTTTCATCATTTTCTTTGAACTATTTAAACATATGTTGCAATCAACTTCAATTTTCAGTCTCTACTAAATCAGTACATGTCCTTCTGACCTGGGAGAACCCCAGCAACAGTATTACTCTGTTTAATAGGCTAGATTATCAAGTTGGATAATAAACTAGCCTCTGAAGAAAGCTAGAGACTTAGACTTAAAGTATGAAGACTTGCAAACTGTGCAACAATGACATAAGGGTCAAAAGTGATTCATCTGGATAAGGTTACTTATTGGATATTCCAGAGAGAACAGAAAGTTGTTCTTTCCCATCTTAGCCACCTGATGCAATGGACCTCACACTCTGAAGAGCCACGTGCAGGAACAGAAAGGATTTCTCTTGGGACTTGAAACTACCATTCCAAAGAATTCAAGTAGAGAGAAAAGAATAGCAGATAAGTATCAGCATTTACAACAACTATCTCAGTATCCCTTTGCACAATTAGAAGAGAGAAATGGTAAGTGGGGCTTTATGGAATCCTTACTGTCTCTCCTGTTCAAATTGTATCACCTGGCAAAACAGTTTTGCCAATCCAGGTAAAACTGAAACGCTTTAAACCTAGATCTCTGGAAAAGCATATAACTAACTGAAAGACGATCCTCTAAAACGATGGGTCATTGGTCGTCTTGCAGGTATACTCACTAGGATGTGAGGTTCTCTCTTTATGAAAAAAATGCACAATCTGAGGCCTGGGATGTGTTAAAGAGCAAGCACATTTTTGCAGCTTACTAACACCATGAAACCTCAACAATACACAACATACAGCAAGCATCCTGGCAGACGAACAGCTAGAGCACTCTTACTGCAGAGAAATTTTATATAATCAAATCAATAAAATAGGGGTATGTCTCCCCTCCCCCAGTGTACATATCAAAACGGTTTTAATTTTTAATTTGTTATGTATGTATTTGTATTATGAACAACAGTCTATCCACCAACCATTTCAAAAATTAGCGTTTTAACTGCTTTGGTGAATTCTGCCATTTGACAAACTTATACAGTTGCTAGTTTTTCATCTTTATTCATCTATTTTTACTAACCAAAATATTACTGTGCCTTATTAACAGTGTGTTAAACTCAGGAGGTGCTCTTCCTCTTAAACTCAGAGCAGGGACAAACCATGGTAAACCGAGTACTTCAGGTTAACAAATTCTCTCTTATCAGCTGAGTACAGAATTGATTGTATGTTTGTATTATTACATCCCTTAAGTAAAATATTAGTTTACAATCAAACCTTCATTATGTGAGGAATAAACTAAGTATCAGAAGTGGTAAAGGCTAAAGACAACCCCCCCTCCATAGCTTGGTAGTGAGCATTTCTCAAACCTTGTAGACTTGTTGAACCACAGTCCCTCAATTGCTTGCACACATCACTATCTTTCCACGGTTTTGGATGTCTGAGCTCACATGTGACTTTTTTATTTTTACAGCTGACAGCTACAAAGAATGACAATCAGTTCATGTTTAGACAAGGGAGCTGAGAATTTGAAATCCCAATCATCAGTGCACACCAGTTTATTTCCTGACAGGATAAACTTTCTACAAAATTATAACAGTAAGCCAAGTAAAACAGTTATCTCTTTAGTTGCTGAAATGGAAGAAGTAAAAAAAAAAAAAAAAAAATCCATAGTGGATCTCAAGTTTTCATATTTATATTCATAGAATTTCATAAGCATACATGCTGTTATAGGCACAGACTTTTAATTTCAAGTCCCTCTTCTGATAAAAGGGAAAAATGCCATTTCTGATCAGGACTTTTTCAATGTGTAATAGAGAGAGGTGCATAGTTTTTAAACCTGTGTAAAAATTAAAACTTCAGGAGAAATGTGATTCATACAACCTACTTGGTAGATAACGTAATCACTACTTACTTGATCTTCTCCATATATTCTGGTGTATTCTGATTAGTCATATTTGATGGACTAATATGAAGCTTAAAGTCTGGTCCAAAGTACTCAAAGTAATCATTGTATGGCAACTCTATAAACCAAAACACAGAAGATCCATTTGTGACCCATTTTAAACACTTTAAATACAACAGTAGTTACGTCAGGATTGTAGTTAGGGAACTACTAAATTTGAAGCATTCAGGAGAGCAGTTATACTTCTAAGTACTGCTCACACTGCTTAGTGGTTTTCCTCTAAATTATTCAATACATGAGCTTAACTACCCACGTTAACTTTTCTACAGCAGTTCAGAAATGCCTGTCCTGTCCCTCTCCTGCCCCAACACCTTTTTGGTATTTTCACAGATAACCTGTCCCCTGACTGGAACATCTAAGTTCCCAAAATGAACTAGATGAAGATTTCATACTAGAAAATTAGTAGATTTTTATATTAAATATGACCTAATTTTCCCATGTAACAAGACAAAAACAGCAAAAAGCCAGAACATTTAAGAAGTAAGATACCAAAACCCATGTTTTAATGTACCCTCTGTCTTGCTTCTTCATTTATAACTATTCCAGGATAGGGGATCTTGTTAGAAAGGAGATGGGAAGATTTGTTATTACAATGTTTAGAAATTCACTGTTCATTCTCAGAACAGAATAAAGATGACTAAGATCCACAAAGTTTAGAGGAATGTTAAAAAAAAAAAAGGAACACCTATATATCTATCTGTTGCCAGGGACGTGTGAATTTTAAAAGTTCCAAGATAAGGAAATAGCATCTCTTCAAATCCTTTTGTTGATGTAGAATATACACTGAAATACAGGATGTAAAATGTACATCTTGAAATAGGTTATCCACATATTTTCTCACTGACAGCAGCATTACACTGAAGTCAGACGGAAACGATATGAATCCAGCAAGAGATACATGTATATCAAAAGGTTATCAGCAAAAACTACAGTCCAACATGAAAACTGCCAATGACTGATGCAACAAACCAGTCCAAATATTGATTTTATAGAAAAAGTTCCAAAACATGTCCAGAAGCATATCTGGCCAGAAATGAAGGGAGCACAGGAGCTTTGGGGATCTTCCTCAGATAAATTACTTCACTATTAATGTCTTTAGAAGAAGCCTACTTTTGTTCTTTTGGCTTTAAAACTTTTAGAACTTGACTAGCCAAAAATCAAGACAAATGAAGAGCTGAAGTCAATATACTTTCGTAGTTACTTTTAAGTCAAAGACAATGAAGATGCAGCTATGTTTTACTAGGTAAAATGGACACTTGCATACTAAATCATTTCTTATGAACACCATGTCTATGGTACCCAACTTACATAGGTCAGTCTGTCACAATCAAAACATGAGTATATATTCAATCACACAGATGACAAAGTGATGCAATCATTTAAAGCTTTTAAAGCATAAAAAAGCACCAAACCCTGAAGTTTATTTAGTGCACATGCTACTGAAGTTATTGGCTAAACCCTAACAATAACTTTCTACATAGTTTATTCTAAACTGATGTATTGCACTTAGTTATAGAAATATTTACTATCTGTTCACTTAGGCCTTCCCATGTTAGACCTTAAGACCTTCTTAATAAAACATTATTTGGGGGATTAATATTTACCATTAGGAATTTCACAATCTAAGGCAACAGCAGTTTCATATGTCCAGCATCGAGCAACGTTGCGAATAGTATATCCACCTCCTCCTAACATCAGCAACGGTAAGTTAAAAGTCTTTACAACTTCCACACATTTAGCATGGCCTGTCACAAAGAAAAAAGATTTGACAACATATGCAAAATACCTATTAAAGAAAAAATGTGATTTCTACGTAAAGTTATTTAATCAGACATATGCAGTCATACTTATTGAGAAGTGAATTGATTCAAGTAAAACAGAACTGTCTCCCTCTATAAGTAAGCACAACCTCACAAAAAGTCAAGATCTACATATAAAAATTGTAGAAAATACATTGAACATTACCCACCCCAGTCTTCAGAGACTTTGTATGATGGTCTCCTATTGCTGCAGTTTTGAAATGCTCTTTGAATGTTTTGCATTGACATCAGTTATGAAAACACACAGTGATAAATCTAGGGACAATTTCCCAGTTAAAAGCAAAGTTGGAAGAAGAAAAGCAAATCAGTACTTGGTCCTTTCTACTTCTAAATTTGAACCTGTATTAGAGGTTGCTAAGTCTTGCTTACAGAGTGAACTGGTGCCAAGACAGTACACAGTCCAGGTAGATACAGCATACTGAAAGGCATCTGTAGGAGGCAGCTGCTCTCTTGGTTTCCAAGATATGTAAGATGAAAAAAAATCTGAGCTGTATGGGCAACTGAAGTAGCTTTGCCACCTGGTGCAAATCAAGAAAAGAACCCTGAAACACTGCAGACCCAACAGATACTGTACTGCATTTGTTGCCTACAAAACTCTAATTGCCTCATTAACAAAAACAAAATCCAGAAAAATCAATGATTCAAACAGGGTGGATTCAAAGCTTAGCGACAGTTCAACACATATTTAACAGTTTATCACTTAAATAATTAATACTAATATTTACTTTGTTTGTTAAATTAATGCCTCATCCCAATTTTGAGAATCATCTCTTTGGATAGAAAAGTAAGTAATACTAAAAATCAATTAATTCTACAAAAGTTAATAAAAATAAATGTTACCATAAGGCTTGGTATAAAACAATATAAATGTAAAACACTATCAGTTTAACAATGCAATCAGTATTCTCATTTCAGTAACACCTATTTTATGCCTAACAATATTTTTTTATGTTTAGTAGTCCTATTAAGTGACCCACTAGTTTTGTTAGTTGCCTGTCACAGTAAGTATTGCAGTAGGACTACTGTTACCATCCCGTCATTTCAGGACATTGCTTCAAAGCTACAGAAAGCCTGCGCATAGAAGAGAATCAGCTGAGTGGCTAGAAAGAACATGGAAAACCACGGTTCTTAACTTTTTTAGATGGATAGAAAGAAAGAGTCAACTTCTGTGTTTCTTTTGGCCATCTCTGTATAGTAAAGAAAGAGGTGATTAATCACAGTAACGATTTCTGACTCCAGTCTTCATCATGCAAATTTGTTGAAAAATAGTATGAAGAACAGGTTCTTCTTAGGAAAGAAGTTACAAACACACATTTTTATGCTTACCTTTAACAGTAAGATTAAAGCATCCCAGCCTGTCACCAGACAATGAATCTGCTCCGCACTGTAATACCACAGCACTGGGCTGATACATCTCCATTACTTTGGATATAATCTGTAATCAGTATAAAACACAAAGATGTTAATTTATATTCCGAAAATAAATCCACAAAATGAAATAGATATCCTTAAGAGCTTAAAAAACTCACTGGTTTGAATATCTGTCCATACGACTCATCATCTATGCCATCCCTCATTGGAAAGTTGACAGCATAGTATTTGCCTTTTCCAGCACCAATGTCCTATAAGCAAAGATGAAAAATGCTTTATTACAAGTATAGAAACACATAACGTTATCATGAAAAAAGCCTATACAAGTACGTTGAACTATTTTATTCCATTATTCATGTCCACCGGGGGGGGGAAAAGAGGCAAAGTACCTTACTTGATTCCCATTCTCCCATACAACCATTTTGGGATGTAAGAATTGTACACCAAGTTTGCAGGAAGTACACTTGATTTTTAATTCAAATACTTAAGACAAAAAGTTGAAACAAATCAATTTAACCCAGTAAAAATAGTTCAGCAAAAACAAACAAGTAAACCAAGAAGACCAAGGTGAGATAGACGTGTTTGATGCTATACATCAGATTTAGGTTTGGCAGGGTGTTTGAAACTATCCTCTGCTCCAAAAATAGGATGAAGAACTTGCTGGAGCAAAAATGAGAGAGGAAAATCAGAGGCCAATTACAGGTTCCCTTCAAGAAATTGAGCCTTTTTAAACAAAAAGAAAACAAACAAACAAAATCCTTGAAGATTATTTTCAGTTCCATTAGTTGTAAATGCAGGAACTGCAGCAGTCTATCTTACTGGCTTTCCTGGACAACAAATGCATTAAAAGAAAAGTCTTTACAAATAGATAAAAAGTGAATCAACCCCGAATCTTTCCACTTCTGTTTTGACAATCAGCTTAATCCCTGAAGATCTTTGCTTGCCGCACATTCCCATTTCCTCCCTTTAATCATCACCAAACAAGACAGAAACTGATCCATTTTACACAGTGCAGTTCTCTGCCACTAATAGGAAATCCACAATGGGAAAGACAGCAAAATCCAACATATTTAGTTGGGCTGTAAACTATTATCAAAGAGCAACCGTGTAGAAAGAGGCCCCATGTCCTTGAAAAAACTGCAAGTCCCTAATAGGGTAGCCCAGCAGTACAAATACTAAACTTCTCAACAATAAGTAATGAAATGATCATGGACTTTTTCTTCCTGAACAAAGCCTCTTTAGCAGCAAATGCAGCAGTAATGAACCACTTCCAGTAACCACCATTGGTGGGTAGGTGGCCCAATGCAGCAGAGTAACAGCATTTCATGGTATGCAAGTGACACAGAAAACCCCCTGATAAACACATCTCTGACTGCTTTGGAGTGTAACAGTAATCCAGAATTACATCTAGGCCTTCAGATGTCAATGTTTCTGAGGTGACAGTAGTACCTTGCTTTCCAGATACAAAATAAATCATTAAGTCCACCTTAATCTAAAACAGAGGAAAGAAAAATGTTCACATGATTTCCCATTTAACAGAGTAACTGCTCTCCAGCCAGAGCTACACAATAAGTGTTTTTTGTAAGTGATATTAGTTATATTGGATAGAAACGTTAAAGAAACTATATAGCATATTGGTAGTTGTCCCTTTCATTAATGAATTAAATTGCACCACGGAATCCATGCCTCCATCTAGCACTACTGACCTATGACATAAAGGTACCACAAATGTCTTACCTACATCTAAGACGTGGAAAGTCAAATAACTTACTATAGACACTGGAAGTTCTGCACAACACCTTCACTAAAAAACAAATGAACCCAGCTGAACTAGAACGCATGAATGCAACCTCCATCAATGTATCTGATTTATAGGGATCTGCAACCACAGAATTATCAATTCATGCAAGCTTTGTTTCTGCATTGAATAAGCATAAACTGATCAACAAACCAGAATTACAGAAACAAGTCTAAATGGAGCCCACTGACAACAAAGATAAGATTTGGTTGTTAAAATTGATGTAAATAACCAGCTAAGACAGATCAAGCTGAACAGAAACAAGTAGTATAATACTGGTCTCCAGAAGGAACATTTACTCCTTCCAGAAAGTTAGTCTCCTTTAACTCAATTAGCTTTGCATGCTCTGGAGGAAAAAAAAAAAAAAAAAACAAAAAAAAAAAAAACTTTTTTTTCCTTCTCCTGTGAGAATGCAATCATTGCAATAAATCCTGCTGAAGTCTGTATGTAGACAATACTCATTTCAAAATACTAGCTAGCAGCACAGGACACAAAGTTACCACGCCTGAGGTACTTGTTTGTCACTGACACTGTGCTAAGAAAAATCCCAATTACATATGATATTCTTTTATTTCAAATGTCTATCTTTTAATTCTTTGTCCTGGGTGTGGCGAGGTGAAGAATCCATAAACTCCTCTGTCAACGGGAAGTGCTGTTTCTAAAAATCCAAGATATCTAAACCTTAAAAAAAATATCTTGCCAAATTCAGCAACAACAGCTTGTCATTATAAACATCCTGGTCTAATCTCCTTTTTGTTTGAAGCACCACTACCACCTTGTGGCCAGTCAAGTTAAATGACACGCATATGAACAACACTTGATCTGATTGCTACGTAAATCAATTTAGAAAGCAGTTTAATGAAATCTAACAACCGTAATAACATTCAGCTCCAACAACCTAACTGAAATGAACACAAAGCACCCCACTGACTTAAAGCTCAACTTTCTTTTACTGCCGTGTCCACTGGGTATCATAAGCACACTGTGGAGCACACATTCTGGGAATATTACTATAAACACACACCTGCATCACTTGAATCAATGCGAAGATAGTACAAAAACAATACATTCTCACAGTTCTGTTATAGATCCACTTTTTAGAAGTTTTTAATAACTTTCCTAAAAACTGCTAACTGTATGCACAAATTAATGTAAGAAAGTTGCTAGTACCTGTTTATTGACTTAACCTTGGAGTGCTGTAAAAAGTAAAGGTTGAACGCAAAAGTATGAAGCTAGGAATATATTAGTCCTAATACCTGAAATACTTTCTCAAATGGCAAACTGGAACAAATTCCTGTTCTAATGGGGTAGTTTAATGCGAGGAAAAGCTTACTAATAACCTTAAATGCTAGGTAAACTTGTTTTAACTCAGTTTATCAGAGGTTCTCTCCAGCAGATTAAATGATAATGCTTCATGGGTCATTGTTCCCTATATCAAGCTAGCCATAATGCTTAGTAAATAATCATCTGTGAAGCATGCTACACTTCTTCAGCAGTGAGCATTGTGAAAATTCAAAACATACTTTATAACGTAAGAAATATTTCAAAAAATCAACCAACAGTATTAATAGGCAAATAAACAGTGAATTCCACATTGCGAATGAAGCTTTGTAACTATTAAAACTCCAGCATTAAGGTATTCTAAGATTTGAAATAAGATTTTAAAACTCGTGGTCTCTAAACTGCTACTTTCCACTATATGAGAAGAACTGAAATGCAGAAACTGTAGTTACAAATATAGCACACTCTCTGTCCAGGCAATTTAATTTAATCAACCCCTTGACTTTTAGATAATATAGAAGCAAGTAATTTACTTCCAATAACTCCTCCCTACCCTCCCCCCCAGTTCTTCAACAAACCTATCACTCCAGACTAATGTATTTTTTGAAAATATACTGGTATATATTATTATTGAACATCATTACTGTAACCTAGTACTAAAACAGTATCTACACGGAAGTGAGCAAGAGGGAATTTATCACCTAATGAAATTTCAGGTTCAACCTTACCCTAAGGTCCCCTGTGCCCGGAAAATATTCACCATACTTATGGAATGATACTGTCATGACACGATCTGTGGTATAAAATGCTTCTTCAACACCATCACCATGATGGATATCAATATCAATATACAACACTCTTTGGTGATACCTAGAAAGAAAATCATGTATGAGAATCACCATTATCCATTATGTTCGTAATTACTGATACCTAAATAAGGAAAAACATAACCAAAAGAAAAAACAATCCAAAGAATACTCATATCCCAGATTATTGATTTTGATGATTTTGGTTGATGTTACCATAACCACTCAGAATTATCAGTGCAGTTTAGATAACGGTGAATATAAGTTTATCTTAATCAAAACCAAGTAATTAAGTATGTAATGCATAGAATGTTCATCTGAGTTGTCCTACTCAGTATTAGTTACACCTTGTACTTGTTCACACCACTTTCTGTTGTTCAGATATGTTAAACATCACATTAAAGGGGCAAATTCATCCGCTTTCTCAATGATTACAAACACATTCTGCACTAAAACACCTTATGTTAGATGTTTCTCCAGAATTTTCCAAGAAGCATAGTACTATGAACAGGCATAATCCATGTCCAATGAGCCCACAAAAAAAAAATATTTTAATACCTATTTTCCATCAACTTGCCTTCTTCATCTCTGCAACCTGTAAAAATAGTTATGTTCTCTTCACTAGTTCCATAAATGACTTAGATGCAGGACTCAAAGGTATACTATGTAAGTTTGTTGACAATACTAAATTGGGAAGGGCCATTGTCTCCTTTCAGAATAGAGGCCTCGCAGAGAGCTCTTAACAAATTAGAAGGCTGGACAATCACCAACAATATGAAGTTTGTTAAGAGCAAGCACCAGATTCTGCACCAGGGACATAGGAACCCCAGCTATATGTTCAGACCAGTGGACAATAAGTCAGACAGCATTCCCACAGAAGGGTATCTGGGATTCTGGTCAACATCAAGTTGAATATGAGTCAACAGTGTGCCCTTCCTTGCAGCCAAAATGGTGAACTATACCCTGGGGTGCATCAAGCAGAGCACTGCTAGCCAGTTAAGGGAAGGGATTGTCCTGCTCTGCTCTGGTGTGGCCTCAACTCAAGTACTACATGCAGTTTTGGGTATTACAGTATAAGTAGGACATGACTACAAAAGACTGTCCAAGGGAGGGCTACAAAGATGGTAAGGGGTCTTGAACAGAAGATTATGAGGAAAGGAAGAGTATGAGGAAAAACTGAGGCCCCTTAGTTTGTTCATCCCAGAGAAGAGGAGACTGAGGGGAAGCCTCATGGCAGCCCGCAGCTTCCTCACAAAGGGAGCAGAAGGGCAGGCACTGAGCCCTGCTCTCTGGGGACAGCAACAGGACCCCAGGGAACAGAGTAAGATCAGGCTGGGTGTTAGGGAAAGGTTCTTCACCAAGAGGCTCTCCTGGGCAGTGGTTACAGCCCTGGGCCTGATGGAGTTCAAGAAGTGTTTGGACAAGACTCTCAGACACATGGTCTGATTTTTGGGTGGTCCTGTGTGAAGCCAGGAGTTGGACTCGGTGATCCTTGTGGGTCCATTCCAACTTGGGATAGTCTATGTTCTTGTTTCCAAGTGTACTGTACTTACTACGAGCATTAAATTATGTTACTGCTTAACATTTCCTTATATACGGCAAGTTTCAGATCATTTTATTTGAGAGGGATAAAGAAACCAGTTGTTTGAAGCTCCAGAGCTTTGGGAACAACAGTAAACATCCCTTAAATACAATGCTGTTCAGTAAAGAACAAAATGTGTCTTCTGATGCTGACACTTTTCATCACACTTTGCATAATGCTATAGACTGAGAAGCCATAATTTCAGGCATTCTAAGATTTCTCTCTTAATATGATGTCATAAAAGATTTCAAAAAATGTTTCCCATGGCCATATAACCCACTTCTATTTGAAAGTTTCCTTCCTTCACATACGTGTTAAGGTAAAAAAAAGAGTTGAACACAGAATATTATACTGGTTTTGTTAGACTGTAGGGATGTATCGTGGATATATGCAGATTAAAAGGAATGTTTTAGTAAGTTAATATTTATTTTGTGTGCCTTTAGCAATTTCTTCTATATTTGGAATCACTTCCAGGTCACAGATATTTCCCCCCAGCCCCTCACCAGAAGACTCAGATGCTCCATTCCCAAGCAGTCAGATGCCCAGAGTGTATTTTGTTAAAATAAATAAATAAAATTTATGTTATCAGAAGGGATATAGTCCCATTAAACAGTACAATAATATTAATGATACGAAATTTTAGTGATGCACTACTGCTTGAAGGTAATTTTACAATAGCTTTTTCATTACTCCTCTCATCATTTTTTATTTTGCAGCCACAGCAGCACAGCTGTTATTTTGTTAATAGCCACATTAACTCATGTACCAATCCAAAGAAGCTCAGCATATGATCTTCCTTGAATATTTTTGTTTGGTTTAGTAAAAATGGCTTGTAACATAAGAAACAAACAGACACTGAAAAATCAAATCGGTATACAATTACAAGCACTACACATGACATTTAAGTGCATAATGACTACCCTAAAGGGTCAGGTCAGTAATTATCTAGCCCACTGTCCCCATGAGTAGCAACAGGAGGTAAATTTTACAGAGACCAAGCAACCATATCCATTTTCTGAAATCTGCTACCCTAGTACTTTCTTGCCATCTACAATTACAGCATATGGTGTTTTAGAGGGTGCACTGTTTCGTTGTTCTTTCATTTACAAAACTCTTGTCCACGATTATGTCTTCTTTTTCTTTTTAATCTGTTTTCTGTCTCATTCCTGTACTAGCAAGATCTAGAAGTTCACTACCTTCTGTGTAAAAAAGTACTTCTAAGTATGTGTTTCAAAACTATCTCCAAATAGCTATCTTTTCAGCTTGCCTATATTTTAGTTTAGGCTTCTCACTGGAGCCAAAATGGACAGAGCTTGGAGTTTTCTCAATTGACATTATAAAAGTTCACCATAGGCTATGAAAACTCAATGAAATAGTGACATTACAACCCACATCTTCAAACATTTAAATACTAAAATTTGACACTATAATTTTATCTTTATTCCTCATCATAAACTTACTTCAGTAACTCAAGGATGGCAAGCACGATATCGTTAACATAACAGAAACCAGATGCCTCTGACTTCTTGGCATGGTGAAGACCTCCAGCCCAGTTAACAGCCATGTCTGTCTGTTGTCTGTTCAATTTTACCGCCCCAGCTGTAAGAAGACACACCAAATTGAAAGGAAATGCAGTCAGAAACATCTGAAAGCCTTTAAATCTTTTACAGGATTTTTTTAAAAATATGATTAAATCTCAGTTAATCATAGATCTAATTATTTACCAATACTGAGATACACATTGTCAAATATCAGACAGAACAACTAAGTATTGATCTCCATGCTTCTATATAAAACAAACTCATATTTGCTTCATGTTCTAATATACTATCAAAGTTTTAAGTTACTGACAAACGTAGTAAAGCTACAAAACATCTGACAAACAACCTATACTTACCAACAGAGCCTCCAGTTGATAGCTGACAAAACTCAAACAAGCCATCAAACACAGGACAATCTTCTCCAACGTTAACTGTGTAAGAAATGCATTACTTTTCAAAAACATCATTCCGACAGTATTGCTATAAGCATGGATGATGCATACAGATGCATAATGTATTTCGCATTTCAATGACCGTTTCTTTTTTTGCCAGGTTAAATTTTAATAATTGAAACCCACATATAGCTTGCCCACACTTCTAATAATCAAACTCAATTGGCAAGGTCTTTTATCATCTAAGGTGACTCCAGTTTTGTTTTAAATTTATTTTGTTTTCATGGGAAGCTTTGTCTCTTCATTAAGAAGAAATTAGACTGTTTTTATGTTTTGGAAGACTTGCTGATTAACATCATATTAAGAAATGTACAGCTGCTTGGAAAAATAATATGCCGAGAAAGAGGCACTGAAAAAGGTAAGGATATTTCATTTTTAAATTGATTTAATAGTGTCAAACTGCATTTCTAATAGTACTTTGAGCTTATTTCTAAAAATCCAAGCAATTAATTCATGGAAAAAGTGAGAATTGAATAACATCCAATTTTTACCACTTCTAACAGGAATGAGTCAACTTATTTCTTTACCTTTTCACATTTATTTTTATTTCTCTGTTACTCTATAAGCCATTCTTCTTTAGCAAGATTTTACATTAGAATGTATTTAAGACATTTTTGCAAACAGCTAACGACTAAAGTTTAACTTGGTGCACTAAGCCTACAGGAAGTATTATTCCGCATCCAGCATACACTCTGAACAGGTGCATGTGTAAATTCTTTCATAAGCTTAAAGAACATTTTTGTGAGTATAGCTGCTTTTAAATATAAAATCCCCCAACCTAGTGTAGCTGAAGAAAGGCATGTTACTCTTACAACGTTTCTCTAACCCACCTACATCGTTAGGCTACTGTTTCTACCTTTGTACTGGTGAATATTTAGCACATACACAAACGCACATTTAACCTAATATGGACACTTACATCTCTGCATCTGCTTGCTGTACTCAGACATATTGTCAGGCCTTATTGATCGGAGAAATTTGATGTATTCGTCACTATGGTACTTGGTCATTTCCTCAGCAGTAGCTTTGTGGGGTCGCTGATAACAGAACAAGTTAGTAAAATAACTGTTTTTGCAGCAGTACCCTGATTAACAATCAACTAAAACAGACAACCCAGAAGAAATGAGTCTACTCTGACGGGAGAAACAGTTAAACTGCTAGCAGTACTGTTTTGCATAATGCAAGGATTACTGTAGAGTCTGCTAAATTCTTTGTTTGGTTACTCTAACCCCACCCCCCAATCATAAAAAGTTTCTACTGTGGCTGTATCTCACTTCTTCTGGAGATGGACAGCAATCTGCAGTCAACACCAGTTATAAAACAGTGCTTCATTAGTAAGTAAGACAGCTCTATATACACTAATTATTTTCTATTTCCACTCCCACTTCTCTCCATTTATTTGTGCGAGAATACTTAAAGCCTTTATAAAAAAATGAAAACGTTTCAGTATAATGCTTTGCTTATACTCACGTAAATTTCCATTTTTCTGTATAAGCCATAATTTAGCAGCAAGTTGTGGGTCATTCGGATCCTATGAGGCTTCATTGGATGCCCTTGTCCATAGTAATAGTTTCCAATATCACCTGTCAATATTACACAAATGAATTTGTATTACAAAAAAAACTTTTCATTGCTACCTAAAAGAATAGCCCCCAGAAGATAAATGATGATTCCAGAAAGAGATGATAAAGGGAACACTATTTCAAACAGTCCATGAGGAAAATGAACAGCCCATAAAAGGCTATATGTAGGAAGCAGATGGCCAAAAGAAGGCCAAAACTAAGACCTTTATTTAAAGCAGACAGCAGTGGGAGAGTGAAGACACATCCCAGAGGATTCAAAATCAAGAGTGAATAGAAGAAATGTGTAGGATCTGGAGAATGAAGTGGGAGACAAAACTGGAATGAAGAAGAGAGCAAAAACTACTGATGACAGTGACTTTATACCCCAACAAGAGGCTGTGGTAAAACCTACTATTTTGCAATAACTGATTTTAAGAAGATACCATCCTCAGCCTGCCCTGAACTGCTAATCGTAACAGTTAAATTCCAGCAGTTAGCTTCAAATCCACTCCTGTAATCACATGTGTAAGCATTCCCGAACCACCTGCTGCTAGGGATCCAGACTGGTTTTGCAGACTTGTAATCCAAATCAACTGAACTCTGTCAAATTGGAGAGTGACTAGACACATGACCATCATAATAAATTTAATACATTTCCAAGAAAAGAAGAATGGCTACTTTCACTGGCTAGTAAGTTCTTCCCTAGCTTGAGTATAGTAAGAACACACCTGCCTCTCCTTTAAATACTAACATTCCCAAGACACAAACCATTTTAAATGGAACCAGTGCTCCACACGTTTCTAGAAACATGGACAAGCCTGAAAGGTATGCTCAGTTATCAAGGGCTTTCACCTTGCCAATTCCATACCAGCTGTTTGCAATAGATCTTCTATTTTGAGGAAATTTCCTGGTAAGATTAGAGGTTTTACCTTCTTGATTGAAAAAAAAAAAAAAAGTCAGTTACCAAGACCTGGAGTCTTGCTAATACAGCAACCCTGCGCTTTCATCACATGCAGGTCAAGAGCAGAAGGCATTACTAAAACAGAGGATACTCCAACCCCCGCATAGCAAAAACATCACCTACCATTTTATAAAATTCCATATAACAGCATATAACATTTCGGGTTCAGGAAATAACTTCCACAACTCTTTGAAACTAATGACTGTAAGATGGAAACTGACCATTTACCAGCCCTACCTTTTTTTTTTTTTTTTTTAAATGAAGTTACTGTTAAGTTCCAGGTTCACAAAACTTTAACCTAGTAAAAGCTTAAAAGTTTGAAAAATTTAAGGCAAGTAATTCCATAATAAGGGCTTTAAATAATATGAAAAAATTCTTGAAGAAAACTGAAGAAACTTCATTCCAAAACACATTTGTGACAAAGAATGTATGTTGCACCATTTATTTTTTTTTTAAACAGGTCATTTCAGTTTCAATTACACACTATGTATAGCCATTATCACTGACATTTTACTCAAAATGTTAATGGATAATTAGAAATTATTTCCTATCTTCTAGAAAAGGTGAGACTTTCCCTTACAAAAAAGAAGATACTCTTACCCATTTTCCAAGTATATTTGGGACACAGCCTTTGATAAGAGTGTCAATTATACATTCAAAATTAATCATCTTCTACACATCATACACTGCAGAAAACATTCTTAAAAATAACTACAAAACAATCTGTCATCAATAGATTAAGCATAACTGTTTTCTAATGAACTTTTGAAAGTATTGGTAATTTGGCAAATTTAATGGGAGCTTATTTGATAAAAGAGATTTGTTGGTGAGTAGCTGGCAGAAGTATATCAATCTTCTCACATTAGAAGTTAGCTATAATGATTAACAATAGATATTAATATAATACACTTCACCAACCAGCATCTTTTCAACCATTTGCATCTTTTCAGGTCTTAGCATTACCAGCAAAAGAGGGTTTGGGCATTAGCCTCTTGAAAAAAAAAAAAAACAAAAAAAAAAACGTATGGACAAAAAGCCCATTGAGTTTCAAGGTACAGTTATGATGTGGATGTTCTCAGCAGTGGGCAGGGATAAGGAATAGGTCTCCTTTTGATTTGTGGCCTGTATCACCACCATCTTGGAGACACCACCCTGCGGAAAGCAAAGATCTGCTTAGAAGTTTCTCCTTCAATCCATGAAGGAGAAGGTGCCCCTCCTGGAACTTCTTCATCCACTGATCCTGAAACCTGAGCATCTCCAGTTCACAAGTTTAACATCAACCACAGCGTTACTAGAATGCTTTGGGAAGAAAAGCAAGGGGTACCAAGATCCACTGTGTGGGGGGCAGGGTGATACCTCCCCACTGATGGAACTAGAAAGCTCTGCACTTAGTACCAGACTAATTCTGGTGAGAGTATGCATATACATGAGAGAAGTGAATACAGCAGAGCCAAGTTTGAAAGACTATTGCGGATAGAATGAGATACTTGATGCCAAAGTTAACAATACAAGAGTAAAAATACAGAAGTGTTATAAGCATACTCATAACACACATCACTCACCAGTGAGGATGTACATGGTAAGTGCAAAAAACAGACAACGAGTGAAACAGGAAGCAGAAGGGAAAAAATGCAAAGTAGCACATGTAGAAAGTTGACAAATCTATTAATCCTCCACACCAAGGTTTCAAAGACTCTAATTTACTGTTGTATACCAGTAAAAACATCAGCTATTGAGAAGTAACAATATTTTCAGAAACATTCAGTCTTCTGGAAGGAGACAAATCAGGTACCAATACAATGCTAGCACCAGCTTATTGTTCACCAAATGATTCAAACTGTGATACCAACAGATGACCAGAAGACCTACCTGAAAATTAACTTGTTATGCAAGCTGTCACATCTTGGGTTCAAATATGCTAACAATACACTAATAACTCATCAATTCAGAGAAGCTACACCACTAAATTCTGAGTAGAGCTAGCAAATGAAAACAAATCCACATGATTTTTTTTATTGAATGTAAGTGTTGGATGCTCACATCTCTACCAGAGTTCAGCAAGGTCTGTAGATGTTCAGTATTCTATAGCAGAAAAATAGAAGATGCTACAAGCCCTAAAGGAACTCTGCTCATTTTAAATGCAGTTATCATGAAATCACTAGATATTTCAGAACTGGTTTAAGGAGAGAAACCCAACCACTACTACAATGGAAATCACACACACAAAAAGTTTTAACAGAGGTAGTTATATTTGGATTGACTTCTACAGTATGAAGGGGTGAAATCTTAACGATGAATCTAGAAAGTAATCATAGGTGTCTGATGATCAATCCAACAAAAAGCTATTTAAATAGACCTAAAACTACTACATTAGCATATGAGGACTCGAGGGTTTTTTTGTTCCCCCCCCCCCCCCCCCCCTTTTTTTTTAAAAATTAAGCAGGTAAAGTTCTGACTTTTGAGCCCTGAGCAAAAGTTGAATACCACTGCAGTTTTGAAAACCACTGTGCAAATCAACAGCAAATTTTGGTGAAATACTCTTCAGTTAGGGTTTACATCTGCAGATAAACAACTTTAACACAAAGTACTAATGTACTTAAATACTGGCTGAATATACTAGCCTACTGTGCTATTAATACAAGTTTAGTCTCATCTTTATGGGTGGAACCAGCCACATTCTGATGCAGATCTCTGAAATTTTTCACGAAGGTTGAGTCTTTTGAACACCCACATTGAACTATGCACAACAAGTAATCTAAACAATACTTGTAGTGCACTGGCACTGAACAAACCCACTTATTAACTGAAACTGAGCTAGCTGCTGCAATTCCACAGAACTATGCTTTACTGTACAGGACACAGAGTTGGAAAGACCAACCCAGGTCCTGCCTGTTGCTGTGGGCAATGGTACACCACCTACCTGTTTCAAAACAGGCCACCGAACCATCTGAGCCACATGCTTCAAGACCACGGCAATGACTCGAAGACACAGTAAAGAAAGGACTACAATATCATTCCGTATCTAGGACGGTTCTTGGTGATGAGAGCAACAGAATTCACTAAGGTATGATCACAAATATTAAAGTGCCTAGAAACATTTGCTCAAAATATTTTAGACAACTAGAACATCTTAGTTTGCACATTTCCCCATGATATACTGCATCAAATTTAATACAATTCCTGACAAGCATGATCACGAACAACATAAACTCTGCAAACAGGACATAGCTGGCACTCTGTTACGAACAAGCTATAGAAAATGTAATCAAACTCCTTCTTCCACAAGCTTATTGGCTTTAGGTACAGACTGCAGGCTGTTAAAACTGTTAATTAACAAAAAATGTTAACAGCAACACACTCATTGAGACTTGCTAAATGACAGGCTAATTTGAAAAAGCAACTCTAGATGACACAATTAGTTACCACAAAAAGCACGAAGAAATTTATTGCATCTTAAAAAAAATATGCACATATGCTTCTAGTACTCTTCAACACTTTTTGTTGTGCGTTTTTAAAGAAAAAGAATGGAAGTCATGGAAGGACAATTATGATTTGAAAATGGTCGTTTACTTATGTGAGGATATACTTAAGAGATATTCTGCTACCTCAGTTGTGTGCTTGCAGTATCTGTACTTTTTGGGTTTGGGTTATTTAAGGCTTTGAACACTCCCCCCACTTTGATTCAAGGCTTTGCTGGTTCAACATGCTACAAAATACTAAGAATTACCAGATGAAACACAAATTAGCATTGGAAATATTTACCGCAGGTATTAATTCTAAAAGCTCTGCTAACTGAACTTCCAAAAGAAGTTTAGAACAACTGCTGGCTTTGGAAATAATAATAATAAAAAAATAAGAGGACACCAACAATGTTGCAACGCTGTTCATTTGTTATAGAGAAAGTCATTTTATAATGACTTTTACAACAGATACTCCTCCCTTCTCTGTATTATTTTTAATTGCACATATTGTAGTTACTTATTTAAGCAATTTATTAGCTACAACTGCTTGTAAGTCACCATTATACCGTCACCTCAAAAATTCTCTTCCCCACTTTCTCCTACCTCCTTCCTAGCTGTTTTAGGGATCCTGACACTAGTACCAAGAATCAAAATCCAGGAATCACAGCAAAACTAAAGATATCTGTGCCTAGGAAAGTATAAGCACCTGACATTAAAAAAAAAAAAAAAAAGGCATAAAAACCCAACATGCAAACATTTGCAGACAGAAAGGTTCTCATCTATTGCTACAGTCTGCCTTTCTACAAGGCAAGAACTGACTCCTCTTGCCTGGTAGTAAGATCCCAGCCTCACCAAAATTATCCCTAACAGGGGCCTCCTTTCCCCTTTAGGCTGAACAAAGAACCAGAGCCAGCAACAAAGAGAAGGGGGCGGCAACCACCACTCTGCCTCCTTTAGTGTGGTGAAAGACCAAGACAGGCCCCACAAGATCTGCCATTTCTAAAGAATGGCGGATTTGCTGCTGCTGCAGGCACCTTTGATAGCTTAGTGGGTTTAGTTCATTCCTCCTCGTTTCCAAAATGGTGAAACTAATAAAACGTGGAGGCAAAACAGCCGCAGCCTCTGTTCCCTCAGCACGAGGGCACCAGCCTCATCCACCAACTTAAAGAAATTGTTACACCTGGAAGCAATTCTTAAAATTATATCTGTAAGTAAAGTGACCACCGAATTTACCTTCTGGGCACGAAAAAAAAAAGAAGGAAAAAGAAACGCAAAGTCACCAGAACAAAACGAAAAGTTCTCCCTGCCGTGGCCAGCACCACCACCAAGTTGCTGCACACATCTGAAGCCCAGTACAAGCTTTAGCCACTTCTCCCCTGCGACTGACAGTGCAACCCCCCAGTCGCTGCGGCCCCCCCGAAGGAAGCGAGCACCTGGGGCCCGCAGCTACCAGCCCGCAGCCGCAGCGCTGCGCTCCGCCGGCAAGGAGCCCCTCGCTCCCCCCTCCAGCCCCCAGCTCTCCGTACGAGCCCAGGGAAGGCCTGGGCCGCAGGAGCCGCCAGGTGCCGACCCTACGCATGGCGTGGGCTTTTTTTTTTTTTTTTTGCGGGGGAGGAGCCAGACGCGGCAGCGACTCCACCGCCCTCACATTTAGCGGATGAAGGGGAGTGTCCCAACTTTTCTCCCCCCCCCCCCCTTTTTTTTCCCCTTCTCATTTTGGGAGGGGGGGGCGGCGGGGTGTAACAATAAACACCGCGCTCACCGCTGTGAGCCCGGCGGCCTCCCGGCTCCCACCCTCCCTTCCCTTCCCCGCAGCGAACCCCGGGGCTCCGCCGGCTGCAGGTGGACGGGACCCCGGCTACGCGGGGCAGGGGGAGCCCGTAATGGCGGGGGACGGCGCCCGGCGCGGCGGTTAGCGGCGGCTAACGGCGCTGCCCCGCTTCCTTCCCGCAGGCCCCCTCGCTCACCGTCGTAGTAGTAGCAGACTTTCTTCTTGCCGCCGCCCTGACTGTACGCCATAGGGCCGCCGCGCCGGGGCCCAGCCGGGGCAGGGGGAGGGAGCGGGAGGCCGAGGCGAGAGCCGAGCCGGCACCGAGGGAGGGAGGGAGGGAGGAGGAGGGAGGGGGCGGGAGAGCGGGAACTCGCGACGCCGGGCTGCGGGCGGCGCGGGCGGACCCCACCATGGGCAGCGCGGGGGGGTGGGGGAGCGGATCCTGACCAATCCGCCACTGCCGGGGGAAGAGGTGGAGAAGAGAAGGCGGAGAGGGGGGGTGGAAGATTGAGTGAGGGCGCTCGCCCGCTAGTCGCTGTCTTTATTGGTGTTCTTGACGTGAGATTAAGGGAGAAGGCAGCGCAGGGCTCTCGCCAGCAGTCTCTGGGAGAAAGGGCTTTCCCCGTTCCCCCCTACGCAATGGTACGGCCCGCCGGCGGGAGGGAGCGGTCTGCGAGGCTTGTCCCCGCCTCTCACCGAAGTCGCCTTGGCGCATGCGCGGGGCGGCCCTGGGCAGCCCCTGTGCCGCATGGCGGCCGCGGCAGGAGGGGAGTCCTTGCTGCCCCCGCCTGCACACCGGCGGCCCCGTCCTCTCCTCAGCGCCGGGGCCAGGCGCGGCGCCTCCCCTTCGGAGGGAGGGGAAAGGCCCCGCCTGTCGGCCCACCCTGCTGGGGACGGGAAGAGCCCCGGCGCGGCCCTGAGGGGAGCGGGGGGCGCCGCCGGTGCCTGTAACGCCCTGGGGCAGTCACCCGGAGGCGTGCGGGTGGTGGGGAGTGTGCTCCAGCAGCAGGGTTGCGCACAGGTTCTAGTGTTAGCTACCAAAAGTGGCGAGGGGGTACTAAACCACGGCCATTTTACTCACCCTCCTTCACCCGACCGCCAGCTAGGCCCCTAGGAACTGGGGCAGCGGGTAGCTGCGGAGGGGTGGCGGGCAGATGGCTCGGTTAAGCCCCCCCACCGACAGTGCGAGCATTGAATTGAGGCTGTTAGAGCCCCCATCTTCCAGAAACACTTCAAAGCATATTTTACAGCGTGCATAGTAATTACTTCTTCCAAAATTAAAACATGCTACACAAGATCAAAGTGGCTGTGGTTTTATATGTAGGGCTTGACATCTGAAGCAAGTTTCAGTTTCAGATGCATGTAACAGCAGTTTTCTCTACTTCAGCTACAAACAGGAGGAAGAAATACGAAAAGTTACAATAAACACATTTATACTTAGAGAGTAACTACAGATTTAGTGTATTTAAGCTGACTCAAGGGTTTACAGCTGGTAGAACTTGGTCTGATACATCCACATGTGGGGATTTGCATCAGTCAGAAAAAAATAGTTTCTTCAGCTGACATAGAAACAGTATTTAGGGACTTGCGCTGATTTTAAGCATTTGCAAACGTTCCTTGGTTGGTTTGAGTCTAGGAGCATTTAGTAACCCTGATTCTCACCATGGGTGCTTTTATAATGGATTATATAAATGCCTACATCATGGTCACCCATCAAAACCAGTGCATGCTCAAACAGAGGTTAGATCTGTGTGCTGAAAATCAGGTTACTTTCAGTCCTAGAGATATCCAACAAAATCTCAGGCCCTCGGAGCTGATAAAAATTTCATTTAATATGTCTTTATATTGTCATAGAGGACCAACTGTAAAATATTTCTGTTAAATACATGTATATGTACAGTCGATTGAAGATAAACCCAGGACATGCTGAAATGTGTTACGGATTTTTTGCCCCCCTTCACATTGTAACAAAAGAAGACTCTTGTGTAGCCAGGTGGTGTAGCATATGTAAGAAGCATTTACCATATACCACTTGGCATTTTCTCTTAAAAATAAGATACAAAATTGATTGCTACAGCTTGTCATACAGCTGATACGTGCTTCTTGATGTACGGTGTTATTAGCATACACTTGTGACCATTGAAATTCAATACATTTGTGAAGTTAACTCAGCATTTTATAGTTGCCTGATAAACATTTTATCCAAACAATGTAATAGCAATAGTCAGCTGGCTCCACAAGCAATACTTAGACAATAAATCACTATTTGCATGGTGGAAGTAAAAGTTGTTCTTAGAGATTTCATGTAAAGAAAAACAGTTATTAATTTCATTAATTATACAATTAGTTTTGGATAAATGCTTGACTTCATATAGAAATAGGTTATTTTGGTTTAAATTTAATAGAAGCGACATTATCTAAATCAAGAAGCTGCTTTGCTTTCAGGGTAAAAGTGACTATACGTGTTTTTTTTCTAATCTGAATTTATGTAAGATAGTTCTCATTTAGAGAAGCTTCTGGGATAGCATCTCATATCTGAATCAATCAAGCATAGACAAGTATACAAAGTTACCTTTTAGCCCAAGAGATTAAATTTGTGATAATCCAGTATTATAGTAAGGACACTATGGGTCAGGAAAGCTTAATTATCCATTTTCAGTGGCATGTATACAATGATGGTTTCCTAGTCTAGTGTCACTTCTAGAAATGCAAGTTCATCAGATAAATTAAAACATACTTGTTAAGGGAGCAACGTTGTGACGATGCCACATAAGAGCTAATGATGTGGAAGAAACTCTCCACACATGACTGCCAGCTGTTAGAGTCTCAGGCTCTGAGAAAGAAGAGAGGGAAGTACAGGAAAAGGTGACTATTCCATTTTAATATGCAGCTACCTACAGACATGAATTCACAATATATATATATATATATATTTATGTGTGTGTGTTTCTATGTGATTGTACTAGGATTAGCTTGTTCTTTCACACAGTATTTGTGTTGTACCTCAGTGTTTCTTTAGTAAGTGGTATTAAAAAAAAAAAAAAAAAAAAAAAAAAAAAAAAAGAGGAGTAATTAGGAGCTTTTAAACAGAAAAATAACTTTCAGCTTTAGCATTTGTAGCCAGCTTTGAAATAGAGAGTGTTACTGTTTCTTACATGTCTCTCCTAAAGCACATCCCCTATGAGAGCTCAGTGAATGCTTGTGCAAATATTGAAGGAGAAATCCAATGTACATAAGAGTTTAAACCTTTATTTCTTATCAAAAAGCGATCAAGATGGTGTTCTCAAATCCAGAGGATCCCCACAATAGAAGCAAAGCAGACTAAGATTTTATTTATTTATTTATTTTAAACATAGTTCTTAAATGAAGGCTCTATAGCACCTACTGTTTTTCCTCTTAGCATTTGCCTTGGAGAAGTAACATTATTCATACTACAGAAATCACAATCATAAAACTATAAAAATAGGGCTTTGGGGCTGCTTTCCTGAAAAATAAACACAATATTTGCTGTGCAGATAGCTTGCAAATGAAATCACTTAATGCAAAAAATTGAAGTTATTAAAGAACAAATAAATAAAGAGAATTAAATAAAAAACTAACAGTGAGGTTCAGGTCTTCTCTCTTGGTTATTTGTGCAATAAGCACCATCAATATTACCATCTACTAATTGCTTTTGAGTTTCAAGAGGATAGACTGCTGATTTTTCCTTAATTGTTGCTCTCTGAGTGGCATTATATTAACTCTATACAATAGTAGTACTGTAGGTCTGGGAGCTGAGGGAACTTGCACTGCTCCTGAATTCTCATGACAATAGCAAAAAAATGGCAGTGATTTCAGTTTAAGTGGGAGTATAACCTGTATATTCCCTTACATACCTATCATTTCTCCGCCTAGTGTCTTCATCTCTGTGATGTGTGTAAACATAATACATCAGCAGTATATTCTGCCTGGGGCAGTTGTACCCACCCATTGAATCTCTTCTATGATTGCCTGAAACTGGTTCCTCTTCAGTTCTGTTGCTGGTGAACTGCTAGCCAAGAAAATTCTGTGTTCAGTGTACAGCACATAAACACAGATGCAGTGTTTATGTAAAGGGGCGTGATATAATGTAATAGTTCTAATGACGGTCTTTCACTTAAAAATGCCAATGTAATGACTTAAAAGCACATTGCCAATATTCAAATATTGTCTTTTTAAATTTTACTTTTGTTTGTTTGTTTTAGTAGAAGGTCTGTGTCAAGCACAGTGCTCGTGACGTGTCTGCTTTCCTTTATAAGTTAAATATTGAAGTTGGGTGGAACATAAACTTGTGTAAAGTAACTGACATCTACTTAAATTGTAATTGGTGTTTTCCTATATCCCTGTGCTTACTGATTGCTAGGGTTAAATGTTTCTGTTCTTAGCAGCAGTCTGACTTGCATAAATTGGTATGGACAAACACAGGTTAAGTTTTTCTTTTCAGTAAGTAGAGGGAAACTTGTTCCCCAGTACTGGGAAGCAGTCTGATGGTATGAAGTCCCCACATAGGGAGCATATCAGGGCACAAGAGCAGGTGCAGAGTACCACTGTTTTCCAGCAACTCTTAAAGAGTGCATCCTGAACTGCTATAACCTATAAATCACGTCCTTATTTCTTCTCTGTTTCAGGGACTGAACAGGTCACAGCTGATAAAACATTTTCATCCCTGCATGAGTCACTTTCCCTCCTGCTTTCTCAATTAACCCTTGATATCTCAAACAAAAAATAGGTAGCCACTGGCTACCTATTGCAAACACCCTGCCAGTGCTATTTTTTTTGTATGTCTGGCCTACCATGCAAAGTGTTATTAAATAAGGTTGTATCTATACAAGAAAAAATACCAGTTTAACTTAAAATCAATTTTTGGACCAATTTAAATAGTAGTGAGGCACTTTGTGAACACTATTTCATTTCAACAGTGACAGGTTGGCTTCAATTTAAACTGATTCTAATCTTTAGAAACCAATCTGATATAAAGCAGCATCCACATAGTCATTTGTATCAATTAGAAAACAATTTAAGGTAAACAGGAGCAAATTTCTCATTTAACCGAAGTCTATCAGTTTGAATTTCCCATCTGATTGAGTCTTGGCATTGAATAAATTGCTAATGAATAAGAAGAGACAAAATAAATGGAATTCTGGAGCCTGTGGACAGTGCTAGGATGAAAAGACTACTAGCCACTCAGTTAGCCATACCAGAGCAAGGTTAAAAACCAGTAGCAGGGACCTGAAAATGGATGTGTCTGAGGAGACGTGCAGTTGTCAGCATGCAAATGAGATCCTTGGCTATTTTTTTTTTTTTTTTGTCTTTACTACCACTGTGTCGGAATTATCAGCAACCTGTGGATCAGCAACCTCATTAGTGCAAAGTCATGAATGTTCCTTTTCTCTTCATCTGTTCTTAGTGTGAGTATAACACAGGTGTGATGTACCACAGCATTTCTTTGCAGCACAGCAAACCCGAGTGTCAAAGAACAGAAGTAAAACAGAACAAAAACGTTTTTACAAAATGTGTCCTGAAGACAGATTTTATTATTACTTCTCATAAATCCAATTGAAAGTGTTATTTAGATTTTTTTAAGCAACTGACTTTATTCTGGAAGCCCACTGGAAAAAATATAGCTCTCTGAAATACCAAAATGCCCATTCTACCCCACTAACCCAGTTTAATATCACAGTTTAGAAACCATATTATTTTCACATTTCAGGATCTGTGATTTATTGGTAGCTGGCTATAATAATGTATCATCTTTTAGCCAGATGAAAATATATTGTATTGTATATACAGTGCGTATACTGTCAGTTTATTAGCAGCGCTCTCAAGATGTACACTTTAGAAAAGGAAACAAGTTCTCTACTTCTTTCTGCCATCATTTTGCTTGGAGCCACTGGTGCTGACATACTGGCTATACACTTACTTCTCTGCCAAGATTCCTGTTTCCTCACCTCACCCCACTTGATAAGCAGATTTCTTCAAGAATATCACATTCATGCAGGTGGTGGCTGGGAGATCAAAGCTTTTGAAGGGCAGGCTGAAGCATGTTTCTTGGCAATGAAATGGTTGGGGAGCAAACTGAGCAAATTAAAACAGTTTGTAGGTTCTGCAGGAAAAAAAAAAAAAAAAAGTGTGGAACTTATTACATTTTTATTCCCCTTTAAATTGCCCGTGGCATTTTATTTGCTTTTTAATACTTTTTAGCCCCAAATATGTTTGATTTAGGTGTTGAATAACAGACATGTCTGAGGGCTAGCATGGACACACATGGACACAGCAGCCTTACCCTCTTTCCAGATTTGGCTGCACACCCCAACACCAGCAGGCAGACTGACCAAGAAGAGAGTCTCATTCATATACCATCCTAATATCCTCTGTCCCTTCCTTGGTTTCTGTCCAGGTTAAATGGTACCTTGACGTATCATCAGAATGCCATTCTGGGCAAAATCAGACAGGCAGGAGTGTGGGAAGTGCTTCAGTGCTTCACCAGTGTGAAGACTGTGGGAACCTGTCTCCAAAGGGAAGAGCACTAAGGTAAATTGAGTCAGATCGGCTGAGTGCTCATATGGTATTACAGTAATACATAGTGTCCATTAGCCTGAAAGGTAAGAAAAAGAGAAATTTGAAAAGTAATGGCATAAGACAGCATAATAGCAGTGTTGCCTTCTAAAATGACCAGAAGGAATGACGAGGAAGCAGTCTGCTTTAGCAAGATCATAAGCAAGAAGAAGGCAGTCATTAGCTGTGTAACATACACCCTGACTCGAAATCTAGCATGCTTCTTTTATATTTCCAACCCCAAATAGAGTCTCTCTCTCTTTTCCCAGCATTATGAATTCCAAAGTCTTCTGGGAATCCATCACTTTTGTATTTTCAGTTTTCCATACTTCCTGCCTGAAGAGATGAGATGAGAAAGAAGCAAGTCACAAATGTTCATTGCTCTGATGAGAGACACAGAGGAAGAAAACTGGTTTGGGGACTGAAAATGATTTAAAATGTAAGCTTTAGTGAGCTTCTATCAACCATGTTTTTTCTCCTATTCATCAAACGTGATTTACTTCAGCCTAAATGTCTATGCAAAGGGCTGCTTTAGCATCTAAGGTAATTATACCAGGGGAGGAGGATCTGGTCAAGTAACATTCCAAGTGAGTCCCAGACTACTTACTTTCATTTCAGTTAACTTAAATAGCCAAACCTATTTTGAGAAACTGAGTACTTATTTCCACTACTGTTTTTTGTCAAAGTTTTAAGAATTCTAAATATATCTTCAGTCTCATAGGAGGCATAGGTTTTGAAAGGAAAATATAGCAGATAGCAAAGGCTCTAGTTCCGACATGAAAAGCAAATAACAGAACTAAGTCTCATATCTTTTTCAACTCAGACGTTTAACACTCTGTCATGGAGAGTGTGAAAACTTGAGGTTGCGCATACATAACCTGATGGACTAATTCTTCTCTGCTTTACTTTTTATGGAGCCCAGAATTAAAACATAATTTAATGCTGTCCAGACAGTGTCCCCTGACTCAGCTTTTCAGCTGGTAGCAATTAAACATCCTGAGGTGTCAATGTGTAGCCTTCACAATGTTGTGAGCCTTATTTTTGAATCATAAGATAAACATATAAAGTTGCATCAGCCTACCATCTATTCCAGGGGTGGGAAAGGAGTACATACAGATTTGTTTAGCAAAGTGCCATGGAAAAAAATGTTTTCAAACTTGTAACTTAAAAAAAAAAAAAAAAAAAAAAAGAGGTGATAATGAATTTACCAGTTAAGAGAATCCGTCCAATGTGATTGCTGCATTTTGGACAACAGGCAGATTTTCTGCATTGTCTAATGTTCAAGTAGTTTCCAATGACATTTTTCAAGAAAAGAAAAACAAACCGAGTCACATTTCTTGGTGTTTCTTTAGAAGCAAAGTAATGACTTCTTCTGCATCTGGAGACAAGTTCTCTCATTTGAAGCTGTTAGTCTAAGCTTTGAAGTGACGTTATCAGAGGGATATAGTCCACATCAAGTGGATATAAACAACTGAAATTTTATCAGTTGAAAGAATTTTTATTGTTTGTTTTTAATTATTGTGTTGGTTTTAGCCATGGCTAAGTCTGTTTCAGTGTTCATTGTGCGTTCTGAAGTACAGGAAGATCTTGCTGTACTTCTGTCCCTGATGACTCTTTAAGCAGTGCAGAGAACTAGCTGAGTCATTTTCTGAAAGAAAAGAAAGAAAATGTAGTCATCAGTTGCATGCTACTAACCAAGTTCAATAGCTCAGTCCATCCTCCAAACCTGATGTTCCCAGCTAAATTTGCAGATGAAAAAGCAGAAAGATTTGTAGAGATTATTATAGTTTCTTGGAGTTAGTAGATAGGATGAAACCCCAATAGGTTTGCTGAAGATAATCCACTCTGGTAACCTTCTTCTTTCTATTTAGGGAAGTCTGGAAAATTTTATTTTGTGTTAGAATTTGTCCTAGAATAGGCTCTGTTAGAATTTGTAGAATAGGCTCTACAAATTATGTTTACTTTGTGTTCAATAAGATAGCATCATAAGCATATAAAAAGCTGATACATTTGGACTACTTTGCTAGATTGCTCCTAGGGTGTGTTCAAATTAGAGGCCTTGTTATGGCCTACAGGCCATAAAACCTTGTTTGTGTCCATGCTCTAGCCGCAAGGAAGCAGACAAACCAATTCCTTTATGACTAGGTAGTCAGGGTATCCTGAGAGAATGTGCAGGTTTTCCCAGGATAGGAACTCTATCAGTGTGTCTGGCATGAATTCTCTCAGTTGTTCTTATCCCATGCACACACTGTGACCCCTTTATTCAGCACCACTCCCTTCTGCAGCTCCTCAGCACTTTCTCCAATTTCAGTGCATCAATGTCCTCTAGCAAGCACACTGATACAATATGCGTAGTAGCACATGGTCTGGGGAAAGATGAGAATGGAACAAGAGGCTTCAAAAACCTAAAAGGAGAGAGCAGCGTGCTCACATCTGAACTACTTAAGCTCACTTCAGGGACCCTGTCAAGTGCCAGTCAGGTCAACTGCTCAGACATACTAAGAGTATAATCAAGTCTTTGCTGACAAAACATTATTCACCATATTTGACATTATAGAAATACATATTGTGTGATGGCCAGCAAGGGTTGATTTCCAGATGGCCTGGATTTACTGCTAAGTGAAGAAGCCAGGCTGACAAATGGATGTGAGGAGATGGAGGAAGACAGCTGATGGAAGGAGGCGCACTGTTGACTGCTGACTCGCACAGGGAAGAGCTTGGAGGATCAGATTATTTGAGGAAAAATATCTCACTACTTTCTTCCTGTTGCCATACTTAGGGTTTCTATGGCTGAAGCTGTGGCTAGGGATATGCTAAATCATTTTCTCTGCTACCCAGCTCAAAGTTTATCACTGAGTTTTTCCTTGTCTTTCCCTGCTCCCACACTCACTCAGATACTGCACAAACTGCCTCCTGCTGTGGATCTCCTGAAACACTTCACCTGAAGTAGGAAAGCCCCCTTAATCTGAGCAGTTGTTTTTGTCTTTAGTTTCATTACAACCTTTTTCTCCTTCCATGAGCCCTGCCTCAGCATTTGTGTAGATGTGGGACATGTGCACATCAATGTACTCAGGAATGAACTAACTCAGCTCTATCTTGGCAAAGCTAGTGTCTTACACGAGTTCTCTAGAAAGAGATTTTTGTTGGAGCATCTTAGTCTGAGCCACAGGCAAAAACTTCCAGCACATGTGGCTCAATACAAAGTGAACTGTGGTGTTTTTTTTTTGTTTGCTTGTTTGTTTTGTTTGTTTTTGTTTGTTTGTTTGTGTTTTAATATTTATTTATTTATTTCCCCCCAAATACGATGCTTCATGCTTGCAGTGGAGCCAAGTGTGGGGGTGCAGTGACTGCATTACAGTGCCATGTGAGATGTGTAGTGGTGGATTTGGGCTCTTTCTGGAGAGGGAAACTACACTTTCAGAAAATTTCTAGGGGTTTCTGGAAACACTCTGAGGATTAGGTGACCATCAAGATTTCCTTGCAAATAACAAAGAGGATCCATGTTCTGAAATAGTTTTCCAAAAGTTAGATAATAAGTCTTGAAGCACTAGTAAGGGAGCTTTTACAGAGCTATACTCATCATTAGGTTAACCTCCTTGGAGTAGGAAGGAAAAGCTCTGAAAGAAGCTATTGCAGAAGAGTCTCTAGCAGTATGAACAGTAGTCTTGCTGTTCATAGATGTGCAGAGCTGATGTGAAGGACTGCTGTTTGTGTCTTCTACAAATCCTGAGGCTGGAAATTCTTTTGGATTACTATTTCTTCTGAGAAAGAGACAGAGAAGAAAGAAAAAAGGAGGGGAAGTAGACAATATCCCCCCCCCCCAAAAAAAAAAAAAAAAAGTAAAAATAAAATAAAAATCAACCAAAACATAAACCAACAAAATAAACACAAAAACCCTGAGAATCCCCTCCCCCCTCCCACCCCCTTTAACAATTGCTGTTAAATATTTGCCTCCACAGCTTTACTGGAGAGCAGATTGAAGAATTTGTCTGAAGACATTTCTCATGTTTACCATGAGAAGTAGCTGTGTCAATAATTGATAGAAGTTGTTATTAACATAAAGAAGAAAATTTTTTTAATTGTTTATTAACATAAAGAAGAAAATAATAATGAATAGTTTCTTATTCAGTGGCCAGATCAGAAAAAAAAAAAAGAGAGAGAAAAAAACAAACAAAATTTCCCCTGACTGCTGTGTCACATGATCAGATGATCAGGCAGGTGAATGATGAATGCATGGTCTTGAGAATATCTGCCCCAAATTAATGTTGGGGTTCCTGAGCTCAGTCAGTTCAGTCTTGCTGTCTGAGCTTTGTGTGTGTCCTTGGCTGAACTTCAACTTGCAAAAGTGTGATATCATTGGTAGTATTTTAAGGCTCTTTTGTGGCTAGGGCTTGGGGAAATTTGATGCTGTATTGCAGTCACTCCTTTTCTGTCTTTGATAAGCAGCGATAGAAGAGTGTTGACATTTAAAGTATTATCAATGGGTAGCTAAGTTGATTCTCACAGAGAAAGATGCGGGAAATCGTTCCTCAGAACATTTTTAGTGAAGGTTCTAAAAGTGCAAGCAGATGCCACTACATCTGTTATATTCTCTTCCCGTGTTTGAGCTCATGTCCCCGACCACATTAGCTGGAGATTTCATTCTGAGGGAAACAGCAACAAACAGATACTTCCCCTCAGCTCCCAAGACTTTAGGATCTGGAGAACAAAGAAATAGCATTTAAAAGGTGCCAATATATCTTACAGCTTCCTAGCTAAATCCATGCTGTGCATGTATCAACTCTAAATATTAATGTATGTGATGCAGGAAAGATAAAATGTATTTTAATACACTTTTTGGAAATGGCTAAAATATATGTGCTAACAACAACATTGTGGCTGAGAGGCCTAAAGATCTAAGGAAACAGATAGCTATTCTACATGAGAAATGTAAGAGATAAAATGCTTTACACAGTATGTATGGCCAGTTTCACAAAGTGAATAGCAAAGGAAAAAAATAGTAAACGACTAAGTATGAAACAACATTTGTTCATAATATTGTTTGCAATTACTGAATAGGTCATTCATAACAATAACAACAACAACAAAATGTTATGTGTGCTTTGATATTTATTTTCTAGAAGCAATTTGACCATTTTGTGTGTGTGTGTGTGTGTGTAGCATGTTCTGGCATAGAAATATTTCTGCATTTCTATTAGTAGCATTGTTCTTCTCATAATCACATAATTAGAACATACAGAATCAGGGTTTAAGATTTGTGAATCTTAATTTAAAGTAATATTTAAATTCTGTCACTGATGTTGATTTATCAAGGCAATGATTTTCAATAGCTGCACAAGTTCTCTCTCTCTCTTTTTTTTTTTTTTCTTTTTTTTTTTTTTCCCCTTTGTAGCATTGATACTATATTAAATCCCAGTGGAATAAATTCTGTGTTGCAGCCAATGGAATTAAACCAGCACAGTGTTCACAGATGGTTATTTAAGTGCCAAATATCATGGAATCTGTTATAAAAGTCCCCAGGAAGCTCTGTTAGGAGTCAGGAGGATAGGCACATGATAAAGGAGAGCCTGGGGAAGGAACACTTATTTCATAGTGACACATTGAGCAATAGCTCCCTGGTTAATTCAGTTAAAGCAAGGTATGCACACCAAAATAACAAGCAATTAGATCTAAAAAAGGGAGATTGGACTGCAGAGCCAAGAACAGCCAGAGCATAGGGCTCCTCCTTACACTTGCTCTGTCACGTTCAGGAAATCCTGAGTTCATTTCTGCAGACCTGCAACAAAGGACTCAAACAATATAGCTTTTCTCTCCTCCAGACTCTTCCTGCATCTGTAATTTAGGTAGGCTTCTGGTAGCTGGGAAGATGTGGGAGAGAATGTCTGAGGAAAAGGAAGGAAGCCTCTGCTTCCAAAAGGTAGTTTCACAGACAGCTTGAGCTGGTGTAGCAGGTCACTGCTACCAAGCCCCACAGCTGCCACCACCTCCTTGCAGCCCTAAGATGTGCTGATTGTCTTGAGCTGTCACTGAACTCCACAAGCTGGTTCAAATTGCTTAGCAGAAACGCCAGCTTGCAAAGGCAGTGGGTAGTTCTGTGCTGGACCTGTGAACCGAGTCCATTTGTGGGGAAATCCCTTATGCACTAGCACTGACACACAAGGTGGGTGTTACACCATGTCTGAGACTGGGGAGAGGAGCAGGGTCAGGTACTTGATGATCCTTGTTGGTCCCTTCCAACTCAGGATACTCTAGGTAGCGTGAGGAAAGACTGATGGTGGAAAACAGGGCACAGAGGAGGAGTGAAGAGGAAGGGAGAGGAGGAAATTCCATGAGGAACAAGCAGCTGTTGCGTGCTGACTGCTAAGCAGGTCACTGTGGGTGAGAAGACCATCAGGATCATGAGGAATGGTACTTTACTTCCGTCCCTTATTGGGGCCTCGAATATCACAAAAGCTCCCTCACCCTCACTAACGCCAGGACTGGTCACACAACAGTGTAAGTGTTTTGCATGGTAAGAGTTTTATGGCTTGAGATTTTAGCCAGACACTCTTTCCAGCGATTTTTGGTGGCTTTAGAGACTTCTCTGCCTGTCCACATGCAATGAATTACAGCTTCCCAGTGAGGAGATTAGCACCTCATGACACATCTCAGCACCAACTATGGCTGACTGCTGCAAAATCTGTTTTCAATTTCACTTCTTCTAGGACCTGGAAAAAATCACAAAGCTTAGCTCTGACAGAAAACATTGATGGACAAACAATCAGGGACAAGAGCTGCTTAAATTTCCATTACTACGAAAACAAACAACAACAACAAAAACCAACCAAACAACAAACCAACAAACAAAAATGCGTGCTGGGTCACCAAGCATTGAAAATCTTTTGTGTTTCTTGTTGTCCTGGTTTGGGTTGGGATAGAATTAATTTTCTTCCTAGTAGATGGTATGGTGCTGTGTTTTATGTTTAGGAGAAAATTAATGCTGATACACAGGGATGTTTCAGTCACTGCAGAGCAGTGCTCGCACAGAGCCAAGGCCTTTTCTGCTCCTGGTGCTGCCCAGCCAGCGAGGAGGCTGGGGGTGCCCTTGGAGCTGGGAGGGGACACGGCCAGGACAGGTGGCCTAGGCTACCCAAAGGGATGTCCCACACCGTGTGGTGCTGTGCTCAGCAATAGCAGCTGCTCTGTAACTGCCAGTGGTTGCTGCTTTTGGCTCAGACTGATCATAAATCTTCCAAACTTAGGCCTTGGGTATGGGGCAGTTTCAGTATGGTTATGGACCATTTCCAGTAGGCAGTTTGGGTGAAGCCAGGCTGTTTTGAAGGGTAAAGCAATTTTATGTTATGGAAGTGCTCTGTACTCTTCCAGTTGGCTTCAATGCCACAGAGCTGTACTGGGCTTAACTTACTAGCAGAGACACAGGTAAAGAATTGATTGCATTTTGGGCTTCCTGTATTAATACAGGGTGTTTTGTGTAAGTGTTTAATACAGACAGAACCAAGCCTAAATACAGGTCCTGCAGGTGTAAAGTCACTCCTTGTTGGTTTTGTTTCAGAAGAGTCACATTGTGAGTATACTATTTTGCTGCCTCATGCATTATAAGGGACATTTTTTAATGACTGGACAACACAATTTAACAAAATTTTTCATGTCGTAGAGAACAAAATGCCATTAAAAAACAAACAAGCAAACATTCAAAACAGAAAATGCTGAAGTTCTCTTTCTTTCCATTTCATTAAGATAAACAAACTTTTATTTCATTGTTTTTTATTCTTTTTGTTGTCCTTAATGTCAATTCCAACTTTAAAGACAGTGTGTTCCGTAAGACTTCTCTGATAATTTTTCCCCCACACCAAGCAACCACTTTTTAAAACTGTACATCTTTTTAACAGACTTGCTAAGCTTTCTTCCAAAAGCTTCCTATATTTTCTTCTCCCTTTCTTTTGGAATTCAGGGAAGGCAATTTGGAGTGACTTCAGTCTGTTATGGATTTTGAAAAGATTCCAGAGGCACAGGCAAGACTAAAACAAACTGGCAGAATTGATCATTTTAAAGCTTTAGCCGTTAGTTTAGACAATTTTGACAATAATGCTGAAAGAATGTTGGAAAATGTCATAGTCCAGCCAGGAAACTGCTGTATAACGTGTGGTGAATAAATAACACATGAAGAGACACTGGTAAAGGAATCCTGGGGAAGATGATACCTTCACAATATTGTCACATTATTAAACCCCAATTTCTGTTCCCACTTACACAGAACTATGTCTGCAGCAATTTCACTGACCTAATGTCAAGATTGGATTCTTTATTCCCATACAAAATTTCACTGACCTAATGTCAAGATTGGATTCTTTATTCCCATACACAATTTTTTACAAAAAGCTCACCTCAGTGAAGTTATTTCAGTGAGAAATAGAGACAGCTCAGGCATTTAGTAAGGGGATACTAGGAGCTGAGAGTTCACTGTGACTGTGTTTCACCTGAGCAGTGGGTGCATAACACAGACTGCTAGCACATCTCCCCTCACTGCAGTCGGCAGCATGATCCTGGATACTGGAAATCTGGGTGCCTGGGTTTCTTCCCCATGAAAACTGTAGGGAGGGAAGAAAGAGGGCTGAGGTATTTCGACACCCCTTCTTGGTTTTAAGATATGATTAGAATGGATCCTGAGAATGTATATGCCAGAATACATATCCGTTCATTTGAAAAAGTCAGGAAAACATAAATACAATGGCTTGCATAATCTCACATGAAATGTCATTGGGTCTCATGAGAACTGAGTTTTGTTAAAGGCAAGCCTTGAACCATCAGGAAAAATTACTGACCATGCGTAACTGGTTAATTCCATAGCAGAAATATGTCACTGGTTTGTAATAAGCCCAATTTGATCATATATGAATTCTTTCACTTTGTATAAGATCTATGTAAAGGGCTCAGACTGAGCTGGTGATTTTTTTGTAGCACTTAGAAAAGCAGTTTTTCTTTTTTTTTTTTTTTTTTCTTTCTTACTGTATACTTTCCTTTATTCTCTGAAGATAAAACAAGTATTTGATTTAGACTGGCTGAGCCAGCAATGCTAACATTTTTCCCATATAGGATAACCCTGCATTTATATTACTAAAATAACAAAACCTCAGCATAAAGTGCAGACAGCAAAAAATCATAAAGGCAGCACTTCCTGGCTTTAGGGGAGGGCAGTATGTGCTATTTTCTTGCCTTTTTTTCCTCATTGTTCACAAGCTCTGAGTTTGTCACCTGTCATCTTTCATGGAGCATGAGCTTGGCAGAGTCCAAATGCCACACACTGCTATTTTTGCCAGCAGGAGAACTCCTGGGTCTCTGAATGGCTGTCTAGAAAAATTGCTTTTTATGATCTTTTGGTTCAGTTGGCTCTGCGGTGGAGGCCTGCTACAATTGTTTGAACAGTTTGCAATGAAGAGGGCATAAGGAATAAATGTTCTCTGCCTCCCTAGGGATTGTTAGGAATGCATCTGCCAATGTTAAATGTCTCAGAGTTTAATTCAAATAGTGAAGTGATCTGTCTGACAGTATGTGCCTTATCCTCAGAATTTAAAATACATAGTCCCTTAGGTTGTCCAGGTTATGCATTTATTTTTGCTTCCTGTTTGGTCTTGACTCTCTGAGGATTGTTCACCATCCAAATGAACTCCTGAGGTAGGTATAACATAATATGCACTTCTCTCTGCCTGACACATGGTTTGGACAGCTTATGCATAATTTGCCCTCCGGCACCATTGGGATTCTGCTTGAGATAGCTCAGTGCATCTATGCAGGGCTAAGCGAGCCTGTTGTACCATTTCTGGTCACTTCAGCCTTCATATGGCCATTTGGTTAGCTCAAGCAGCACCAATATTTTCCTGCTTGGTTTATGGCTTGACATTCTAATATTGCAATGAGACAAATTCTTAACTCATCCTTAGCTGGCAAAGCCCCTTTGATTTTAGTAAAATAATAGCAAAGGAACAAACTCTCCAATACTTACCTTCTAACTTGAATTGCATTTTCTCAGTCCATCAGTTTTTCAGTATAGTAGATATGAAAGAACTAGGCACATTTTTAGTGCTAGACGTAAAACTAAAATTTCAAGTTTTTTTTTTTTCTTTCTTTCTTTTTTTTTTTTTTAGTGAATATTTCAGTTTAAATTGTTACAACTTCATCTCTTTGCAACTTCTTGCTGCAACAGGAACAATTAATAAGGATGTCAGATTTTAGACTTAGAAAAAATAATATTCTGTATCCCAAATAAAATACTGTTACCAGTGGCAACCTTGTTGGTTGCTCTAGCAGACAGGCCAGGTTCTGGAGGAGCGTGAAGAGCAAACCACTCTCTCAAAGTGGGAAATGACTCCTCTTTGTTAGGACAACGTGGGAAGGTTTCTTAAGTTATACATGCATTGTGTAAAATTGCAGAGCCACAGCCTCTAACATAGGTTATTCTACAGTAAATTACTTTTAGAGCAAGGCAGAAATAATCAGAACAAAGCAGTCTATAGCTGCTGTCACCATGCCTCCAATGGGAACTAAATTCACTAAAATGGATTGTAAGAAATAGCAGGGGGTTCCGTTCCTTTTCACTTGTGTCTGAATAGCTGGCTTCACGTTTCAGCTAGGTTCAGGCTGTATTAACCTGTTGAGGGCAACAGTCATCTTCCCTTCAGGCTACAGGGAAAAACTTTAAATCACTTTTGTTAAGAAGTAGGGAGAACTGCAGAGCCATTCCCTGTCAAAGCAGTGCTTTGGGAGCTAAAAGATGGAGTGAGAAATGGGCTAACAAATGACAAGAGGGAGGCATTGTCTAGTGGAGCCCTTTTTGTCCTCAAAATGCCTCTAGCCTGAGTTCAGGAGAAGAAGGAAATAAGGGATATCCTGAGTGCAGGCCTCTTGGTTTACCTGGATGCTAGCTAGCACAGCACACAAAACACACTGAATGGAAGTGTATTTGTCCATCCCATGTGTGCTGGTTTGACTAATCCTCATGCACAACAGAGTCATGCACAGGAGTGAGCTACAGCACTAGGATGTAGGTCCATGTGTCCAGAGGGACCCTCTGAACTGACCAGTAGTCAGGAGGCTTTAAGTGTCAGGTTCTGGGCATCACCTGAAGCTGAGGGGAAGCCAAGCTACTGCTCTAAGACTGAGTGAGGTGCCAGTACTGCAGCTACAGTGGACGAAAGCAGGAACATCATGCTGATGAGCCCTGAGGAGTCACCGTCTCATCAAGGCCATTATGCATCTGCCCAGCCCAGTCCAGTATGGACTCAGGCATTGCTGCCAGCACAGAGTGCAGTGAGGAATTGTGCTGGTCCCCAGTAGACTAGCGGCCACTGGAGAGCTGTAATTGCTGCAGTTGCTCCCCCTTAGATCCCGACTTCCACCCACCATGAACACAGAGATCTCAACTAGCTCCAGGCCTCCAGGGACCTGCATTGTGCTACACATACCCAGACAAAAGTTCTTGGCCATTACAGCTTTGTTCTCCTCTCTTTCCATCCTCACCCATCTCTGGTCTGACACATGAGCTAGAGTCTGCAAAAACTTCCTGCAACATATTGCTCTTTCTCTCCTCCCCAACACTGCCTAGAGCTTCTCTCTTTGTAAGTAGACTGACAGGAGTACAGTGGTTCACTCAGGCTGCAAAGGCAATGAAAAAATGATCTTTGTCACTAAAAAGAATGGCAAGTTTATCTTCGCTAACATTTTGCATTACTGTTGCACTTTAAACCTCCTACAATTGTCTATATTTATTGCCTGTATTTCATCTCTTCTCTGCTGTGCCTCAGAAACACCTGCCTGAGAGGTCATCATTTACTCAAGAATATAATATTTTACTGTGTTTTATTTTGAAATTATACTGAAGAAATGGTGCCTTGATCTAGAGAAATGGAAGATCATAAACCATTAATTATTTAGGGCAGTAGTTGATGCAGGAAAATGTTTCTCTCTGAAGATTCCAGGATGAATGAGGGATCATTTTCTGGTTTTATAATAGAATGACATCAATCAATGGAAAAACAAAAATAAAAACAATTCATTGAAAAGCAATTATTTAGCAGGTCTCTGACTAAAAGGCAAAAACTTACAGAGTGAGTAAGAAAAGGTAATGGGAAATTTCTTCCTCTTAAAAGCTTTTCTGCATGAAAACATTACAGGCAAGATAAAGCAGATGGGGCCAGCATACAAAGGATGCTGAGCTAGACTCACCTGTCATGAACATTGCCACCCTGGTCTGGGAAAATAGACCAGCAGTACTGAATCACACGCTGAGCAGTGAGAAAGACTTTTTAATGTATTCTGTATTCACTACAACCATAGGTTGTTCAGGAGGATTTACACAAAAGAAGGATTTTACACAAAATATAAAGTTTTTGCTAATGTTACATATTCCTCTACCTGCAGAAATGGATCCATCTGTAAACTTGGTGGTTTTGAATAAATTATTTAGCAGTAATCAGTCACACACAATTGAGAATAAATAATTGGTTACATATTTAATTGCACTGTCATAGTTCATCTTGGATTATAAATAATCCAAGGGCTCAGGTACAGTAACATTTCAGTCTCAGCAGAAACACAGACCACTTACTTCACTGCATTTAATATTCACAACAGCACAAAATCCTCTCACTTTTGTGGAAAATTCACTCACAATATTAAAAAAAAAGACTAATGGCAGCTCTCGCCACAAGACCATACTATAACCAGAGGGCAATCTCTGAAGCTAGGTGGTTGTTTTAAAACAAGTAAAACAGCTTTTACACAGTGGATAGAAAATATTAGATGAAGGTTGACAAAGTGGAGTGAGGGAAGAGAAGCAAGAGAATTTCCAGTTAGGAAAATATAGATCACAGTGAGCATGGTTAAATCCATGAATATGTTGCTCAGAGAAGCTTCATAATCTCTATCCTTGGAGATTTACAAAGCTTGGAGACAAGGACCTGAGCAACCTGATCTAGCATTGAAATTACTCCTGCAATGAATGAGCTGGTCATTGGACTAGGTGACCTCCAGAGATCCCTACCAAGCTGAATTAATTTGTGATTGTACATGCTTTTGGAATTTGTTTCTAAAGGGGCTTGAGGGATGCAGATCATATCAGCAGAATCCAAAGAGGATTTGATAAATTAATTGATAACATGTCCATAGATGGATGGTGAAGAAACAGACAGCGATGTGCCTTCTACCATGGATACTGAATGGGCAAAGCGAATAATGGATAAAATAATGCTCATGCTATCTCCCTAAGTATTGACATAGCAAAAGGGAAAATACTTGGCAAATGAAAAGCTGGTCTGATCCCATAGGGCATCTCTTTTTATCATTAATTCTTCTTATTTAACCCATTTTTTGGTGGCAACACTACTGCTGCCGTAACTCTAACACTTTTGCTGGATCTTCCACTGTAGTGCTGCTGCTCAAATGACCTCTCTCAACTCCTTTGATCTCACTGTTTTCTAAGTCTCTTCTGGTTTTCTCAAAGTGCCTTAAAAGCCTGTCAAGTCTGACTACATGGAGTACTCAGTGAAATTCCTCATAGAAAATTGAGAGCCGATGGATTAATCTGTGCTGTCTTTAATCTCATGATGTTCAAGCTTCATTTATTCATTTATTTTTTTAAAACAGCATCTCCTTGCATTAAATAACTACAAGTTACTGCCCCCTGTAGTGACTTGGACACATTATAGTATTGGTTGTGACCTTGAGGATGATTTTGGACTCATCTGACATCACACCAAACTGTCTGGGATATGTCACTATCGAACTCTGCCTGGGTATTGGTGTACTCAGATATGGAGCTGCTAGAAAGCTGTGCATATGCTGTTCCAATACAGAAATGGAAGAGGACCTCTGAAACAAAGAGCTACAATATGAACCTGTCACATGTAACATTGCAGGTGGTGTTCAGTGCAGATGTGAGTAAGAAGGTACAGGCTCTAGTGGACTAGAATTTACTGGCAGATATCAGAGCTCTATATTTTAGGGTTAAGCCTGTTTCCATCTTACTAAAAGAACAGTTTGGAGTTTCAGTAAAGAAGCCCACAAACAGAATCAAATTAAGTGTACATTTAAAACTGAGCCAAAGGTTTTTTGTGCATTAAAGAAATGAACTAAAATAGGATAAAAGTCTTAGGTATCAAAGAAATACCTATATCTCAGCATACTTTTATTATGAAAAGCTTGTAAAGAAATGTTTATATTTAAACTTGTGTATGAGTCAAGCCGACACCTATTTAGCAGGCCCTGAAGTGCCCTCCTTTAAGGGGTGTTCTTTCTTGAGCTGGGATCTGACTCCTGCACTCTCTAAAAGGGTTCATCTATACCCAGGTTCCTCCTTCCCTGCAGTAGATATTGCAGTTTCCTGAGCTATGAATGCCTCCTGGAACTTCTGCTAGGCTAGCATGAAATCACAGCCTCTCTAGAGCAGCCCCATCTGTCTATAACATAATGATTCACACATTATTCCCCAGTAAAGGGTAGGGGAAGTCATCACTCTGGGAATTTACAATCCCCTTTGGTCGTCCACTATGCCAGAACCATAACAACAGCTTTCATTATTGTGCTCTAGTTTAAATGGATTATCCTTTTTATTGCTGGCTGCAGTTGCAGTTCTCAGAAGTAAACCAAAAATTATTCATTATATTAAAAAATTCTCCAATCTTCATTAACGTTGCTCTCTTTAGTGTTATTTATTGAATGATTAAATTACCATTAGCAGATGGTAACTGAAGTATATAAAATGCAAATGCCTACAACATCAAGCAAGCATATTTTACTGACAAAATTTAATACAAGTGCACATCATGATTGCTCATTTTTGTGCACAGAATGGAGGATAATGGGGATGCGTACCATGTCTCTCTTAGATTAATTAATCTATTTATTCAACAAATCAAGTTGATGCCAGTAGTTTAGTTAACAATATGGAAAGATAGGTGATATTGGAGCATATGTTCTGGAGTTAAAATGAACTTTGTTGCTCTATAATGGAACTTTTTCCCCATGTTTCTTTATTTGAATGGTACACCATCAGAAGCTTAAGGCATATTAAAGAACAAGGCTGTAAATTATTTCTCAGTTTTATTCTGAAGCCTAGATAATCTCATTTTATAGAGAAGACTAAAAGCATTGAGATATGGACTCTAAATACTTGAATAATAAAGAAAATGTTCCTTTTCATGTCACCAGGGTCTTTCACGTTCCCCATGCAGTTTGTTTGAACATGTACCCCAAACTCCCATTGACTGCAGTGGGAATTAGACAAGCCGTATACATTCAGAGCGGTAGCCTTTGCAGACTATAATATAAAGGTAATGGGCATGATAGGGAATATCCCCATTGTCTCATTTCCTGATTCAGCAGGATTAGTTCTTCCTTTATGCATCTAATTCAGCAGGATATATCTGAGGAGTCCTGAAAACATTAGGGTAACCACACAGTAGGGACCCCCCGTGCACACATTCTTTCTTAATTTACCTGGGGCTCAGGAAAGATCCTTCAGATTACAGAGATAAATGAAAGTGCTCATCTCAGTGGGTATAGCAGTTGCAAAAACTACACTTTCTGCATTCTTCCTTTCTTCTCTAACCAGCCTGTGATGTTATAGCCTTTGCAAACTGCAAAGCCAGTTGTCTAGTGCACAGGGCACAGAATTATTCCTTCTTGCATGAGTAGAAATTTGTGATGCAGACTGGATGTTAGAGGTTTGCATTTGCTCAGTTGCATATTGTTTGTGACAAATCAAATGGAGGCAGTCAGTAATGAGGAGAATGAATATATATGAATACAATGATAACATAACTGAACTGTTTGCAAAGGATGTATATTGCATATCCATGGGAGTAAAGATATAGGTGATGAAGAAGTTTCAGCTAGCTAACATGGAGATAGTAAGAAAGAGAGTAAATATTGTCTAGAACATATCTATATAGTGTTGCTGTATGTAAGATATTTCTACTGTTTTAAGGACAGATGAATTGCTTTACTTGAGGAAACTCATTTACATTAAACAAACAAAGAAGCAAACAAACATCCTACTGCAATTGCACAGCTTGCAAAGCATGTAGTATGGCTTCATGTGGCTCTGCATGGAAACATGCCTGGCTGCTGAGCATTCCCTCCAGCTATACTCGTGTAAGTTGAAGCATTGAGACTTCTCAGGTCATATCCCAGAGGCTGTAGCACTGAGGAAAGCAGAGAAACTCCCTGATTCATTCTCAGAAAAGTGTGGGTGGGCAGAAAAAGACTGTCAGCAAAAGAAAAGTATAGCTTCTGCTGTCCCCTCAAAGGTCAATATATTTGCCACTTGAATTTCAGCCAGGAACCTGAGGGGTTTGTCCATACTGCCACAAGGAAGAACAACTACTGAAGGACTGAGCAAGAGATTTTGTGCTCGGTAGAGCCAGAAAAGGGGCAATGTTAGAGCTGGAAAATAAACTGAGAACTTGATTTCAGAGAAAGTCATATTAAGTTATTTTTTTGGAAGAGTTGAAAAATATAAGTATTTAATTTAAATTCTAAAGAGTTTGTTGCAGCAAGACACAACAATAGCTTTTTCTGGACCAAATGAACAATAATTAACTAAATTTGACATAATTAACTCAATTAGATCCCTTCTGACCATAGTTAAATGGGCAGAAGGGATCTAATTGAGTTAATTACATTATTTCACTTTTGAACAGTGGCTACTCAAGCTTTTTTGAACTGAGCAAAAGCAACTTCTCTGTCTCAGCAGAGATCTACAGCTGTATCATATTTCCAGGTAGGTCCTGGGAAACACTTTGGTTATGCTGGCTGTGCCCTCCCAGCTGTTTCAGCTGAACAAATAAGCATAATTTGCAAAGATTAACTATTAGGTCTCTGGCAATCTGGCTCTTGAATGACTGAACATTCACTCTGTCTGCTGAGAAGATTTAAGGGGCAATATCCCACAGCAGAGGTTCAGTATTTAGCAGCCAGGGCAGAGGTGCAGATGGTTACCTTTCTCAGTAGCATGGCTGTATGCCCAATGCCTGCTGTAGGCTACAGCAAAACTGTGAAGGTCTGCAAAATGCACAGTGTAAATATTGTGCAATAAAAATAAAGGGGAGCTGAAGAGTTTTAGGGGTTTGCTGGAGTCAAGATGAATGGTGAGGTGATGTTGCTGGGGCTGACAGTGTGTGGTATTTTTATCCCTATCTGCTGTACAGCGTTAAAAGGATAATAAGTAATAAATACTGTGCCAAGGTCATTTTCATGACTTCATCCAGTTTCTGGAAGAAGTAAAATTAAGCACATTCTGGAATAGCTGATCATGCCATGCTGAGATGTACCACAGCATGCTAAGAGTAGGACCTGGATAACCTGAAAGATTGTATTTCCTAAGATGTCAGTCGATGCAGTCAAGCAGATAAAGCTCTAATACCAACAAAACTATTGCAGAGGATATCTTGTTCAAATCCTAAGAGGGATGAACATCTTCTCCCATGTAACCTGTTTATAAGGGTGTGTGGCTGGTCACTGTGTATGACCTATGATAAGTCAAAGTGAGGGCATGCTTGGGATGCTAGTGGCACGGAAAAGTGAACAAAGTCCCATTCCTGATGATGCCAACAATCTTATCTTCTTCCTCATGCTGGTGTCATTTAGGTTTTGCTGAATTGTGAGCAACAGGGTTGAGCCCAGATATGGCCTATGGTACTAGAGCAAAGTATCAGCCATTTTACAGTACAAGAATTTTAGCATGAGTAAAATCATATGTAAGTCCCCAAAGTCACTCAGATCAATGTTCTAATCTTTTCTGGCCTAGGTTTCTTTATTTAAGAACAGCCTCACTTCTACATGAAATTACTTAGCAAACTGAATATCAGCCATAATCGAATGAATGCCCTGAAGAAAATCTCTAAGATTTTGTAGGTTAGGATATCAAGATTGCTTTAGTTAAAATGAGAAATCTGCCTTTTATTGCAAAAATAGTTTCCCATTGTATTCCTTGAGGGGGAGCTCCAGTTAATGAAAAGAAGTGAGGGTGAAATACACTGAAGAAAAAAAAATGACGAAGTAAAGGAATATTTTCTAAAGATGCTAATAAGCCAATTGATGGAACAAATCTCTCACTCATATGTAACAGGCTTAATTTTCTAGCTGATACACTGCTTTTCCAGCTGTCCTCTCTCAATTAGTACACTGTAAAGTTCTGTAACAGGGATTTCAATGTCATCTTCGGGGGAGCACAATGGTGCAATCAGCTTCTGTTCTCTCAGCTCTTGATATTTGCGTACACTGACTTTCTAAGACTCTTCCAACTCGGAATGAATATATTACTTTTCTGTGTTTTCCCAGCAACCCTCCTGGCAATAAAAGTTTCTGTGAATTAAAATTGAAAAATATATATACATATTTTATGACAAAAGAGAAATCTGATAAATCTTTCTTATTTTAAGCAATATTTTTCTTCTCAGCCCTTAAGAAAAAAGATGCAAAAGTGCTACAGATTCTACGTGGAGTACTAACCCATTTCCTTTTGAATATAGCACTGCATTTTAAGCTGAAGGTTCAGAGGTTCTCACAGTAAGGTAGAATCTTACAACTTTTTCTCTTACTGAGACATTTTCCTTTCGTTTCTCACTTTTTTTGTTTTTGTTTTTCTACTTGAAGGTTACTTTTAATGCTATTATAATTGCATTCCAGGTGTTAACTATTACTGAATTCTCTACATCCAAGATAAACAAACAAACAGACAAAACAACTACAACTATAACAACAAAAAACTTATTGCCTTGGCCATCTGGAAAGAGATTATCAGTGCAGGTATGCCTGAGCATTAGTTTTACCTTTTACAAACATAAAAGGTAGAGGAATGGGTTCCATAAATACTAATTTGCTAAAAATTGAGAGTTTATGGATTCCCATCCTTATGATTTTTTTTTTTCCTTCACCTTTTATGGCCTTTTCAGTCATAAGGTTGCTGTAATATTGCTTTGGACATCCTTTGGGCAGCAAAGAGCTTGTGTAAAGCTAGAAAAAAAGGAACCTTTATTTCCTTAAGATATATCTATTCCTATCTGAATAAATGCAACAAGATTAATTTCTCTTATGACAACCTGAATATGCTATATTATTCTTTTACCCATTTTCACCTGCTTTCCATATACAAACACAGGGGAGTTGTGCAGTCATAAGAGAATCATTACTCTACAGATGTACTTTACTCTTGATTTAAACTTATTTATTTATTTTAACATAAACTCCTCATTTGCAGAGTATATAGTCAAACACAAGTCCTTGTTCATGATGATGAGGAAGGCTTTATCAAGAAGGTTGAGGAAAGTTGCCATGCTGAAACAGGCCAGACTTTCAGGACTGAATCATGAATCTTGCCTCTCAGGTAAATGTTCTGAAAATGAGGAGCAAAAGAAAAGCAAAATGCTCATTTGCCTATGCACAAATCAAAAGCTCATCACCTGCTCCATGGCAGTCTTCCACAAGCATCATGTACAGCTGCAACAGCAGTTCCAGCTCCTACTAGGTTCACGAAGTTCATCACGGTGCAAGATGTCCCCTACTACAGCAAGAATTTCCCCTCTGGGCAAGGCTGCATCTCATTGCCTCCTGCCAGCCAGAGCTCAGTGGGATTAGAACAGCTCATTGTTACCTGCTTGCTGCTGTGGTCACAATGGTTGATGTTGAGGTCCGGAAGTGTTTTGGATGCAGATGTTTGCTTTCAGAATGTAGTCATGGTAATAGTCAATGTCATCAGTTGTACCCATGCAGCCAAGGAACAGCATATACTCCAACTGTGGTTGATATTACCAGGATTAGAGGGACAGCACAGTGTTAACTGAAGTGAAAACCCTGAAGGCAGATTCATGTAGATTGTATAGCCCCTGACTGATCTGTAGCTGTCTGGGTTTGTTATATTGCATTGAGTAATAAACAGCATTATGCTTGTGGGTTTTGTTTGTGTCTCATTGAACTGTTGAATCTCAGGAGCTGGAACAAAGTCGCTTGCACAGGTCTCTGAACATGTCTGGCATTGAACACAGGTAGTCTTACTTCTGCTTATCCCAGTTTTCCAGCACAGGATGACTCCTCAAAGGGATTCTTGTACTCCCGTCTCTGAAGTAGCTCCTACCATTAACTTTGCCATCCACTTTGTGTTGAACTACTCTAAATTACAAAGAGGTTTTGGGTATTGCTTTTGAGCATGGCCAACACATTCCTGTGATTGTAGTGGGAGAGAGCTGAGACCTCTCAAATTCATGTGTTAGGGAATGTAAAATGGTAAAGTTCCAGTTAGCAAAAGTTAAGGGATAATGTTTGGTTTAGAGCTGAGGAAAAAAAAAAAAAAAAAAAAAAAAGAGATTGTTCTTAATTGTGAATGTTACATACATCTTAACTTGAGCATGTTCTAGCTTCTCCATATGCTTCATACCCTGGTATTATAGTTTACATATATATCAATAAATAAGAGGTTTTGAGAGTGTTTGTGGCTACAAGTCACTGCCCTGACATGGGGAATGTTAGCAATATGGACCATGTTGAGATAGTGCTCGAGAACAAGATTTGATGCAGTTTAGATTACTGATAGAAATGTAGCCACAGTGCTCGACAGGTTTTCCTTCTAACAAATTCCTGATGCAACTCTTATTGCATCAACATCCTTATTTAAACGAGGCATTCTAGTTTCTCAGTTTTATTTTCTAGAAGTTTAAAGGAGAAAGAATAAATTTGTAATGATTTATTATTATTATTTTTAATTTCCTCATTTTCCTTATTTTTTATTTCCTTATTTTCCTTATTATTTTTATTTCCTTAAAATATATTTAAGTGGTACATAGTCTGTATTTATTGTTTTTCACTTTTTCCTATATGACTTTTTTTAATTGTCTTTCACCTCACACAAAGGTGAGATGTTGCCTGTAAAGGATTTGTCTTGCTGCACATAGATTTGCCAGCATTTCCTGGCATCAATTATTTCCTTGATGAACAACTCAGCAATGATAAATTGCTTGTCTATCTTGCTCTGTAACTATCATCTTAAGTAGGTGTGTGATCCAACTCTTGAAGTCTTATTATCAATAACCTAACACTCCTAATGTTTCTCAGCCATGAAACTCTCTGAGAATTTTCATTTGATTATTAGGCTGTAAACAATGGCAAATTAGTATTCTCCAACCTCAAAGTCCAGAATGTATTTTCTTCAACATGAGCTCTGTTGAAAATATCATGTTTTAATGAAAGATGTCATCAGCCGCGTCCTTGCTGCAGTTATACTGGGAAATTTTTTTGAAGTTCTAGGACATTTCTTTCCAGGATTGTAGAAGAATAGAAAAACTGCCTGACAGTCCTCTACAAATAAAAGCACGAAATGATTCTGTGATGATAGCACTGCAGTTCTTTCATTGTAAAGTCAAACTGCTGGTCCTAGCTGTCTGTGGTAGAGACTGGAACACAGTGATATCATATTAATGCTGACTAAGTGGTCACATAGTAGTAGGGCTAGCTGCAGCATTCAGGAATCTGTGAACTTTTACCCCATGACAAACATGCAGCATGACCTGGATTTCAGCTTCATTTCTGTGGTTTCATATAATTCCACCTTGATAACTGCAGCAGTGAAAACTTTTAGCACCATTGGTCCAAGAGGGCTAGGCATACTCACAATGTGGGTATGTTCTGATAAATAACTCCTTGGTATTTCACTGACTTTGATGTTAAAAGGTTCCTGTGTATAGTTCTCACTGCACAGTTAGTAAAAACCTCTGGACCATGGATTCTGACTTTCCATGCATATGCAAAACCCAATAATACAAGAAATCAATAAACAATAGGCCTACCAATTTGGCATCTAGCATCACTCACAAGCAAACATAGATCAAACAGAAATAAAAGGCAGCAAACAGAGCTGAAGTATTCCTTTCCTTTGTAAATGTATGGTTCATTACGCATATTGTACAAATTAGGTTTAAATGTGTAAACATTAAAAATATAAAGCTTAAAACATTATTTTGCTTTTATTTTCAATGTAAACATATATTCTTTCTATGGATTAATGTTTACCTCCTCAAAATAAGTACTGGTAATATCACAAAAGTCTTAAAACTATTTGAGCTGCTTTTCCCTGTTATAACTGCTGCCAATCTTCAGATTTATCTATTAGTGTGCAGTTCAAAGATGAGCAGAAACAGCTGTTTACATAATGGTACATAGAATAGGGTGGAACCATTTAGTTTGATTTTCATGATAATTTTGGACTTGTTGTAGTTCAGGTAGGGGTTGTAAGTATATTCAGAAAGGACTCATACAATAAAAAACCACTTATTTTTCAGAACATAATTTCAGAATAGAATTTGCTTGTGTATGTTAGTTATTTCTTCATGGACTTTGCAGAGATTACTTGTGTTATAACTCAAAGTAAAACACTTCCGGTATAGATTTTTTTAAAGTTATTTTTGTTTATTTAAATGAAAATCTACTTGTTATTGAGAATAAAAAAAAATGCTTTGACCTGTTTTGCTCTTGATTTCTATCAACATTTGACTTTGGTATCATTTTATAGAGGACTTCTTACATTTATGCTTATATTTCCCACTGTTTGGCCTAAAGTATGTTTTGAGATATTTTCCTTCATTATCATTGAGAAAAGAAACATAAGGACAGGTCTCCTAACTGCTAAGATGTTATTGCTAAAAACAGAGCAATACTTAGCATTTTATACATTTTTTTGGTGAATAATTATATTTTGTTCTCCAGATATCCACCCACTCTCTTTTTTTTAATAATATATATATATATATATATATATATATACACACACCACCTTACTTATTGTTCTGATTCAAGTTACCTGCTCAGAAGGAGCCATAAAGTCTTTCATATCCCAAATAATTTTCAGGTTCTTAGTTGCAAGCATGGAGTATTATATTCTCATTCTTTACGTTCACCAATTACTGATGTGGTGGTAGAGTTACTGTACAAAGAAACTCTATTGCATTTGCAATTACACATGGAAAAGGTGGCTGGTGGGAAAGAAAACCTGAAGCACCAATGGAATCTCTCCTGACCCTGACACTCTTCAGATATATTTCTTCTAAAGCATTGAACACCATGACTACAACTTGTTCTTAAATTCTTATAGTAGAATAACCTGCAGAGGGGCCATGGTCATTATGTGGTTTATGGCACGCTACCTCAGGAAAGTCAGGTGTTTGATAGACAAATGACTGAAAAATTGCTTTTGGTAAAACACACTGATCAGAAGGAAAAATGAGACTACTACAGTGTTAGGAGGTGAGTGTGTAAATCCACAGTCAAAAAAAGAAGTGTTACCATCTCCTGTGTTAGGTAGGAGTTGTCCCAGTCAGTCATGCCCACTAGCTAAATCAATACTATTGACTAGAGCCAATTGTAATTTGGGACCTGTGAGAACAGAAAGCAGAAGGTATCTGGGTTTTTAGCTCAGTGATGGATCATTATTGCTTTCCTATTCCCTTCTCGAAGTAGCAGAAATACTCCTGTGTATTTCTATTTGTGGTAATGCTTTCTGGCCTAATGTGACATTTTGGCCTTTCAGCCATATGTCTGTTTGGCCTTATGAACTTTTCATTTTATAATATTTCACCATCTGGCTCCAATCCATTTGTATAAACATTAACTTTCTGTTACTACTTTACCCACCTGTTTTTTGAGAGAAAAAAGAAGAAAAATATCTACATATCTATAGATTCACAAGAATCTATATATTCACAAGATTCACAAGAGCTGCATACCCACGCACACACGTATGTACACACACAAGTACGCACGTTTCATGGAAGAGATATAATTCACTGTAAGATCATTCAGCACACTCTCACTGCCTCCATGAATAGATCATGTTTATGGAGATAATAATCTGGATTCTAAAAACTGCAAGTTTTAGTTGTTTTGTACGTAAATACCTAATGCTGAAGCTATATTACTGGAGCTAGAAGAAAATTTGCAGTTTGCAGTTTGGTAAAAGTCCAGAAAATATAAATGTTAAAGGAGAAATTTTTTAATTAATTAATTAATTAATTTATTTTTTGTAGCCTCTGACTTCTCTGATACATGTCTAATTCATTTACTTCTTACTATTGTGCATTGTCAGGCATGGATATTACTGAATATGCATGGTATAAACTCTACACGGTTGAGAAACACGATTCACACTTTGTAGAGAAGAAAGTGAGGCACAAGTTACCTGCTAAAGGTCATATGGAGAGAGTGAAGCAGAGCCAGAAATTCAACCCATAGCTCCTGCATTTTTAGGCAGAGCCTTAACAGTTAAGATGAGCCTTTCTTTTTATCAGATCATGTATGTTTCTTAAAAGCCAATAATTTCTAGCTTGAATGCTTAAGGTTAGAAACATATATCCATATTTGTGTGTACTTTCATAAATATATTGCCTTTCAGCTTCTTCTCCAGTGTTGCTTCATTTGAGATACTGTTGATGTTTGCAACATCAACATATAGTTGTAACAGTACAAGTTGTGTACAAGTTGTAACATATATTCTGGAAAGTGGGAAAGCTATCTGTACACATTTTCTTCCTATATTCTTATTTGTAATGTAGAAACTGGCACTGATACTAATCTTGTGGAAGGGTTCATTTTCTATATCTAATTAGGCAATCCCATATTCATAGAAGTATCATTGTTGTCAAAAGCTTGTACTACATTAATTCCAGACAAATTCCAGACAAATTGATTTCATTTTTCTCACAACCACTGTGAAACTTCCATATGCACTTCCTGAAATTGTAATTATGCTATCTGTATCCTTTTCATCTACTTAAGATTAATGGGAGTCAACTGCCTCTTACTACCTTCTAAGTGAAATATGATTATACCTCTCTTCAAGAGGGCTGCCCACCCTTAAATCAAGACATTTCTTTTCTTTTCTTTTCTTTTTCTTTTCTTTTTTCTTTTCCTTTCTTTTCTTTTTTCTCTTCTTTTCTCTTCTTTTCTCTTCTCTTCTCTTCTCTTCTCAGGTGCTCCCATCTGATCTCTAAAAAATGGTAACTAACGCTTTTCTAAAAAAGATGTTAGACTAACTGTTTTATAATCTCTGGAATACCCATAGGACTTTATTTGAATTATAACATTAAACTGGACCATTTTCAGTCTTCAGAGATCTCTGTTCAACTTCTATTCAGTGATCTTTTTAAAAAAATTGCCACTGAAATTTTCACCAGTTTGCAACTACCATTACCTTTAGAAACCTTAGCTATGACAGCTTATGTCCATTTTCCTGGCTCACTTTACTGGAAAAAAAAGGCGGTTGAGGATCTCAAGTCTTACTCTCAATGGACAGTGACTCTGTCACAATAACCATCTTTAAAGCAAAGGATTGAAAGTGGCATGAAGACTACATTTGTCTCTCTCCTTTTGTCCTGTACTTATGGATAATTATAGAGAAATTCACACTGCTCTTGACTATTTGGAGGCTTGACTATTCATGGAGGCTTTTGGTCAATGGAGCTGTCTGACAAAGGTCTTTCATGTGCACTAAAGGATAAATCTTGAGGTTTCTTCATAAAAAAAAAAAAAAAAAAAAAAAAAAAAAAGGATGAACATGCTGTTCTCTTAGAATATGTGCAATTTTTTTATTATTATTTTTTATTTTTTTTGGAAATTTTAACCCAGTGCAAGCAATTTTGACCCAGCTATGACTTACGGGTCCTAGCCATAGAGTCACATAGTTAAGGTATCCACATACATATTCAGCACTTCCAGTAAGTCAAGTGGAGTTCCTATTTCAGCTGAGCTGCCAGATGTTTGGATATCTTAGCATTGTCAGCATAACTGCTGTGCCCAGTGGAGATAACTCCTGTGGTGAAGACTTTTGCAAAAGAATAGAAAGATAGCAACCCCCATCTAAGAAACTTGCCTCCTGATAACTGGTGGTCAATGGTTCTATGCCCAAGTCAAAGCCAATGACAAGTGGTGTCCCTCAGGGGTCTGTCCTGGGAGCAGTGTTGTTTAATATCTTCATCAGTGACATAGTGTGACTGAGTACACCCTCAGCAAGTTTGCAGATGACACCAAGCTGAATGGTGCAGTTGATACAATAGAAGGAAGGGATGCCATCCAATGGACCTGGAAAAGCTTGAGAATTGGGCCCATGTGAACCTAATGACGTTCAACAAGGCTAAGTGCAAGGTGTTGCACGTGTTGGAGCAATCCCAGACATGGGCACAGACTGGGAAAAGAACTCATTGAGAGTAGTCCTGCAGGGAAGGACTTGGAGATTCTGATGGATGAAAAGCTTGACATGAGTCATCAGTGCACTCTTGCAGTCCAGAAGGCCAACTGCATCCTGGGCTACATTAAAAGAAGAGTGGCCAGCAGGGGAGGGAGGTGATTGTCCCCTTCTGCTCTGCCCTTGTGAGGTCACACTGCATCCAGGTCTGGGGCCACCAGCAAAAGAAGGATACAGATCTGTTAGAGCAGGTCCAGAGGAGGGCCATGAAAGTGATCAAGGGGCTAGAGCACCTCTCCTAGGAAGAAAGGCTAAGAGAGATGAGGATGTTCAGCCTACAGAAGAGAAGGCTCTGGTGTGACCTCATTGTGGCTTTTCAGTACTTAAAGGGGACTTATAAAAAAATGGAGAGAGACTCTTTGCTCAATGAGATAATGACAAGACAAGGGGGAACGTTTTTAAACTAAAAGAAAGGAGATTGAGATTAGAGATTAAGAGGAAATTCTTCACTCAGAGGGTGGTGAGGCACTGGAACAAGTTGCCCAGAGAGGTTGTGGATGCCCAATCCCTGGTGGTGTTCAAGGCCAGGTTAGATGAGTCCCGGAGCAACCTGACCATGGCAGGCTGCATCCCTGCCTATGGCAGGGGGGGATGGAACTGGATGATTTTTGAGGTCCCTTCCAACCTGAGCCATTTTATGATATGATTATATGATTCTATGAACTGATCTGGCAGATAGCACTAAAGGGACTTCTGCAAAATCGTATAACAAAATTGGAAGGAAAGCTGATGATACTGAAGGAGACATAATGTAAATGGTCTTGACAATGATGGAGCAATTCTGCATACAAACTGATTTTTTTCTTTTTTTTTTTTTTTTTTGACAGCTTCAATAAAACGGTGATATGTTTTTGGTCAAAGTGACAATAAAATACAGTCATCCTGTAGCAGCAGCTGGCTTCCTGATTGTTTATTCTCTCACTTATTTTTTATGTTATCTGGAAATGGATGGGGAAAACCTTTATGCTCATCAATGCTGGTAAAATATTAAATAGCTATTAAACTTTGTGTTTAAAATTATAATTAATTATTAAATAATAGAGTAAAATATACTAATAAGATATTCCAATGAAGTTTTGTTCAATTTGATGAGCTTTCCAGCAGAAGTGCCATCAGGCATAATCACTAGTTGTGATTGCTACTTCGTCTACTTACTTTTTTTTTTTTTTTAAGAAGACATCCCTTCCATTCTCTGTGTAGATTTAGTGGCTTGAAACAGATGCACAGCAATACTCCACCACAAATACAATTTATGTTGCTAACTGAAATTCTTATTTTCAAAAAAATTAATGTTCTTGTGACACAGAATGATCTGAGCCTCTGTGATAGGTAATGGGGAATAAAAGTTTTTCTCTATCCTAGATAACTACAGTGCATTTTTGTAGTGGGGTTTGAGGATAAGATCATAATTTGAAATCTTAAGGGCTTTTATTTTTATTTTTTTCTTTAGTTTGTGGGTTATGATTTTTGCTTCATAGCTTGGCCTATTGCTTAGGGATTTTATGTTAGTTATGACTCTGGCCTTTGAATGGAAAACAAACATCTCCGCTTCTGAGCAAAGAATAGACAGCTCTCTACTCAGTGCTGTTGGGTACACTTTCATTATTAATTATTATTATTAGTTTGAATTAGAAGTGCATTACTTCTTAAGAATTAAGACTACCTGCCCTTGTAACAGCTTAAAGTCACCTAATTATGAATCCCACTTGACAGGTGTCTTATGAAAAAATAAAAAGCAACTGCTATTGCAAAAAGATCCGTGTGAAGCACTGCCATGCTCACCTCTTCTATAAAACTCGGATGGATGGTGAGAGTTTCCAGTGCAGACACACTGCACAAGATTCCACAAGCTGAGGAAATTCAAGCCTAGGTATCCAGCTTTTCAGTCCCTCTGCTGGACATAGACCGAGAAGCAGGAAGGGTTGTGAGATTGCTCAGAGAAGAGGGGGGGAAGCCTGGCTCTCAGAGCTGAGCTAGTGGATCTCTGAAAAGTTTGGCTCGTAGAGCAACAATGGAGAAACAAACAAACAAACAAACAAAAAAACCTTTGTATGAAGCTGAACATGACTGCTTTAGGTAAGTATTACAATAAGAAGGAAGAGGACTTGGAGACTTAAGTCTTTGCTAGGCTCCTGTGTTCTTAACTAGGAAAGAAGAATAGCTAACATTCACTCTTGAGCTGAGCCTCTGCCCTCATTCACACAAACCTAAGTGTGCATAATTCAGCCAGTCTCATCAGATAGCATGAGCCTGGCACAGACAGCAAGATTATATATAGTTACATGACCTACATTACAGAGGTGTCTACCTGGAGAAAAAACTGCCAGAAAGTGCAAACTACAATATGCATCTTCAGTTTATTTTAGCTCTTATTTTTCTTGTTAAATTTCACATCCAAATCTTTCTTTGGTATTTGTCCTGCATAAGTGAACTCATGCCCTGGTTTATTTATCAATTTATTTTCTCTAGTATTTCCTTTCTTCAGAATACCTGTAAAAGACATTCTGATTCCTCTAAATATGTTGACTGGCATTAAATTGTTTTGCTTATTTCTATTGCTTACACTTTGCTCTCACATCTGGCATTTTTTTTTTCATTTTTTCATTTTTATCATACTTAAAGTGATATCTTTTTACTCCTATTTCTTGTCAAATTGCATCAATGCTTGCTTCTATGTATTCTTTCTTTCCAAAGTGTCCTGGTTTTGGCTAGGATAGATTTAAATTACCTCCTAGTAGCTGGTAGGGTGCTGTGTTTGGTATTTAGGGTGAGAATAATATTGATACCATGCTGATGTTTTAATTGTTGCAGAGCAGTGCTTATGCTAAGTCAGTGACTTTTTGGCTTCTCACACTGTCCTGCCCTTTGGCCAGTTTGGGTCAGCTGTCCTGGTTCTGTCCCTTCCCACCTCCTGCTGCACCCCCAGTCAAGTGTTTGACACCATGTCCCACAGTATTCTCCTGGGACTGGCTGCTCATGGCTGTTCACTGGGTGAAGAACAGGCTGGATGGCCAGGCCCAAAGAGTTGTGGTGAATGGAGTTCAGTCCAGGTAGCCTTTTCTAGCCTACATGATTCTGTTCTTTAATTACACACTGGCTGAGTATAAGTATGATAAAAATTAATATCGACAAAGCATATTTACTGCACAGCCTTGACCTGTCTTTGAGGACACATTATTTTGAATAATGTTTCCATCAGCTGGTGCTCCCCTCTTTTTCACATCCAGAATTTCCCTTTTCTCTCTACAGAGCTATAAAATAGGGTTTCACAGAGCTATCTCCCACTAATTTTACCATAGGTGCAGCAGATAAAGACTCTTACATTAAAGGCAGTTGCATTTCATTCCTATGGGCTCTGCTTCTATCTTGGATTTGACTTTTATTTCTGTGGGAGAAAATAAACTCCTTCTGGAATCTCAGAATGCATTACAAAAAAAACTGCAACAAAATAGATGGAATTAATTGAATAGAAAGTGCTACTGCACCTTCAGCTTGATTACATGGAAAGCTGTGCAAGTTAAAAGGACATCAGGTCTGTTGAATTGTGATAAATTAAGCACAGTAAAGAGATGAAATTAGATCACCAGTGGTACTCAGATCAGCTCCATTTATTTATTTATTTATTTATTATTTTTTTACTACATTTGAAGATTGCTTGGTGGATATCAGAGCAGTTCTGTGTCTTAACTGCTTGACCAAACTTCTCAGAGTACTTCGGTTTCCCCATAACATGTGAACACATAATTCCATATATGTTCATATGTTCATAATTCCATGAACATATAATTCCAGCCCTGCAGTTCACCAGTCAGAGATGCAATATTGCAGAGTACCTGGCCTGATGTCTCTTCTGGAAATAGTGGTAATGTTGGTTTCATTGCACAGACTGATAATGTGTTACTAAGCTTTGATGGTCCTAAGCTAGCTGTTAACTCACAGATCTAGAACCTGGTTTCACAACCAGTTCAAGGTTGTCACTCCAAGACATGTGGGGTAACTGCAGCTCATTCTTGCAATGTCTAAACTTTATAAACACCTTGTGGAAGCTGTGACCCAGAAGCATGTGCTTAGGTTACCCTTAACATATGCATGGGCAGTGCTTTCTAATGATTCAGCCACCAATACAATCCACACCAGCAATATCATTACAGTGTCTTACCTCTCCAAGACTTCATGGCATCCATAAGTGAAACTTCCCTGAGGAGGTGTGATGGTTTTACTCGGGTGGGCGACCAAGCTCCACCACAGCCGCTCTCTCACTCCCCCTCCTCAAAGAGCAACAGGGAGAAAATACGATGAAAGGGGCTCAAGGGTTGAGATAAGGACAAGGAGATCGCGCAGTAATTATCATGACGGGCAAAACAGACTCAGCATAGGGAGATAGTAAGATTCATTGCCTATTACTAACGAGCTAGAGAAGTGAGAAACAAAGGAAAGAAGCCAAAAGCACCTTCCCCCCCCATCCACCCTCGGCGCAGGGGAACAGGGTAGTGGGGGTTATGGTCAGTCTATAGAAATTCTTCTCCGCCGCTCCTTCTCAGTCACTCTCGTCCCCTGTGCTGTGGGGTCCCTCCCACGGGATGCAGTCCTTGCTGAACTGAGCCCCGCGTGGGCTTCCCACAGGCAGCAGCTCTTCAAGAACTGCTCCAGATATGGGTCCATCCCACGGGGTCCATCCCACGGGAGCAAACTGCTCCAACCTGGGTCCCCCACGGGCAGCAGCTCCTGCCAGGTCACCTGCTCCAGCGTGGTCTCCTCTCCACAGCCTGCAGGTCCGGCCTGGAATCTGGTCTTCCACAGGCCGCAGTCTCCGTCAGTGCAGGGCCACCTGCTCCACCGTGGTCTCCTCCACGGGCTGCAGCGTGGAACCCTGCCCCACCGTGGTACTCCATGGGCTGCAGGGGGACATCCTGCTTCACCATGGTCCTCACCACAGGCCGCAGGGGACTTCTGCTCCGGCGCCTGGAGCACCTCTCCCCCTCCTTCTTCGCTGACCTTGGAGCCTGCAAGGCTGTTCCTCACTCCTCTCACTCTCCCAGCTGCTGTGTGGTGCAGCGTTTTTTTTTTCCTGTCTTAAATATGCTCTCACAGAGGCGCAAACAACATCACTTATTGGCTCAGCTCTGGTCAGCAGTGGGGCCCTTACCAAACATGGGGCAGCTTCTAGATCCTTCTCACAGAAGCCACCCCTATGGCCCCCTACTACCAAAACCTTGCCACATAAACCCACTACAGGAGGTGGTACAAGATCAGTGGGTGCTGAGCAAGTCTAGCAAACATTCAAACATGCATTAATGCTACACCAGCACTTCTCTTTTACATTTGCCTATATTAATGGCTACCTTGCATTCCAAATTTTCCACATTTTGGAGGAATTTGAATGCTTGTCCCATATGTTCAAAGAATATCCTAACTATGGTACAAGCAGTAACAGCCTTTGAATATAGCTCAGTACACTTCTTGGATTAAGGAAAAGCACTGGCAAGAAGGGTCTTGCAGGCTAATTGTTAGCAACAACCAGGAAGAGAAAGTCTCTGTAATTTTATCCTATTCCTGTGTTCATTTCTACTGTCTTATACAACATAAAAATGCATTTCTTCTTCTCACGGTTTTGGTTGAGATAGAGTTAACTGTATTCATATGATGCTTTATTTTTATTTATTTATTTATTTTAATGAATTTAGTTGTTGAGCAGTGCTTTACACAGAGCCGAGGCCTCTCCTGCTCCTGGTGCTGCCTGGCCAGCGAGGAGGCTGGGCGTGCCCCGGGAGCTGGGAGGGGACACGGCCAGGACAGGTGGCCCAGGATGCCCAAAGGGATGTCCCACACCGTGTGGCGCTGTGCTCAGCAATAGCAGCTGGGGTAAAAGGAGGAGGCAGGGGGGACATTGGGGTGATGGTGTTTGTCTTCCCAAGGAGCCGCGCTGCAGGATAAGCCCTGCTCTCCTGGAGGTGGCTGAACTCCTGCTTGCCGATGGGAAGCAGTGAATGGATTTTGTGTTCTGATGTGCCTGTGCGCTGCTTTTGCTTTGCCTAGCAAGCTGTCTTTGTCTCAGCTCATGAGTTCTGGCCCATTTGCATTTCCAGTTCTCTGCCTTGCCCCACCTGGAGGGAGAGTGAGTGAGCAGCTGTCCGGTTCTGAGCTGCCTGCTGGGTTTAAACCACAGCACTGTTACGTTTGTTTGTCAAGTAATTTAGCATTTTGTGTCATTGCTATTCTAATCCATAACAAGTAAAATTAGGAATTTAGAGTATTTAGGTAGTTCTAAGGCTTGACAAGGTGTCGGAATAGCTATATTCTGGATTGTTTGTAATACCTAAGTGTCAGAAGTAGAAGTGAACATGAGAGCTGTGAAATCCTTAATATAAATTTTCAGCATTTTATAATGAAGCCTATGTGGCTTTGCAAAAGGAAATTTTACTGGATCTGAAATATAAAAGAATCTGTTGCTGTACTTGTTTCACTTTTGGTATCAGCAGAGAGATTGGCAATCCACCAAGGCAGACCACATGCATGCAGGTGGCAGTTTTGGACTTCAGGATGGAAACAGTCAGACTTTTTCCCTAATCAGCACTGAGTGCAAGTTTTTCCTCCAGTTAATCCTGTGGCCCTTCAAAGCAAATTGATTTAAAAGAGCCTGAAGGTCTAACTGTAACTTCCCACAGTATTGGATATGCATTGCTAATTACTACTGATGGCAATGATAATTACATGTGGCTACCTCTTAGAAGACTGACTTTACCATTCACTTAAAAAAAAAAAGGGAAAAAAAAAGAGAGAGACAGGTTGGCCCTTTCAATGCATACCAAATGTGATACTTTTCCTTTTTTAAGACAAATGGTGGTTCCATTTCACCAACCTTATAGGTCTGGACTGCTTCATTACAAGGCACTGTGATACATCACAACCACACAAAGTAAAAAGTTTTTATTTATTTATTTATTTATTTATTTATTTTCCTAAAGCCTTATTAGTAGTGGAGTTACACTGAGGAGCTTGGAGGAGTTGGAGAGATTTTTCTGAAGATGAAGTTAGTAGTAATGCTGCTGTTAGTCCCACCTCTTATGAAAGGCCTCTCACTTTTTCATATAGTAGGGAATTGTAAATTAATTCTTCTCTGTCTCCATGGGTTTGGAATAGAAATGATGCCTTCACAGTTCAATGAAGTGGAAAGTCTTTCATCAGTAGAAAATCAGCCAAGGAATTGGATGGCAAAGGCCTCATACATTACAAAACAGTTGTTTGCAATTAAGGCCAGGAGTAAGATGTGCATGAGTCTGTCATGTTTCTTTTTGCTTATTTAATCAGCCTGAGGCATAACATTAGATGGTTTGAAGTGCCATTGTTTCCTTGTCACATCCTATGATTTGCTGTGTATTATGTTTAAAGTATATGTAATGTACCAAAGGACAACAAACTGTTCAAAATATAGTCATTTCATATTTTGCATGAAACCTGGTCAATAACCAGTACATTTTCACAGAAGCATTAACCTTCTAAAGCACTGACCGCTGCTTGTAGGGGAAGATTATTTTGAAAACTGCCAGAGCGAATCAGTTAAATACAAAGCCATCGACAGGATGAAATGCTGTGTGCCACAGTCTTTCTCTGCAGTCACAGTGGCAAAGACTGTGCCTCTTTGTGACAGCCTCTGCTAATGTATCTTCTTCTGTCTCACCAGACATACATTTCAGTGAGAGCTGTGGATCACTGGGCACTGTGATAGAGAAGTATGTAGCTGATATAAAGGTATATAGAGTCAAAGCCGAACAGAAAACAAGCTAGGTATAAGCTAAAAAGTCTGGTAGTTCAGTCAACATCTGCTCTGAAAGTCACACCATTGCCAGTTTTAACAGGGATCTCAGAACAGCAGGTAATCTTATTAACAATGTGCTGACCAAGGTTCAGCAGATGGATGATGGTGTTCTAGTCATTTCTGTGATTTTCTTGCACTTGTCAATTCGAGACTTAGGAGAAAGGCTGGTATCCAGATTGATAACACATGGATGTTCTCTAAGGGCTTGACTTTTTCATCAGTGCACTATTGAAGAAATAATTGAAATTCCTTTCTCTATAAATGTAAATTAAGTTAGTGCTAGCTAGTACTTCTGAAGGTGGATTTATTGTTTATGTCTCAAAGTTCTCATAAGGTAAATCAGGCTCTAAAGAACAGATTAGCCAGAGCTGATCAGCTGGTAGAAGTGTATTATGAAATATCATACATCCAGCATCTCCACAGAGAAACTTGTAAACAAAAGAAAAACCAACTCATGGGTAGTGATGACAGTTAGCCTAGGCATATCTCTATTTCAGTACTATGCATGAGTCTTCAGTAACAAAACTAAGTCCTTATAAGGCAATCTGAAACTATTTAGATCCATGTTGCCAAGGTTTATAAATCATTTTTTTTTCCTCTGTGAAATAAATCTTATATGGTAGATTCTAAAGTAAAACTGAAATAGAAGATTAACAGCACTGTAACCTGGTAGCAAGTTGGTCTTCTTGGAGTTGACAAGTACAGTAAGAAAAAATGTTTGAGATTTCTATTTAAAAAATCTATTTAAAGCATTTATCTGAAGCCTTTTTCTCAGCAAACAAGTTCTTAAAAAAAGTCAAATTTACTATTCTTTTTTTTTTTTTTTGGTTCCTGCAATCTTACTCAAATCTGAGAACTAAGATTACTCAAAGATCTCCAATAAGACTGAAATATTGTGGCAGTTTTAAAAATTTAATTAATTAATTAATTTTTTAAAAGGAACTAGAGAGTTTCCAATGGAGGACAACAAAGATGGTGAAGGATATAGAAGACAAGACATATGGGGAGCAGCTGAGATCACTCAGGGGTCTTGAAGGGAAGATGCATGAGGACCAGCTGAAGTTCCTTGGTTTCTTCATCCCAGAGGAGACCGAGGGGAGGCCTCATGGCGGCTTGCAGCTCTCTCACAAGTGGAGCGGAGGAGTAGCCGCTGAGCTCTGCTCTCTGGGGGCAGTGACAGGACCTGAGGGAACGGCATGGAGCTGGGACAGGGGAGGGTCAAGCTGGGCATTAGGGAAAGGTTGTGCACCCAGAGGGTGGTTGGGCACTGGGACAGGCTCCCCTGGGCAGTGGTCATGGCATCGAGCCTGGCGGAATTCAAGAAGCTTTTGGACAATGCTCTCAGACACATGGTCTGATTTTTGGGTGGTCCTGTGTGGAGCCATGAGTTGGACTCAATGATCCTTGTGGATCCCTTCCAACTCAGGCTATTCTATGGTTCTATGATCCTGTAATAAAGAAAGCCATAGCATTTTCAGAGTGAATTAGGAGGGAAAATAAAACTTCTATTACCATGTCATTATGTTCATAATCAGATTTAAAGGCACTACCCAAACTTTTCCAGCACATTTTGTACATCTATTATTGCAAACTGATAAAACAGGAGGGCACAGAGTACATCTCTGGAACACTTTTCAGTGGGCTCAATGGGTTTCTGAGTGAGTACATAGGAGAGGAAGGCACTCGTTGCTGCTACTTGTGACAACCACACTCTCCTACTGAAGAATTCCAGTGACTGCAGACTCCTGGGGCTTGGAAATGTCTTAATTCTTCCCTTGTCTTTATGCCCTCTCTGAGGCATTAAATATTGGTCACTTCTAGTGACAGATCCTGGTTTGAGAAGAACTTTGCTCTGACTCAGAACACAGTTTTACCAATGTTACTCAATTTTTAGATCAGATTATTATTTTGCTTGTACAGTAGACCGAAGCAGCTCCATGTGGAATGAGCAGGTGAGCATGAAAGTCAGTGCACAAGAGAGGAAAAGAGCACATTTTGTGGGAAGGGATGTTGAGATTTTAGCAGACAGCAAGTGGGTTGACAAACCACCATGAGATTGTAGGCTCATTCTACAAACCTGGTTTTCAAAGCTGTTTTATACGGAAAAGAAATAGCTGTGTATCTCTTTGTAAATGAAAGCAGAGAGACCACTCCCTGTAACATTCAACTCCTGACCTCTACTTGAAGCAGGGTCTTTTGTGAACTTCCTGATCACTGAAGGCTTCTCAGTCATTGTGCCAGCAGCAGGGAATTGTAAGACTGTCATTAATGAACTAAAAATTAAAGCTAGAAAGACTAAAACTCATGAAATTTCTGAGTTTTGGAACTTGAATAGTGCTTGATCATTTAAGTGGTAAACTCTTATTTGTTATGAAAGCACTGTTTGAAATATTCATGTAAACTAGCTCCTGGCAATTTTATAGGAGCTTTATTATCTCTGTTATTAATATTTGATTGTTTAGAGTAAAATAGATCTAACTTCCTAAATCATGATTTCAATAAACCTTATTAACAACTTTGAGCCTATATTGATGACAGGGAAAGGAAGTTTCTCTAAAACTTTATTCTCATGATTTTTTAGGTTGGTTGAACTTTTATTTATTTATTTATTTATTTTATTAGGTTGTGATCTACACTCTGATCTTACATTTAATTGAAATCAGAAGGCAAAATCAGTGTAATTTAAACCCTTACCATGTACATTCAGGCATGATTCTTTTGCATTCACTTAGCAGTGCACACATTCTAAATATATCCCTAAGGCATTACAATCCCAGTTTATGTAGCTAGCAATATAATTTGGAACTTCAAAGAATTTGAATAATATGCATTCATAAAACTGTTTTTAATGGCTCTGTATGGGTATACCTCAGGCTCTTGCTGTGGAGTACACTGTGCAGGAGATACTACCAACTGTGAATTTCTTGAAAAGAACATCACTGAGTACTATTTTCTGAAGATTGCCTACTATGGAGTCTGTATTAGTATATCCTCTACCACTCAACATCCCTGCTGAGGTCATCCAGGATAGGAAAAAGAGAGATTTGTTCTAAGTTACTTCCTTCTCTTCTCTGATCAGAGGGCTCCAATCAGTTGCAGAGGCTCCCGGTGTGAGTTAGGTCAACTAGCCAGAGAGCAAACACACAGTAATGCTTCCACAGCTTGGGTTTGATCAGTGACTGGACAGGCTTGTGACACCGGTCTTGGACCTTCTCTGTGGTCTGTGTAACACTGATGTCAAGAAAGACATTAATGGTAGAGGGAGATCCTGGAGTACTCCAACGAAATATGTTGCTGCAAACTTCATCTCTACCGTATTCTCAGATATCATGCCAGAAAATAATGCTTTAAAATATAGCAAATATATTTTCATCATGTTTATTCTGCTTTCCTTAAGAAAAGACAGTATAATGGGTTAATGGTAAATGAATCACTGATCTCCAAATGTCAGTCCCCTAGCTATCTATATACTGATTTCTGAAAATACAATTTTAAATTTATCTTTCATTTTCTTTTATGCTAAAAATTGTTGTTCTATAGAGTTTAAATAGCAGCTGGGACAATCTGATAAAAATGCACAGAAATATTAGAAGTTTTAATCCAAACATTTATCAGAGCTGTGAAGCCTGCAATTTTACAGTACAGAAAATACAAATGGTGCAATATCTTTAAAGAACTTGAATGACATAAGTTAACAGCTGCAACTTAATATAACTGTGCATCACTCTGCAATCATAAACTCAAGCTCTGAGCACTCTTCCCAGTCTGAACACTCATGATCAATTTGAATAGAAATGATTCACCCAGGATTTTGGAAGCAAAGCAAAGCGGCTGAAATGAATTATTCACAAATTGCTCATGAGGTAAATACAATAAGGTCAGAACTTCTCCAACCAGTTATGAATACTGCAGCAAAATCCCCATTAACCTATGAGTGTGCTTTGGGTGTTATGCTGAATCTGAGTATTAAGACTCAAGTTTGAAATTTTATTTTCACTAGGTAATGTCAAAAAGACTTGAGGATATTGTGCTCCATGAAAGTGAATCAGTATCCTGTTCTTCTAGGCTTCTTAATGATTCCTCTTACCTGCCCTGATCCCTCTTACCTGCCCTGTTATTCCTGACTATTCTTCTGTGCTTTTTTGAACCAGATTTTTGAACTAAAATTCAATCAGGTGAAGGGAGTATACAGCATGTGGGAATAGGGACAAGCCCTTGGGAAGAATATAGGGACATTGTCAGAGTATACAGAGATATGATGAGGAAGGCCAAGGCCCATTTGGAATTTAATCTGACAAGGGATATCAAGGACAACAAGAAGGACTTCTTCAAGTACATTGGTAGCAAAAAGAAGACTAAGTAAAATGTGGGCTCACTGCTGAATGGTGTGGGTGCCCTGTTGATGAAGGTTACAGAGAAGGCAGAATTACTGAATGCTTTCTTTGCTTCGGTCTTCACTGCTAAGACCAGCCCTCAGAAATCTCAGACCCTAGAGACAAGAGAGGAAATCTGGAGAAAGGGGGACTTCCCCTTTGTCAAGGAAGATTGTGTTAGAGATCACTTAGGGAAATTTGACACCTACAAATCCATTGGCTCCAATGGAATGCAACAACAAATTATGAGGGAGCTGGTGGATGTTATTGCTAGGTCACTCCAACATCTTTGTAAGGTCACGGAGAACAGGAGAGTTGCCTGAGGACTGGAAGAATGTCAATGTCACCCCAGTCTTCAAAAAGTGTAAGAAGGAGAACCCAGGAAACTACATGCCAGTCCGCCTCACCACCATCCCTGGAAAGGTAATGGAACAGCTCATCCTGGAGGTCATCTCAAAGCATGTGGAGGATAAGAAGGTGGTCAGGAGTAGTCAGCATAGATTCACCAAGGGGAAATCAAATTTAAGCAATCTGGTAGCCTTTTGTGATGAGATTACTGGCTGGGTAGATGAGGAGAGTGCAGTGGATGTTGTCTACCTTGACTTCAGCAAGGCTATTGAACCTGTTTTCCATAACCTTCTCATAGGTAAGATCAAGAATTGTGGGATAGATGAGTGGACAGTGAGGTGGATCGAGAACTGGCTGGATGGCAGAGCTCAGAGTTGTGCTCAGTGGCAGTCTATTTGGAGGCCTGTAGCTAGCAGTGTCCCCCAGGGGCAGTATTGGGTCCAGTCTCATTCAACTTAGTCATCAATGACCTGTATGATGGAACAGAATGCAGCCTCAGCGAGTTTGCTGATGACACAAACGTGGGAGGAGTGGCTGAGACACCAGAGAGTTGTGTTGCCATTCAAAGGGACTTGGACAGGCTGGAGAGGCTCATGAAGTTCAACAAAGGCAAGTGCAGGATCCTTCATCTAGAGCGCAGTAACCCCATGCACCAGTATGGGTGGGGGCTGACCTGCTGGAAAGCAGCTCTGAGGAGAAGGACCTTGGCAGTCCTGGTTGGCAGCAGGTTAACCATAAGACAGTAATGCTGTCTTGTGGACGAGAAGGTCAGTGGTATCCTGGGGTGCATTCGGAAGAGTGCTGCCTGCAGGTCAAGGGAGGTGACCCTCCACCTCTACTCAGCACTGGTGAGGCCACACCTGGAGTTTTGTGTCCAGTTCTGGGCTCCCCAGTACAAGAGGGACATGGAGCTACTGGATTGAGTCCAGCAGAGGGCTACAGAGATGATGAAGGGATGTGAGCATCTGTCATATGAGGAGAGACTGAGAGAGCTGGGCCTGTTTACCTTGGAGAAGAGAAGGCTAAGAAGAGATCTTATCAATGTGTACAAATATCTGAAGGGAGGGTGTCAAGAGGATGGAGTCAGTCTCTTTTCAGTGGTGCCCGGCAACAGGACAAGAAACCTGGGTGTGATCCTGTGCAGCATGCTCTAGGTGGGCCTGCTTGGCAGGGGTTTGGAACAGATGATCTCTGGAGGTCTCTTCCAACCTCAACCATTCTGTGTTTCTATGATTTTTCTAAGATATTGCCTGCATTATCTATATGCAGGCAATATCTATGTATCTATCTCTATTGCATCCATGTGTCTCCAAGATTGCAAATGAGAAGCTGGAGGCAAAGTCAGTTAACTTCAATAAGTAGTCTTTGCCTTTTAGACCACAGTCTCTGAGTTAGTTTGTTGTTGTTGTTGTTTATTTTGTTTGTTTGTTTGTTTGTTTGTTTTTTCTGGGTAATTCAAGGAGATGTTATTTTCAAAAGAGCATTTCAAACTTAGAGGTAACTTCACTTTCATTGCAAATATATCTTAGCCCTCAGCTGGAGCTTGTTGACAGGTCTACCTTAAGCCAGTATGTATCACAAAAGCCATCTGGAATCTGATTGCTCACCTTAAAATTATGCAAATTTTAGATTGGTTAGTCTTCTCTTTGTGCACTGTTAGGTGAGTTCAATGTTTTAGTCTTTATGTATGGATGTGGGCAGGATAAATGGCTGTCATGCAGGAAAACAGTGAGTAGTATTGTAGCTACTGCAGAAAAAATCACATATGCTTTACTGTGTTGCGTTGGCAAGACTCTGAATCAGCATGAAGAAAGGGCACGTTGCTCACATGAAGAAAGGGCACGTTGCTCACAGTGCTAGCACATATGATTAAAGATACAGCAAGACAAGTACCAATCTCTCACAAGAGATTTGAAAATCACTTATTTAGAAAACCGATGCTTCCAAATCACTGAGCAAGATAAACAGCCCACAGGGATAACTTGATCTTATTATAATCTGAACTACCAACTACTCTGCTATTGTAGGTCAGAATTTTCAGATGTTCTGGATACCTTCCAAAATCTGTGTCCTTCTCAATCTTTAGGGGCTGGTTTTAAACTGCTTTTCCTTTTTCTTTTTCTCTCCTTCCTTCTCTCCTTCCTTCTCTCCTTCCTTCCTTTCCTTCTTCTTTTTATTTTAAAATATATTAAAAAATATATATATATTAGTTTTTTTTTCTTAAGAGTAATGCAATATATAAAGCATTAAAACACTCATTTCCTCTATTAATTTCTCATAACTTACTGAATGGATACATGAACTATATGTTTACATGAGTAATAACAACACTGTGGTTGTTTCTGAACAGATGCATGTTATCAGATAAAAGCAGAAGAATCACAACAGTTTTGCCTGACTTCTGAAACATCACCAGCTTTCAGTAGTGAAATCTCTATAACTCCTAATCTGCTTTGTCTGTCTGTTGTTTTGGTTTCAATGGATGTTCTGTGTTTCTGATATACCTGTTTATAGCAAACTTTTACAGTCATTCTTTAGCCTCATGGGCTACTGCAACTGAATTAATTATTGCAAAGTGCTGTAACAGAACAGCAATAATGTTCTTTGAGCTGTGTAAAACACCAGATTCCCAGACGGTCGAGTTTTTAATAAACTCAGCTTCAATTCATGTATCGGTTTTCTTGACTGTCTAGAAACCAAATATACACATGCAACTCTCACATGTATGTGCACATGATTTATCTGGGCTAAAGCCCCACAGTGATGTACATTAAACAACAGTAAAAAAGCAGTTGCACATATAGGTAACTTTAATCCATTCCATTTTTAAATACCACAATAAATTTAATTTTCACAATAAATTAAATAGCCATATTCAGTTTACAAAATAGAATTACTTAGTGTGAAACCAGTATTTACAAACATTGTACACTATGTACATGATGTTTATCTTTGTTGACACACAAGCATAGAAGAAAAACTTATTTGACCTTTCTTTGACACATGATTGACATGCTACAAGTGACACTATGGTCCATACATTAAAACAATAGTGCAAACTCACCACAGGAACTCCAAAACAATGTAGTTTGTATAAGTTATTAATTTCAAATAATAAGAAAATAGTACTATCCACTTTCATTGTAAAAATTCAGCACTATATTTAAAGTGTCAGTATTCCTTCAGCAATATACATACCAAATATAGCCTGAATATTATTCTTTCTCACAGCTTCACAGACTTTTGACATGAATTTGTATGGCATAAACTAACATTCTGCTTAGGTCAATAATTATGTCACACAAACGCTTCACCAAGCAAGAGGAACACTGACCCTTTTAATGGTGTCTGACTTTGTTTCCCTAAATACTTCCTTTTCCTTTATTAGTATATCTTAAAAGACACAAATATGTTGATGGTAAATTTATGTTAGTTACTATGTAGAAAAAATTTATCCCACCGTATATTTGGTCACACACTGCATATATACACGTATGCATGAAAAGAAGTCACTTTGATAGCCGTGTCTTTGAAAAGTGCATATTTTAGCAGAGACATTACTGCATGTCTCAGGTGCAACAGAAAGTTTTTTATGAAGTTTAGGTTAGGGCCAGTTAAAAGTCCTCCCAGTGATCTGGTAAAATTTTTGATTAAAAGGATGAAAGAACTTGCGCAATTTGGTAATGACAGAGGTATCCACCTCTGGATGAATGCGTCCCTTACTACCTGCCAGGCACTTGTTAAATACAATATTAAATCGCAAACAATAAAACCCTCTGGTGGCATTGAAGTATAGATTGTACTGACTTATCCTTGGAGGAAGATTTAGGAACTTCTCGACCAGCTGGAGTTCTGGTAGTGGTTCTGTGATGAGCCTGTCTCCATCCACGATATGAAATTGCTCAATTGGGAAGTATTTTAACCACCTCTCCAGATGTTTTGTGTAGATGCTGGTTCTCACTGCCTTATACTTAGTGTTCACTTCGCAGGTATTAGGATCAATTGCCAGCTTCTCAAATTTGTAGTAGGTTTTGTTCTTTCTTTCCTTGCCTTCCAGCACCTGAGTATAATCAGAAATAGCTCTTGTGGTGGGTTCCCTGACAATGATCAATAACTTGATAGAGGAGTTCATTTTGTAAATCCTCTCAGGTACTTCCTCAGTGATGAAATATGCAGGGCTTTTCTCAATTGTTATTTGATGAGGGTAAGAAAAAGGCATTTTTTTCCGGTACCACTCAATCCCCTTGGCATAGTTCTCATCATTGTCAAAGAAGTGAATCTCTTGAGACGCTTTAACCACTGCAGGGTGAAGGTTCAGCATCTCTAGCAGTGCACGGGTGCCTCCTTTCCGCACCCCAATGATGATGGCCTTGGGAAGCTGCTGAACCAGATTGTGCAGTCGTATTTGCTCCTTTGTAGCATTGCCCTTTCGGAACTCATGGAGTAGCCCTCGCTTGAACTGCAGAGCTCGCAGTGCAATTTCTTCCTGACCACGGGGTCCAAACTGACCATCGATGGGGCAAAGGGGCTGCAGTCTGTAATCAACAGAAGATGTATTTGTAAACAGAGGCCAGCTTTTAAGACAAGTTTTCTGTACAGTTCATAGAAATCTTTTGCAATGTTGTGTTTTTCAACTTTTCTTTTATTCTGCCAGAGATTAGTAATTAGTGCAAATACTTTGATTATTTATTCTGGTATTTTGCTATGATCTGTCTGAATGACCCCTTCCTCCACCCTTCTTCTCTTTTCAAGCATAGGCACTGTGATTACTGTTCTTGGAGCTTCTTGAACCTTACCTCACCTCCCACATTGCCGATTAATTTGAGATTGCTTCAGCAGTTCTTAAAACATTCTAATATGAACTTTATTTGGTCATTTTGATCCAAAAATACAGTTCATCTAAGTACTGTCTTTCGAACACTAGTCCTATTCTAACTTGAATTCTTTCATCTACTTCCCATTGCGTTATTAGCTACTGATCCAGAGTTAGCCTTTTTAGTGAAGAGGAGAAAAAGAGATTAAAAACAACTCTCTAGCATCACCTCTCAATATTTTCCCTCCTGTTTAGAAGATATCCATTGTTTTTCCTGGGACAGAATCAGAGAGACCAAGGTTTTGAATCAGGCATGGTTTGAGAAGAACAGAAAAAAAAAAAGAAGAGAAATTTTCAAAAATACATTTATTGTATCATTATATCTATGATTTTCTTGTCATCATTTGTGTATCCTCTCTCTGAACCAACCTTTTGCACTTTAGTGTTTCTTCTGTTGCCCCTGTTCATTTGTGCTATTCTTTTACATTCACCTGCACTTATATCATGTATTTTCTACTTTTCTAATGTTTTCTTCTTGTATTTGATGTCAATGAATGTAAGAAATGAGCCAGTAAGAAAAATATTAAAATTTTGCTCCCAAAGGACTTTGAAAAATCCCTCACTTTGACTCCCAAATCAGTGCTTTGCTCTTTATACAAGCCAATGTTACACTGAAGATGAAATCAGTACATAGGCAAGGTCCTACAAGGACCTTCCAAGGTCCTACAGAAAAAAATAACACTAATAATTTTGCAGAGCCATGCTCTCCAAAATTAAAGATATCTAAGAACAAAGGTTGCCTAGGCAATTCTAATATGAGCTCGCTGTGCAAGTGTATTATGATACGTTTTTTATATTACATGACCACATGCTATTATTTTTCACAGGACCCCTGCCTCAGCCAGTATACCAGATGGGTAATGCTCATTAATAGCTGTTTAGGTATTCAGTATTTATTCTGGTTCCTCAGCATGTGGCCCCTCACTCATTTACTGTATATTATTCAAACCTTGCTTTCAGGACAGAATTATTTATTTCTTTGTGGCTTTTCCATACATCACTGCTTGTTGGGGTCTCCTATTTGACACTGATGCTAGGACAATTGATGGCCGGGACAAAGTAAGTTTGATCCCTCTGCATGACCCAATAGCTGCTTCCTTGGCTATCCAGATGCTGAGAGATATACCCCCTTCAGGCAGAGCTGAAGAAATAACCCAGATGAAATTTCAGGATTCACATGAGGTTTAGATAAGTCCTGCAGACTGATGACAAGGTGTGGTGAGAAGTGAGTTCCTGTTATTTCTTTTCTTAATTTTCTGTTCTCTTCATTTACTCTCTGCCATCTATTATGAGCCTGACTTGGTCACAAAAAATATTGCAACACGGATGCAAACCTGCCTGAAAACATCTTGACTGTGATATTATTTGGTTAGACTGTTGTGTGGCTGCAACAGTCTGACCTGCTGCAACAAGGTGGCAATTAAAAGCATAAGAAACAGAAGCTGCAATTGCTATCTCTGTTCTTTCATTCCCTATCCTTCTGTGTATTTATTTGTTTTCAAGCAAAAAGGATTCCACAACAGCAGTTGCAGATCCATCTCAACTAATTTTATCTCTTTCTCTCAAAAAGACAGTTAGCACTGCCTTCAGTATAACACAACAGCTTGTCAAACAGGGTGGCTTCCTTTAAAGTAAATAAATACTTAAGATATCCTGTAGCCTAAGGGAAAGATTGGATGTTGTTAAGAGTCCTTCCTCAACACTTTACATTTCAGTATTTTCACTCTTTCCCCTTTCTTCTTATCTCTCTAAACAATAAGAATATCCTTTAAAAGACCATGGCTACTGAGGGATTAAATAGGCATCAGCTCTGTGTAGTTGAGATACAACTGTTTACCATACTAATATTTTTGCTTCTCTGAGTATTTTTTCCCCATTAAAATAACAGAGTTGTTTGTGAAGAAAGAATATGTGATATTTATTGTATCATTGAAGCTGCTCTCCCTAAACAGTCAGTTTCTCAAACAGCTATGGTAAAACTTCACAAATGTTCTTCTTGAGAAAATCCAGCATAGACAATCTCAGAAAACTATGTTTTTGATAAATATCTGTCCTGTTTTTTTGGCTAGGATAGAGTTAGTTTTCCTCCTAGTAGCTGGTAAGGTGCTATGTTTTGGATTTAGGATGAGAATAATGTTGGTATCACACAGATGTTTTACTTGTTGCAGAGCAGTGCTTACACTAAGCCAAGGACTTTTCAGCTTCTCGCTCTGCCCTGCCAGCGGGCAGGCTGGGGGTGCAACAAGAGCTGGGAGGGGACAGACCCAGGATAGCTGACCCCAACTGTCCAAAGGGGTATTCCATACCATATGGCATCATGCTGAACAATTAACATGGGGGGGCTGGCCGGGTTGGGGGTACCAGCTGCTCGGGGATAGGCTGGGCATCAATCAGGGGATGGTGAGCAATTGCATTGTGCATCAATTGTTTGTACACATTATTATTAGTAGTACTATTATCATTATTATTTTCATTTATTTTCTGTCCTAATAAACTGTCTTTATCTCAACCCACAGGCTTAATTTTTCTGATTCTCTCCACCATCCCAGAGAGAGAGGGGGGAGGTTGAGCAAATGGCTGCGTGGTGCTTAGCTGCTGTCCGGTTTAAAACACAGCGATATCAAAGCAGCTAAAATAAGTCCAGGCAATCTTAACAAGTAGTGTTGCTGCCTTCACTGTCTCTCCTGATCCAAAACAATGGCTATTTTGCTCCCAATACAAATATCACAGTGGCAGAAGATTAGGAGACTGGTTAAAGCATAAGCAATTAGGAGGATCAAAGTTGAGCGTGGAGGCTCCTCATGCTGCCAGTAAGAGAATCAAGCAACTTGAAGACTTATCCAGATTTTCTCAAAACTTCTAGGGGAAAAATTGTCCGAATTTCTACAAGTGAAGAAGCTCCTTGCACTCAGGATCTGAAGGACAGGGGACTTCCATGGTGGGAGGTGATCGGTTGATCAGACTTTATGACTCAATGAATCAGATAAGTATCAGTAATTTCCTAAGAAAACTCAAATAATTCTTGAGGCTGTTGAATAAGCAATCCCCAGATCTCTTGTTCAAGTTTGAACTGGGCCCTAGTGCAGAGGTGGAACATTTCCAGTTAATTAATCCTTGTCTCATGTTTTCTAGTGATTCTTTTCTCTCTTTTTCATAACAAATGCAAATGAAGGGCTTTGTTTTCACAGTGTGGTATTTTCCACATTGGGTAATGCAAGAAAATGAAACTGATTTTTATTGCCATTGGCAACATTATATATGAAACCTGCAGAATTCACTGCCACAGGAGGTCGATGAGTCAAATACTGTGGTGAGTTAATTTTATGGCCATCAGTAAATTCTGCAGATGTGCAAGCGTAGACAATAGCATAAGGTTAATTAGATTTCATGCCTTCCAGCATAAAATATACTGATTCAGGGACCAATAAGGACCTCTGCCTCCATTTTCGGAATCACTGTAATCTCAATGAAGTTTTCACCTCTGGAGCATCAGAGATGCTTTGACCACCAGGGGAAGAAAGATAAATCCTGGGGCTTAATTTGCAATATAGTTAGTCCTAGCTAAGAACATGGTCTCCCTCTTCTTCTGAAGTGGGGTTAAGCAGATGAAGAAGGCAGGCAGTGACTGTAGATGGAACTCAGTTGATATTAGGTATCTCTATTTTCAAACAATTTTCCATGCATTGTTTATTAAGTGTTGTGTACATTTGAACTCAACTAATATTTTCAATTTTTTAAAAGAAGATCCGTAGTAAGACACTCACAAACTGTCTACCAACTTCTAGCAATCTTGAAGTCTTGTTTCATTCATTCTTTCAAAACAGCTTTTTCTACACTGTCTTTGTGCAGCACCTACAAGACTAATCTCAGGCCATTGTGAAGATGGCAGAACCAGCACAGTCAGTTCAGGTAACACCACTGTTACACTGTCAATAACGAGCCAAAAATTGGCCTGGTCAAATGTGCCAAATACTATTTGATTACCTCTTCTGAACTTTATACTGCTCTCCAGGAAATCACTTGCAGAGACAATTTACTTATTTAGCACTTTCAACTCTAGAAAATACTGGCTAATTAATGCAGTTAAAACTCTCAAACCCTGCAGCAATCGTTCAAGTGAAATAGTATTCAAAACTTGACGAGCTACTCTGCAGGCTCATACTTAATTTTAACTACCACTGTAGCACATTAATTGCTTGCTCATAAATTTAGTAAAGATGGTATATAAATACGTCATAACTGTTTTGCTGAAAGTAGAGGTCAACACACAGATGCACACAGACAAAAATTAACTACTGTAATGGCATTTTTACTGGATGTTGTTTTATTTTTTCTCTGAAAACAAGTGTCAATGTGCTTAGAATACAAATGGGCAGACAGAAATACTTTGACAGGGATGACCTGCAACTTTATTTTTCTACTCTGTTCTCCAAAGGGAAGGAAAGAACAATGAAAATCAGTATTAGGATGGACAGTCTTTCTATATATGAGTAGGAAGGAAGGAAGGAAGGAAGGAAGGAAGGAAGGAAGGAAGGAAGGAAGGAAGGAAGGACGGAAGGACGGAAAGAAGAAAAAGAAAGAAAGAAAGCAAGGAAGGAAGGAAGAGAAAGAAAGGAAGGAAGGAAGGAAAAGGAAAAAAATCAGAACTTTTAAACAAAAGCTCAGACAATCTGAGCACATTTACAATTAAGAGAGCAGCTACTGAATGACTTACCTATCCAAGCTCCCAACTCTGGCAACTAGATATAGGAGACTTCCAATAGCAAGGCTGCCTAGCAGAAAGAGCTTCTGTCTCAGCAACACCTGCTGTTTGAATAGCATGGCCCTCCATCAATCTTCAGGACTTCTTAAGTCTGCAGAGACAAGAACATATAAAGCTCTCATCAGAAAACAATATGCAGGGCGATGTTTAGTAACAGGTCTTTGATCAGTTGTTGCAAGTAATTAAGCCACATTTACAAAAATATTTCAAAACTGCAAAACGAGTAGTCAAAACTTGTTTGTTTGTTTGTTTGCTACTGTTTCTCTGTCCCACATAGTAACACCAGGCAGTGCATCTGGACAAGGGAGATAATTCTGTAAATAATGTTTCAGCTACAACCACCATAACTAGGGCTCTCTAATAGTCACAGCTTAGGGCTTGGCTGTGTAAGACGTTTATATTGTAATAGCATCAGGAACTGGGCTTGAAGATCCTGTGCACAGAGTGTGTTGGGCAGGTTTACTGTGTCTGTATTATATTATTAGAATGTTAACTGTACTGAAATCTAAACCACTACATTTCCTGATCTGTGCCAGCAAATTCATGGTGGCATACCTGAGAAGCATGTAGCTAGGCTGGGCACATGGACATTTTTTCAACAGCAGTGTGACCGTGTGAGACATATCCTGTCAGCTCTCCTTGCATGTCAGCTTTGGCTGGAGAACTCCCTAAGCACTACATCTGTCTGACACCAGCCTTGGCTGTCACCTTAGGACCTGGTGGGATGCAAACTGTTGTCTCTGAGGTGAGAACATCCTTACTCATTACTAGCTTATAGGAACTAAGCATGGACTTAAGTTTCCTTTTCTGATGTGTGCCAAAGATTACCAAAAGCCCACTGTCCTGATTTTGTTGAGACAAAGTTTTTTTGTTTGTTTGTTTTTGTTTTTTCTTCCTTCTATACTAGCTCATAGAGTGCTATATTTTGGATTTGTGATGAAAATAGTGGTGATAGCACACAAATGTGTTAGCTTCAGAGCAGTGCTTGCACAGAGCCAAGGACTTTCCTACTTCTCGTGCTGCCATGCCAGCAAGGAGACTGGGGATACATCAGGACCTGTGAGGGAAAATACCCAGGACAGCTGGTCCAAACTGGCAAAAGGAATATCCCATGACTCTTCCCTCAAAATTAGGTTGGTGCTTGGGACTGCAGACCTGTTTAGCAGACTCATTAGACTGGATGCCTAAATACTTTGTTACTGAGAACTGAAGAGAAAGATCAGTCCTTCCTTTCAGAGCACAGCTAAAGACAATGCTGTTCTTCACTCTGTTCCAGTCTTGGACTTTCTTATAAATGTACAGGAGACTTAAGTTACAAGTCTACTCACTGGCTCATATCTCCTATCTGCCAGATGAATGTTTTAATCACCAAATTAATTCTCTCAATATAAAATACATAAACATAAACCACTCATTCATTTGTCACTCCCTAGACAAGGGAATGTTTCATGTATTATGGATCAGTTACAACAAAAACTTTTTTTTTTTTTTTTCCTTCTGAATTTTAACAACTTATTTTAAATGATTTTTTGATGTCAAGCCTCTTATGTTTTATGACTAAATCTCCCTTTGCAGTTCACTTTACTTTTTCCCCCCACCCTTGGTATTGCATCAAGCAAGACAGGCATAGATTATTAGAAGTATATGACTATATGCAGAAGCAGGAAGGGTAGTAAGAGTACAATGTGTGACTGGCTGCTGTTAAACAAAGCTTGCAAATATTTATTTGTCCTGACCATATTGTTATACTTTTGGACCAGGAAGCTCTCACAGGATTCTAGGATGCAGTCTGGCAGCTAGCACAAGCCAGAGACCATTAACTCCCAATAACCAGCATGCATGCAGCCTGTCTGCATCAGTGCTGGTTGAATTGAATGGTAGGGGTGCAGGTCACTCCATATGGACTGTCTTCAGGGAACTAGGATAGTCAGACTGAAGCACATTTAATGTATTGGTACAGAGAAAGCCTTTGTAACTCTAACCCATCATCTCTTGCATGCAACATTGGAGCTCTGAGTCCAGCTGAGTCTGTAATACACTTCTGCTGAGCTAATAATAACAGTAACTCCTTAAATAGTCAAGTCATACCTATGTATAACCTATCATACAGAACATATTGTTTTCCACATAGGTAAAAGCAACTCTATAATAAGAACTTTCAAATAAGATCCTTTCTGTAACAAGAATCATATAAAACAGAGTAAAAGGAGTTTGCAATGTAAATGGAAAGACAGGAGTATGATAATCCTTTTAAAAATAAATGAGAAACAAAGGTAGAGAGAGATTAAGTGATTTGTTCAAGGTCACGGAGAAAACCTGTAGCAATAGTGGGATTTAGTGTGAAGTATCTGCATTCCTATCTAGTGCCTTCACTACATTATAAGCTTTTTTTTTTTTTTTTTTTTTAGTATACTTTTTCTTAACACCGAAAAAAAGACATAAAAATGCTGTGTGGTGGAGGAATGCTAGACATTGAACAAGAGAAAAAAACAGCTGAAGATTAATAATTAAGTAAAATGCACAGATACTTTATCACTGTTAATATGCTACTGCTAATTACTCTTTTAATTTATTTAATTAAAGAAGACAGAAGAGAAAGACATGATGATCATGATGAGGATACCGAATTTTCATAGGCTTCCATTTTAAAATCCTTCAGTGTTACTCTAAATAAACGTATAATGTCTGTGTTACAACAATTGGTTCTGAACTTCTCTCTCAGAAACAGCCCTCTACATGAAATAAAAGTGCTCTCCACATGTCCTCCTTCACACACTCTTGGACTATATTTATATCCTCCTTGCAGGTCTCCCTGAGGCTATGGAGGTCATCAGGCCATAATAAAATCAATTAAAGACAAAACTGAAGACAAGCTGTTTCAGGAAGTAGGTTCCACATGGTCTTATTCATTCCATATTCATGTGTGCAATAAAATTCAACGGGAAAAAAAAAAAAAAAGAAAGAAAGAAATGTACCTTTTGCTCTGTGTTTCTATGTACCTGAGTGTATTTCTACATATGAAAACCTTTTTGGCAGAATAACAAGTATTAAACATTCATTAGAATTGCAAATGTAACATTATTTGTTTGCTTCAGTATTTTTTGTTATTACTTTCAGCATCTTTCATCATTTAATTTAAAGTCCACAGAAGGAGCTTTATTCTAGAGAGTCTGTGTCCCCTATAATACTTTTCTCAGATGTTAGCTGTTTCCATAAAACAAAATATAGAAAAATAATATCTCAGCTTCAGAAATGGCTACATCTTGCACTCGATGTACTGAGACAGCTCCATGTGACAGAGAAGAGCACTGAAGAAACAGTGCTATTTAAGCCACAGAGTTAATGCAACCAGAATGTGGTTAAGGTGAAGGTCCCTATGGCAGAAATGTTGTTGGAGACTAACACAGCAACACTTAAAGAAGGAAGAAAAAAAATAATTCTGTGACACATTATAAGCTGCACAAAGTTTACTGCAGGGAATGTGCACTTTTAAACCTAACAAGAAGCTGGAAGGAAAGATAAAATGTAATCCAAAGTGACAAGATTTTAGCAGTTAAGCAAATAAGGATTTTATTTTTTGAATTTTGATCTCTGTTAGGGACCATGACTGAACTCACACACCAGCTTCTGAGCAGTAGCAGGAGGCTTGGGGAAGCAGCAGGCAGAACTTTGCCAGTAGCTGGATGCTGAATGTGGAACCTCCTACCAAAAGAGATGACAGTATACTGCTGCAAATCTCCAGTGGGTTTACATCACAAACACCTATCTTGAACAATCTAGTTAAATATGAAAATACACAAATAAAGTCATTTCCTGGATATCCATGATGCATAAGAACAACATAATTCACAATTTAGAACATGTAATTTATAGAAATAAATCTGTGTTCAACAGAGAAAAAAAAAAAAAGATTAAGATGTTTTGTGAATTTCAAATGAACAGATTTAGATTGGCATGGAAAGTTAAATAAAGAGGCTTAATTTAGTGTATTGATGTGTATGCCTCACTCAGCCCCATTTCCCATGGGAGAATGTAGATGAGAAGAAAGTGTTTATTGAATGAATTGCCAAGAGAAGACAGAGGAAGACCATGTAGAACTATGATAATACCAACTGAAAAACTGATGGACTGTTCCTAAGGAGACGATGACTGTGGATAGAGGAAGATGTTGCAAGTGCTGGCCAAATAGAGCAAATTTTTTGTGGACTCTCCTGCAAGTTAATTTTAGGTTCAAGTTATGTCAAAGTCAAATTAAGTTTAAATTAAGATGTAAAATATATGTAAAATCAGAAGCTTTATAAAGACTTGCTAGATAGGTGTGGAAGTAAAAGGAATATTTTATGGGATATGGGGCTGACAAGTTCAGGCAATGGCATAATTCACTCTGATGGCCATGCTAAAGACCTGAAATGGCAACCCAGCAGAAAGAAAACAAAGACAGTGACATAAGGCACATCACAACAGGTGCCAATTAGATTGAAGAAGACATATGCCCTAAGTGTAATTTTAAGAAGCAGGAATCCCATGATATTTCAACAAATGAAATTAAAATCACTTAGGACATTAAGAATTTTCCAGAGTATGAAGACAGAAACACGGTGGCAGTGAAACAAATGGCCTTCCCTCTGTGAGAGGGAAGGAATTACACCCCCGTATGACACTATACAACATCATTGACTAAATGTATGGAAAAGTTCAGTAGTTAAGTCAAAAGTTTAGTCCATTGGCTTACACAAATGGGTGAACATGGGTGAAAAACAAAACCATAGCAACAATGATACCACCACTGGTATAAGTCTGAATTTGATAACAAATTTCCAGATGCACTGAAACCAGGAGTTGTTGCTATAATAACCTATTCCAAATAAACAGACAATGAAGCAGCAAACCATCAGAAAGTTGTTTGAAAATTATCATAGGAAAATTTTTAGACCCCCAGGGCAGAGATGAGAAGATGCTGTTAATAAATGAATAAATCATGGTTGACTATGGAGAGAAGCGTAAAAAAGGAAGGCAACATGCACTCCTTGAATAAGCAGGTTGAAGAGAGACAGTCTTGATGGAGTGATGTGATGATCAAAGTGAAGTACAAACCACTGACAAATACACACAAAGGAGGCTGGAGAAATAATAAGATTTTTTTAAAAAAAAATGAATTTATCAATCATTTGGCTTATTATTATTTTTTAAATTATTATTATTATTTTGCACACCAGCAGGGGTCATCTGTTGACCAACAAATATTTGTCTTCATGCATTGTAAAAATATCTTTATGCTTATATGGGATTCAAACAGTGACTGAGAAAACAAGTCACAGAACTGACCAATTGGCACATTTCCATTTCTCTTGCTTTTGCATTATGTTCCTAGAAAGTTAACCACAGCTTCTTGTATTTGTCACTGTGAGTAAAATTCATGCAAATAAAGCACTTAGTCTTTGTATGAGGTTGGAAAACTCATAGCGTTTGGGAAAGAATTAAATTTATCCCTCAAATTGTGTGCATCATCTTATCAGCTCATGATCTGCATGCTCTGGCAGAAATATCCAGTCATGCACCTGCTCTTTCTTTAGCCTCCTCTAGGTCTCTTTCCCTTTGTGCAAGGTCACCACTGATAACAGTTTAGACCAGTGGCAAGGAAAAGATACACACCCTCTGTATTTTTCCCAGGACCCTTTGCATAGACAGTTTAATTGCAACAGTACTACTGCATCGTGTGGAATGCACTAAAGAGTTGCAACGATCATGACAAAGCAGAACATGACATTTCATCATTAGAGAGAGGATTTCTTCATTCCTAATAGAATAGAATTTTCATTCCTAAAAAGTTTTTTTTTTTTAAACACTGTACCACAAAATAGATAATGAAAACCGAAAGCTTTGAAAATACGGGTTTTCTGTGGGAAGTACAAAGGTCTGAGCCTGTAGAAAGGGAATTTCAATTTCAGTTTTTCAAAAATCTTCCTTAGTAATTCATACTTGCAATATCAAAAAACAATTTAATTGCAGATGAGTAATTACAGCGTTTCATTGTTTTTCTCTCTTAAATACTACTGAATGAAATGGGATGAAGTAATGTTAGTACACATTTCAGGACCTGAGAAAAGAGAAGATGGAAACCCTTTAACTACAGGGAACAAGTTCACAGATTCACATAAATGTTCCTGCCTTCTAAACATGTCCTTTTATCCTCATAACTCATATTGACTGAAACAGTGAAACAGTGGAGAAGAAAATGTCAGCAAAGCTGGCAGAAAATAGTAGTGGATGCAGATAAACTCCAACATAAAGATTTCCTATAATCTTATGCCACTGCTGTGACAATAACTTAAAAATACCTTTTCCTATCTGCTATTATAGAGTTCTGACATTTACAACTGCCTTTAAGCCGCCCTTGAAGCCAGTTCTTTGTGTAACAAAGGTGTAATATATTTTCTCTAGAAAGTTTGTTTTACTCTGGGAGACCATCCACAAACTCAGCATTTGTATGCAGCTATTAGGTAAACAGACACATGATTCTTTCACAGAAGTTAGCACACTATCATTGCCGAAGGAAAACATTTGTGATTCATATCTGAAATCCATCATGGCTGGCTCAGGTGGTACGCCTGGATATCTGGGTTCTCTGAAGCCTACAGAGAACAGTAGAGGATACTTATTTAGTGCACTGTCCGTAGGTCATCTCAGTCTAGACAACCTTAGTGCTCATCTATCTGTAGTTTTACTATCCCTAGATTAAAAAACAATGTGTCAAATGACTATAGTAGAAAAGGTCATAACCAGCTCTCTCAATGGAAGACATTGAGCAAAGTGGTAATCGAAAGACAGAAACAACTGCAAAGCTGCCCTGTGCCAAACAGATCTGCTGCCAGACTGTCAGAGTAGTTAGGAATCTCAGACTCTTTGATGCCCTTGAGGTCTCAGACACATCTGCTTAGAAAAACTGCCTTATTGCCTCTGAGCCAGCGAGGCAGGCGGCTGTGTTCTGCTGAAAGATGACTAGGCTGCCATGATCCATGCTTAGCTACAGTGTTCCAGGAACACTTCCAAGCACATAGATCTTAATAGGACTTCATTAGTCCAAAATACATATGCCTGTCTCCTTGCCAGCATCCTGGAGTATATTACCCTGCATTGCTCTTCATAGAGCACAAGATTAATCTGATAGGGTTAGCCCTTTTCTTCGTATTAATGGTGTTTCCCCAACTACTTTCCTTCTTTCCTTCTGAAATGAGCACCTTTCTTGTCTACTTCATTTCTCAGGAATATTGGAGCTGCTGATGCTGTGATAGAAAACCTGTGGAATTGTATTTCTGACTGTGGAAAGTTTATAATAGATACTAATTTCACACTTTTCAAAAGAGAAAACCAGCCTCATTTTCTCCAGCTGGCATTATGACAGCTGCAACCAAAAATGGACAGAGAAGAACTAGGGAACATTGGCACTTTAGGAATCAATGGGGAAATACCTGTGAATTGTCCCAAAGGAATTAGGGAGGGCTCCTCCAAAAAGGTGATACAGCCTATAGCCCATCTATTTTCCCCCTATACCAGTGCACAACAGATGGGAAACAAGCAGGAGGAGCTGGAAACCACTCTGCAATTAGAAAACCATGACCTAATCACTGCCATGGAAATATGATGGGACAAATAAAACAAAAGGAACACATCAATTAAGGGCTACAAGTTTTTCAGAAAGATAGGCAGGGAAGGAGGGGCATAGTGTTGCCCTCTGTGTTAAGGAAGGGATATATTGTGAAGAGCTGCCTCTGAGAAACAGACACAGACAGGTTGGGATCTTGTGTGTGAAAGTTAAGGTCCAGACGAATAAAGATATGGTTACGGTCTACTACAAGCCACCTGATCAAGGGGAGCCTGTTGACAAGGCCTTCCTGCTTCAGCTACAAGAAGCACTGAGCTCACAGGCTCTCATCCTGATGGGGAACTTCAATCCCCTGTCTAATCACTGAGAAAGCTACACAGGAGGCTGTAAGTGATCCAGGAGACTCTTGGTGTGTGTCAAGGATAACTTCCTGGTGCAGGTTTTAAAAAACCAGCCAGAGGAGAAGAATACCGGACCTGGTCCTCAGCAGTACATATAAACTCATGAAAGAGGTTTGGACTGGAGGCAGTCTGGGCCGCAGTGACCAAACTCTAGTTGAATTTGTGATCTCAAGGAATACGAGCCTGGCAAAAAGCAAAGTCAGGGCCCTGAACTTTGGTAGAGCAAACTTGCAGCAGTTAACCTAGTGGATGACATCCCTGGGACACTGTCCTTAGGGACAAAGAAACTAATCAGAGCTGGCAGCTCTTTAAGGACTTCAGAGTGCAAGATTTGTGTTTGTGACTCTGTGATCTGCTTCTTTTGCAGCTGCAGATTTCCCTGTGTATCCTGTGGAGCAGTCAGCTCTCTCTTGCCCACCTGCATATCCTTATGTAGATCACTTGCTCATCTCTTTTCTTTTGTCCAAACTTATATCCTGGACTGGTCCACTACTGATGAAAAAACACCACACTGATTAGTATATAGCACACATTGTGGATCAGTAGCATCAATCTTTTATTCAGACCCTTAATCTGAGCCATCTTCAGCTCAGACTACTCTCCAAAACCTTGTATGAAGGATAATTTTATATATATATATATATATATTTCCCCATGGATTCCTATCACCATTTTATCTTAAATACTGCAGTGGTCTTTCCTCTGGTCTTGACAAATATAACTTTGCTCAATCACATCCATTCTGAACAATGTGGCCAAAATCATTGTTACAGCCAGTGTCTCTGACCACACATTTGTCTAGGCATCCTTTTTTTTCTGTCTTTCCCCTTTCTCTCAATGCCTTTCTGTATATTTCTATTTCTTGGTATTCCATGGGTTTTGTACTGGGGGCACAGGGAGAACAGGAGTTTAAAGACTAGACCCCAAAGACAACTCAGTTAATTTTCAAAATGTAAAGTCTAGATGCTTATTCCTCTGTAAGACCTGGTCATAACATCTCCCTAAGTAGTGCTGCTTATTTTAATGATGAAATCTAAGTGAAAATATCAATGCTAGTTTAACCAGGGACTTGTTACAACACCTTAATGAGAAAGGGAGACCTATTAACAGTTTTCTCTGAAAATGAAAGAGCTGTGATTTTCTGCTGTTCATGTGTTTTAAAGGCCAATAATACAACGCTATATTGGCCTGAATGACAGCTTACAGCCCCCATCTGGGAGGAAAAAAACAGGAAAAGGAGAGACGGCTCACGTCTGTAGCAACCAGGTGTTACAGAACTGCACAGTGCCAGAGAGTTCTCTATAAATGAGCTCTCTGCTTGCTAAGCAGTCCTGTTTCCCTTGCACAGCCCATTCATCTTCCTTCCACTGGGCAGCATGAGCTGCAGCATTAACTGCTGCCTTGGGACTGCGTTCACTCTCTTGCATGTATCCACCTTGGCAAATAAGCCTTTCCCATGGTTTTAAATTAAACAACTAACAAAAAAAAAAAAAAAAAAAAAAAAAGTTAACCCAAACCTCTTTGTACATCCTTTACTGGTAGGTCTCTGAGGCAAGAAAGATGCCAGCAGAGAGGTGTGTGCTGCTGATCCTCACCGCAGTCACACCTGAAAAATCATAGACAGGCTCCTCCTCTGCTGGCAGGAGATGCCTTCTCTATCTGTCTCTTTAGAGTGACTTGAATATTTTTGGTGTACTATTCATGGTCCTTCTCTTATCCTGATTTCACACTAATGCAGCTTGATTGGCTTGCTAGACTAAGTTTAGCTCCATGGAACAGAGAGAAACTAATCCTTCTTTTATGGGTGCTTATGATTTAGCATAACTTTCCTAGAGATATATTCGTTTATTAAAGTTAACCTTATTTTTTCCTGATCTAACATAGTGACTGACACCACATGGACTATCCATATTTTTGGATGTAGACAAATTTTGCTTGCATGGTAATATATGTTAGAAATGATGCCACAGTGAATGATCATCACTTGCATACCATGTAAATTAGTCATGAATCAGTGAAAGAAGAGAGAGAAACAATGAATTTAGCTAGATGTGAAGCTCTAGTGATTTATCCAGAAATTTGAAATAACCTCTGGCTTATGCAGTTCACATTTGTAGTGGTCATTATTCAAGATATCTGTCCGGTTTGGCTACATTTGCCCCTGAAATTCATTTACAGAACTTATATTATAATGCCTATTGGGATTATGGGCTGGTGGTAGCCTCAACACTGATTATTTTGTACAAATATAGAAAGCTGTAAAATAATCTGCACAATTTCAGATATATTGAAATGTATTATTGGCTGAGAATTAACTGCAAAATATCTCAATGCTTTGTTTAATTGGCTTTGAAATGTAAAAAAACACCTCCACATGTCAACTTATATTCAAAAGAACCTTGTATTCAAAACAGCTGCATGTATGCATCTACATGTATGCACTACATGTATGAAATAAAGTTAACTAATTCAATTTCCTATAGGAAAAAACAAAACAAAACAAAACAAAAGTTCTACAGTGTTTTACAACTAGTGGAGACATCAGGGAGTGACGTCATAAATGTCTCAACAGATGGAAGATTTGATCTAATAATGTAGAAAAAGATACTCACAAATAATTTATTTGTCAATTGGTGGGGGAAGAAAGTGAATAATTTATTTGGTCAATATTATTCAATCACCAATAGAGCTGGTAAATAATTTATAAATTTACTTATGAATAATTTATTTATCAATTGATGGAAGGAGGAAATTAATGAAGTAAATAATATTCAAATAACACTCAACAGGCTCTCAGACCCAGGCAGGGCAGCCACACAGGATCTGAGGAATGGATTTTGTTCTCCTCAGCCTGATGACAGGCTGTGCACCAATGCAGCACGTCACCAAAGTGCAGCAGCCCTGTAGCTGCTTCTGTAGTTTGCTGATAGCAATCACCTTCTTTCTCATCTACCCACCAAGTCCAATAAATCACCAAAGGTGCCCTGACAGTGCTGGGTGGTTTCTCTGTCTTTGGTGGGAAGCAGCTTGGAAATTCCTCATGTAGTAGTCTGCTGGTGTCTGCAGACCGTCTGCTTCTGACACGTGCTAGCAAAGGCTGCAGGTGCCATCACAGCCCTTCAGCAGCTTGAAATGTGTCACACGGTTGAGAAATGTGCTGCACCCTGCTTGTGCACGCAAAATAGGAAGCAGAGGGTTTCCCTCAGAAAGCCACAGGGCAGTGCCCCTTATTCCCAAACAGACTGCAAAAATGAAAAGTAAAACTCCAAGATAATCTAGGAGAAAAAAAAACCTTAACAGCTTAAACTATTTCATTGTGCATCCTTAAAGGGGCAAATTGTCAAGCTGCTGAGATCCACAACAGATTTTAAAAGTCTGGTTGTGCAACTGAATCGTGCTGTGCATGAAATCACATGACAAAGTGTTGACATGTAAAGAGTTAAAAATACCCCCCTTGACACCCTGTCTTTTCAAATATGACTTCACAGGCTTGCTACTTTGACAGTTGAAATCATTTCAAGGCAAATCTTATTTGAAAATAATTTCTAGATTTGTGTGTGCGGGGAAATTTAGTAATATTTATTAATATCTTCCTAATGTGGCTGTGTGAGATGGAAGTTTCTCAATGCGTAATGCATTCAGAAACATCCCACTGCCTTCAGACAGAATCCACTGGTTTGCTCTGAGTTCACTTTATGGCCATTGAATGGATCATTTACAAAACCAGTCTGAACATTAATCAGGAGCTGTAAAATAGTATCATTAATAAAAATATTTTCAACATAACTTCTGTTGTACTGTAATCTCACTTTGTAATAGCTGGCATAAAGACACAAATAAAAACTAAGCATGAGGATATGAGCAGTTTTTTTTTTTTTCCCATTTTCAAAGTTTTAAGTTTAATGGTGGATATATGTGTAGTTTGGGATGAAAACAGATGCTCTTTATGAATAGACTAAATGGAGGAATCAGCTGGCTTATGCCCTCCTCTCAACTGCTACCAGGGTTTTTACATCCTTTGTTCCTTTGTTAAATATAAAGTGTAAGCACTGAAAATAAAATAAAATAAAATAAAATAGATGAAAGTTTATGAATTATACACGGTCAAAGAGTTTATTAGTGCTCTGTGCTCAGCCTCTTGGGAGTCACTGGAAGTAGGGCTTTGAGCAATTTCTAAATTTTCAAATGGGTTCTCCATTTCTTTATCTCATTCAGCTTTTGATATGGTGCATAAATTATTTATCAGGGCTACCATTATTTCATTAGCTCGTGTTGTCCTCTGGCACCATGTCTCCAGAATGATATTCATTTTGCATTTGCAATTACTAAACTTAAAAGAAATCAGTTAATTCTTCCTCTCTTCAGTTCTCTCATTTAGCAGAATGATGTGTGAAGGACTGGGATGGAAAAGAATTCCATTTTGACCTTGAATCCTAATTACTCTTTTCATCCTGCCATTTCACCAGAAGTAACTGAAGTTTATGTGGGAAATATTTCTATTTTCCTTTCCCTCTCTCATTTTTAATGAGAAGATGTGATAGGAAATAAATTTTTCCACATCATAAATTCACCATTAAAGCTTTAGTGAATTATGTGCTATGCTGGTTAAGTTCAGAGAAGGATGCTCTTTTATATACTTCAAGTCCGTCTCCTGGAAGTTAATTTTTGAAGTATTTCATCTCATAGCCTCCTGGCTGCAGTAGTATCTGAACGGAGGAGCTTCTTGATTACTTCACTTTAAAGAGAGTAAAAGAGACACTAGTCTTTTCCCCCACCAGAGTGTACAATATGTTCACAAACAAATGTTGATTCTGATTCTGCTGAGCACAGCTGTATCCCCACACAAGGGCGCTGTCAGGACTGGGGATGGATGGCTGTGATGCGCTCCTTCCCCTGTGCTGACAGACACCCAGGTGAAGGACTCGCTTCCTGGCATCTCTGCAATAGACACCGCTTTCTCAAATGCAAGATCACAGTCTAGAAGAAGAAAGCAATATTATAGTGTTACCTACGATAATTTTACTAGTACCAGATGTGGATCAATTTCTTTCAGGTAGGAGAGTCTGACTTACAGGTTCCCTTAATTCTTCAGTCTTTGAAGATGCTTCTCTCAGGACTCCATTAAAATTGCTGTTACCTACCTTATTTCTCATTAGAAATATTTATTTTCTTAAAAATCAATGTCCTGTATTACTTCTCTGAGCAATTCTTCTTGAGGGGGCAGGAACTTTTAGTCTTATAAATGTATTAATTGTACTGCATATGATCAAATTTAATGTATCTAGTAATCTGTGGGACTGAGTAATAACAATTCTTAACAATTATTGATAACGATTAAGAATCCAAAAAGGTGGAATGATGGCAGGGGCCACATTGCTGCTAACAACAGAATCAAACTCTGGAGAGCGTGGTAAGAGACAGGGTACCTCCTCACTCCAACTATTGGTATTATTGTTATCTGTTTAATAGTTATCTATGGACTATGAAGTTGCAGAGATGTCTTTATGTTGTGTTAGATCAGCACAGGAAGTTTCTAACTTGTTTTATAAAACGTAGACATAAAGTAGGTACAAAGGTACCATGGAGTTGAAGTTTTATATATGAAGAGAACCTTGCTCTCTTCTATTGCAAAGGACTGTTGTTACTTTTATATTTAACATTTATTCTTTCCTTTCCCTTTGAATTTGTAGATATAGTTTTTGCCTCTGAAGGGTGCTTGTTCAGAACCCTTGACAGATAAAGCTACTCGCAGAAGAGATGCCACCTTAGCCTCATCAGAAGAAAGTTTCTCTAACTACACCTTGTCAGGGGAACAGTTCAGTGCCTGAGAGCCATATCTGCTGGGACTCCAGGAGCAATTTTTTTTTTTTTTTTTTTTTTTTAATGCAGATACACAACTCCTAGGCAGAAAAATGTTTCCCTAATGTGAGGCCACTGCTCCCCCCTGCTCTCTTCTCTCCAGCTGCCTGTTTTTTCCAGGGAGAAGCTTGTGGGCTTCTGCCCAACCTGCCCATGCTCCCAGGCAGCCCAACTTCAGGCTTTGTTCACACTGCTGTGTGGAGAACAAGGATGATTAAAAATAAACCAACCCTCTACACACATTCACATTCCTTGTCCTAAGCCCTCACAGCTCTATCAGCACACGGTGCAGAAACCAGCCATAGAACTATGAACATGTTAGTACCCTTTGATGCACCAGGCAAGAAAGAAAAAAAGAAATCTTTTATCTCTTAGAACGCTAACAGTTTCTTTCCATCTATGAAAATAACAAACACTTGCTTTGAAATAAAGTCTGTCAGCAGAATATTAATGGAAAGCACTTCTGCAGACTAGTATTTAGGATCTACTCTGCAGTAGAAAGGTAAAAAGAAAATAAAGGCAACCACCCAATTGTCTCCTGTCAGAGAGAGACTGTTCTGCACAACACTGTGCATCCTGTTACTTCCAAGGTTACTGCAGTGGCCAGCCCCAGCACACGGAGCTTCTCTTGTAATTGCAGCCTCTGTAAGGATATAAATGTTACACAACAACAGCAGCTGCTAGGCTTATCCCTTGAACAAACAGAAGATAATACAATTGAGTTTGCTTTTGGCCAAGGAAGGTCTATTCAGAGGGGAACATAATTCTTTGGATAAAATTGTGGATCAGATTATTTGACACCGATTTAATACTTGGGATTCAAGAGGCTCTCACTGCTATCGTGGTGTCATTCCTATACATTTTCATACAGTGTCTCAAGCCTTGATGGCTGCAATGTTGTGATAACAGGACAGCTCCTCCTGCCTGTGGCTGCCTCTCAAGTTGCAGCTTGGAAAACATACACTCCATTGACTTCTTCCTCTGTTCAGGGTTACCATTTTTCCACCAGATCCTTCCCCTGCCAGCTAACAGAAGTAATCGAGCTGAGACCTCTGCTGTGACTGGCAGTGCATTGAGCTGTACCAACCATCTGCTTTATAGAAAGGCAGATGTGTTTGAAATTTCTGTAGAAGAACAATACTATTATTATTTCTAATTAATAGTCTACAAGGACACAAAACAATTCCAAATAAAATTAAGTCCCAATCAAAAAAGTCGTGTGATTTCTCATTGATTGCATTTTAAAGTCAGAGTTGCATTTTTTTTTTTTCCCACAGGATATAATAGCTTTGTGATAGCTGTCTTTCTAGTGAGATTGAAACTGAAACAAGACTTTTTTATTATTATTATTTATTTATTTATTTTGATGTAATCAATTGTTTAAAGGAAGATCTATTTTAATTAGAATGGCACAGCGAAGTCTGTCAAGCTTATGCTCCTCTGGAAGTTTATTATGAAGTTGTGCAGAAAGAAAAATGCTCTGTGTGTTTACTCTCTCCCAAAGGGCCAGATGAAGTTAAAATGAGCCTTTGTGCCTGCTAGCACATACAGACCCCATGGGTCTCCTAAATTCCTGCTCTGCAAAGGCTGCTGCATACTGAGAAAAGGAAATATCATCGCCTTTCTTCAGAATGGCAGATTAAGTTTTCCCTGGTTCCTCCTTTCTGAGGATCAGACTCTAACATAACATATATGGATGCTAAAGAGCCCAGATGGCTGGTTCAGCTTTAAATTAATAACATCAGCACTCCAGTCAGATGGGGGATGATACAGTTGTTAAGTTTGTTCACCCCCACAACTTCTGTGTGTTGCACTAATAGTTTAATTTAGTGCTACTTGCATTCCTCTTGCCCAAATTTCAGAAAACTGTTGTTGAATAGCAGTTGCCTGTATTTGGCCATGAATATTCAACATTAGAAGAGACACAGCACCATGTTTCAGACTGTGACAGTTAAAACTCTTGAGAAGTTGTAAAAATAAAACTAATAATATCGGAGTTAAGTCTTTTGATGCTACAGGGAGGAGACGTTGTAAAAATCTGTCTCTCCAAATTCAGGAACTCTTGGTAGCTCATGACTGCATTTCAAGGGGATGTTAGTAAAGGAAAAAAACACAGTTTGGAACAGCACTCTGTACTATGCAGTATGAATGAACAAATCCTGAATAAGAATGATCATGGATCAGTGGAAATCAATACAACAGGACATTTAACGGTGATGCAGGAAAATCTGTAGCACTGTGAATGAATCCTTGGAAAAGCAAATCAATATTAAGCCAGTCATTCATTAAAGAATGACCACGAAAATGATGGGGTTTCAGTAAGAATCTAAAAACTGGATAAAGGCATACAATGTTATCCACAGTAAAAAAAATAAAAATAAAATAATAATAATAAATAAATCTACATTTCATTGTGTTTGAACAATCCAACTTACATTTTGGGTAGAACCAACATCAAATATTTAGCACTTGCCTAATGGAAAGTGACTTACAGAGGTATCTACAATAGCAGAGAGGTCATCCTATTACAGAGGGCCATGGACAGATGTTCCTGTTTACAGTATAAATTATTTTTTCTCCCATTGTTTCCTTATGTTCTTGAAGGGCAGTTAAAGTTTCTGGGGAATGAATACATATCTCTTCCTTGCTATTTCCTTCAGAATATAAGGAAAGACTGAAAGTGGCTTTGGTGTGTGTTATATTCCAGTCTTCTTGATGAGGTGACATTTTTCTGTTGTGGGTCCAAGGCTGCATTCCTAAAGCACTGGGCTCTGTTACTCCATCGGAGCTCCAAGCCCACCCTCCAGAGGACTCTTCCTCTCTGAGGAATATACTTATCAGTCTTTAACTGTTCTTCTCAATCCTTGCTTGTGAAAGGGGTAGAAAACTCATTATATTCTTCTTGCACTATGTTTTCCTTAACTAAATTATATTTGCCACTGTAAAAGTCCTATTGATTAATTTAATAGATCTTTTGTTCTTCCCACAGATTGATGTCTTACTTTTTATCTTGCCTTCTTGTGCATTCTTCACTTCAGTCTATTTAAGTATTCTGAAAGCTTTATAACATTTTTTAAACTCTTTATTCTTTTATCACTCATGTATCAGCCTGGACAGGGGTGAAATCACACAAGCACTCAGCAACTACCAGCCACAACCAGGTCCTCTCCCCCCGCCATCCCCCAGGGTAGTGTCTGGTGCAAAGATGACAAGTGCCAAAAGGATTTGTCACTCAGAAAACTGACATCAGGAACACTGGGCTAAAAGTTGACTCCAATCCCCAACAGGACTGTGTATGAATATATATGATTTTCTTTTGTTTTTAACAGAAAATATTCTGACAGCGCTTCTTGGATCTCATCTCTCTTTCAGCTGGAACCTTGGGAAGTCAGTCAAGGTGTGAAGCTGCAATAAATCCTGAGGACCACAGAAGAGGCAACAAGAAAACAACTATTATACTTGTGTGATAATATGGTGGGTAAAGTGATGGGGTAGAGAAAGCAGGACATAACACTTAATGATAAAAGTGCTCCCTGGTCAGTACCCTAAATGTCAAAAGTGTCACCAAGCAATTTAATGCAGCCAGCAATCTGACTTCAGAGCTGCATGGTGGAAAGTCACATTACCCTGGATGGTAGTCTTAAATCACTATCTCAGTCTACACAGTTCACATTGTACTGAGTATCTAGGCTTTTTACAAATTTCCCATCTGCATACAGCAATTTGCTTGTTGATGTTTAGACATGATTGACATAATTCGACAATCTGGCTTATTAGTTTGCTTTGTAACTATGTAAAACACTGACAATGATTATCCCAGTTGACTGAGGACGTTTCCTGTGACACAGTAAACAAATGTAGCAAAGGAGGCTTTTTCCAAGTGATTACTCCAGTCCCCTAATGAGAATGTTAACTTATTTCATCAGCTCTGCACTACACCAAGCTTCCTAATGAATCCTGAAGTCATGCAGGTCTGTTTCTTCAGCCTGGGGTACAGTAGCTAGGACTGTATTCCAGTGGTCTTTTCTCCCATCTTCAGCTACATTATAATGAAGCCATTTTTTAGATTGCCTGCACAAGGGCATTTCTTTGAAAAAGGAAGTATTTCCAAAATTTAGTTTCAAAACCAAACTCCTTAGAGGATTGCTTATTCCTATAAATCAGTGTCTTTTAATGGAAAGAACCTGATGAGAGAATGAGTAATGATAGCTAAAAAAAAAAAGAAGAAGGAATCAACCCGCTCATTAACCTGCTTGCAGAGTAAATCCTCTGTGCTCTGAAGGCCAGGATTTAAGACAGTTCCTTTAAATAAATATATATATATATATTCATATGAATACTGTTCTTCTCCTCCCTTCTGTAAGTTATATTTGGGTCTTCAATGGTTTTATGTAGGGGACATTCTTCAGGTGAATGCAAACATCACTGCTGATTTATACGGAGAAAATAACACATGGTATTCCCAGGGGAAAAAATCATTACCTTGGTTTTGGTGCATCTAATTACAATAAGCCTCAATCATACTCACCATCTACCCTAATTATCGAGGGAATTGGCAGTGTTTAACAATGAAGGAAAGAGTGCTCCAGTGTCCAATTAAGGTTTTCTTTGAGGATTAATAAATCATGTCTCATCAGCCCCACTGACCCAGAGGTGTTAATCTTCACCTTATCACTCTAATCTTCAAGTAAAATTCTGCAGATCAAGAGCAACAGAATGGTTGAGTTAATTGTTCCATTAAGTTGATGAAGTCTTTATGCCCATGTCCAATAATATGCTATTCCCTAAGCATCTTTCCGGGCTCTGCTACAGAACAGAAAACAAAAAAATAATATAAAGAGTGCCACAGCCATTGGTCGCAGGTGAGCAGTGGCTTGGACTCTGATCTGTACCTGTCTTATATGACTACTGATGCTACATTCACGCACTGCAGCAAGACAATGAGAAGATGATAAAGAGCGAAGAGAGGTTTTAGCACATCTAAATGCAGTTGCAAAAAGAAGTAAATCATATAGTCAATAATGTAAAGAAGACTTAACTGTTATCTGCTCTGTGAACAGTATCCTTGATTAGAAGGCATAAACAATACTGTTTTATTTAAGGGCAAGTATCCAGATATTTCACTGTAAAAAGTTTTTCTTATTGACAAGCCTACAGTAATCATGGACAGCATGGGAAATTGAGTTAAAATATGCTCCTAACCACTACAACAAATTAGAGATCAGATTTTAACTGTGTTCCCAGTCTATTTGTATTTGTTTGTGTTTCTAAGTAATCAGTCATGTTAGATTCTTTTGGCATGAATATTCACAAATGTACTGAGCTCACAGTAAAAAATCAATTTCATAAACATTTATTTTCAAAAAGTTCCTCTTCATTATGTGAACTGAGAAGGAAAGGAAATGGGAATTGTTACCTTTCAGGGCATGGATCAAATACTTGCAAATACTGAACAAAGGGAAAGGGCAAAAAATGGGATCAAAGACAATAATTTCATGGGGTGGGTAGAGGGGTGAAGGGAGGTGGACTGGATTTGTGAAAGGCTTTTGAATGCATAATCTTTTTTTTATTATTATTATTTTTTCTCCCTATTCACACATTATTTCCTTCCCCCCCTCTGCCTCTTTTTCTTCTACACAAAACATAAATCCCTGATTTTCCTCTTGCCCCTCAGTCCAGCCCCAAAGCAATGAATCTCATACTCTTCCAGGAGTGAAAGACTAAACATGCTGTATTGGATTCAATAGCACAGGAGGAGCATGTGCTTAAAACAAGACAAGCATTAAACAAGGGTTAAAGAATTAGTTGAGAGGAGATAAAAAAAGAGTAATATTTTTCTCCCTTCTGTCAGAAACACGAGTTTTATATATATATATATATATATGTATCTATATTCTGAAGCTCAGGTAAAGCCTCTTATGTTACGCACTGAATTCACTCCTCAATAAACACCTAAATAAGAAAATACAGCATTAAACAGCATGACTGTTAATGTTTTTCATAAAGATTTCTCAGCTAATTTTGAACAGTTCTCTCAGCTGCTGTTTCGTTCATAGTATTGTTTCTTTTTTGCATCTTGAAGATATTTCAAATAGATTCATTTTAGAAAAAAAAAAAAAAAAAGATAAGCTATGATCATGTCTCCTCTCTATGTCCTGTGCTAAGAAATAGGATATACCATTATACTGACTTCAAAGCACTGAATCTATAAAAAGAACAACTGACTTTCACATCAAAGTGTGCATCTAATAAAGCACCCACACCAGATCATTTAAATGATTATTTTCACCAATAAAGTTTTGGGATAAGTAGTGGGAAAGAGGCAAATCGAGTTATCATCTTATCTCCCTTTCAACAATTTATTATTCAACAAAATACAAGGTATGCAATATTCCCAAGGTCACTCTACCATCCTCCTTCAAGGACACCATTAAAACTCTCTTGTAGTATAAGAATATGAAAACAAACAAACAACAAAACACAAAAACAAAACACAAACAACAACAAAACAACAACAAAACCACAATTCTCCCTTACCCTCCAGCCTAAGAGGATTCAAACTCACATATCTCACCTCCCAAGAGAATTACAACCTTTCCATTTATGGGCTGGTGTCTTTATGTATGTGCATGCATGTGCAAATGTACAGAGACAGAGAGACAGACAGAACATTGCACTGCTTCTAAGAAAGCTGTTTTATTTTACATTAAATAATTAAGGATTCCTTAGGCCAGAGAGCAGGACAGAGCATGACTAGAAGCAGCAATTAGGACAGTCAGAAAGGACAAGGAACACCTGCTTTTTGTTCTTTGCTTCAAAGCATACTCGTTATTTAAATCTGTGACTGCTCGAATTTAAATACGTAGCTGAGTCCTTGCCCCTAGCCTGGCTGATGAAGCATGTGAGCCCTCATGTTCCAGGTGACTGGTTAGGTACATCAGAGGACTTCCAGAAAAAGAAGTCTTTCCTAGTCTGCTGCACTGGGGCAGTTTCTGGCACTGGGTATTTGCTAGGGCATGATTTTGTCAGGTCACTGCCTCATTGGGTAATCACAAAATTCAAACACATCTCAGAAAGCTCAGGACTCAGTTACAGCTGTATTACTTTTCTGCTGCACTTGTGTTTGACTGGTTCTTCTCACAGGAGGAAAGAGATGGTAAAACTATGCCAGTATTTCTTTTTGGGCAAGCTTAAAGAAAAGTGATGGCACTAGTTTCCCAGGTAAGAGTCCTAGCATAAACCAAAGGTGAATTCTCAAATAAAACAATTGTCTACCATTTTTTCTAGTCATGCTGGTTCACAGAAGTACCTTTAGAATGTACCTAAGGTTGGAGTTAAGGGTTACAGGATTAATTACTGCCAACACCTAGGTCACTCATCTGGGTTATCAAGGTTCAAGTCAATGCTCCAGAACAAATAATTAATCATAATTCTCTATTTGCATTAGGTGAATGGATGAAATATCATATAAATATGTGGAATGTGTCTGGTTCATCAAATATAGAAGGAAGGCTTTGGCACTTAGCGGTAGGACATAATTTACGTCCAAGAATATTGAGAGAAAGATGTCTCTCTAGCCAGAGGTAAATGATTCTTCCCCCTTCATTTAATTACTGATTTGTCTAGGTACTTTCTTCTGCAGTTCCAAGGTGGAGCACTGCACCAGGGATTGAGGACTCCAGGAGATGTTAGTTAAATACTCTACATGTCAGTACACATCTTCTAGCTGAATCTATGTAGGTATAACCTATGTCCCTTCTCCTATTTAATTCTTAAAATGTACAGAAGAAACAGGTGTTTCCAAAGTTGGATGAAACCATACACATTATTTTCAGTTATTGCTCTTAGAAAAGAGATGTGTGAGACAGCATTGGAAATTGTTCTGTTGACAAAATAAAATCAGTTATGCAAAGAGCATTATTATGAGACAAGTAAAATGTTTGGAAAGTAGTTAAGTGTTCCCATTCATGCATTTTTAAAAATAGATTTATAAAATGCATCCAATTCATAAGAGTTTTGCCTTTCGTACTTTTTTTTTTTTAATTGTAGAATTCCACCGAATGATTATCTCTGCACATTTTTTACATAGCAGTAAAGTAATTTTATATCTTCTTCCATATCCCTCTACCTGAATTTTAATAATAATGGGTTTGAAGAGTTATAAATACAAAACTGAAAGCAACAAGCTTGACAAACTAGAATGCATGAAAAATCTGAGTATCAACATCCTTTCCTGATTTGTGACAAATTACACCAAGTTTGTACAAGATGTTACCTTCTTGTTTCTTCTCTTAAAAACAAAACAAACAAAACAAAAACAAAAGCCCCTGCATTTATGATTCTCATTTTGTTTGGCAGCAAAAAGTAAATGAAATTAAAAGGGACTAAAACCTGTTTAAAGTGATGAAAAATGAAAGGGGAGCCACGTGCACACCTTTCTTTCAACTGCTTTTATTTCATCAGCCCATATAACTGGGCATCTATCTATAAATCAGTTGCAGACTTTCATAGAAGACCAAATTCAATTTTCTGGAGTCATAAAAAATGATTTTATTAATACATAATTTTCATCAGCAGGAACCTGAACCACATCAATATGAAATCGATAGGAGCATTTCCACAAACCAAAACATATTTGGGGCTACACTTTTAATTTGCTCCAGAATTTTTCTTGTCTGGTGACATGCTTTTCCCCTAGTGGCTGGAAGACTACCAGGTTACTTCTGTGGTACTTGGTCTTTTCTCCTGTACAATTTAGAATATCATTTCTCTCTTTTTTATTTTCAGTTAGAAATAGTTCTTTTGTCATCCTGGGGAAACAACAGTTGAGGTGAGAAGGGTTCCAGATTCTGCACCCGGTAAAGGTGTGGCCTGCAAGGATTCCAGGAGGGCAAGCTAGAAGTTGTCAAAGTATCTAAAGCCTTGAAGAAATGCCAATAAAGTAAAAAACGTCTCTCTCAAGGTTGCCTCCACACTAAATACAACCTTTCTTTGTTGTCCTTTGTTGATTCTTAGAAGATCTGAGCTGCAGTAGACTGTCTACCACATCCTGTTGTCACCTCTAAGCAAGGTATAACTAATTAGTTCACAAGCAGGATTCTTCGTCAAAGACCTGGAGAAATATTGCTTGCTAAGAGGTAGCAAGGTAGAAATTTTAGTCAAAAGAGCCTAGTAGCAGTTTTTAATCCAGTAGAAAAAGCTATAACATTGTTTTAGAGAGAAGTGATAATTGCAGTTTGTATTTGATTCTTCACAGAAAAAAGAAAAGAAAAAAAAAAGGGAAAAAGAAAATAAAAAGAAAAAAAAAAAGGAAAAGAAAAGAAAGGAGAAGAAATAAAAGGAAAGGAAAGGAAGAAAAGGAAGAAAAGAAGAAAGGAGAAGAGAAGGGAAGAGAAGAGAGGTAACTGTTATCTGTATTTTCCTAAACTATTTTGTATATCCCTAGCTAAGGATGATGCAAACTCAACAAATAGTATATTTGGATTACCCCTCTGGGATCACCCCTTTCTCTTCTATAAGGATTCACCGAACAGAAAGCATCTTGTAGGGTCTCTTGCTGTAGACTCCAACTTTCCAAAGGGAAATTCTTTCCATGTTTACTGCATCTGAGTGCATGCCTCCCCAGGGATAGCAGGATTCCCTTTCTGCCTTTTTCCTGTCCTTGGTTCTTGTTGAGTGTAATTTGTATCAGTACACATTTTTATTGCAAGCAAAGATTTTATTTATTTATTTTTAAATTGGGTTTGCTCTGCAAGTATTAGACTGCAAGCTCAGCCTGGAAAATTTGTCTTCTCTAACATTTGATTTCTTCTCTTTGTCATTTATTTTTCCTCACCTAGCTATTTTCTCAAAAAAATAAATTTTGTCAATATTACTGCTCGCAGCATGGTGTCTATACTACTTCAGTAAAAGAAGGAAATTTGATGTCTGGACATGTGTAGTCTTGTGGAAAGGGGTCTTACTTCACTCACTGACAAGTCTAGAAGTATAGTTAACTATATTTCCCAGGGGGTGGGGGTGGGGGGGTGATCTTGTTAAAAAAAAAAAAAAAAAAAAAAAGAGAGAGAGAGAAGATGAAACAAAAAAAATCAATATTGACTCTTGACACATTTTCATTTACATCCCTGCATGGCTTTCAGTCTGGGCACAAATCAATAAGCAGCTTTTAACACTGCTCAACTAGTTTGTTCTATGTAAAAGAAGAGAGATTTGCCTCAAGTGGCTTGTTTTTCCCTTTGGGCTCAAGGCAGGCTCTCTGCTATTAACACAGTGTGGTTCTTCAAAATGAAGTTGAGTTTATTTGACTGCTCTTTCTGTGACTGATCAGACGAGCTTGAACTGTAATATTAATCACACAATGTTTTCTTCATCACCACTTACAGTCAATTGACTTTGTACTTAGTGAAAGCATCTCAAGCAGCCAACTCAATGTACCAGAGGGCAAGCAGTCAATAAGAGGAAGAAAGATTTAGTTTCAAAATATACATTACACAGCCTGTGGAGCTGCTGCCACTGAAACTCTGGGCACTGCAGATGTGCTGCTATTACATGTTTGTTATTTGCATGATGAAGGCGTCTACATCATCTTAGTTTTCCTTGAATAAGTCTCCTCAATCAGCTGCAACTTCTTCAAGCTCAGTTCTGTATGGGAGATGAAGAGACCAGATATTTTCTCCAAATTGAGCTGGGTTTAAATACTACTTAGTTTCAATTCAACTGTCCAGATTTCAGCAGAGAACTGACCCATGAAGCAGACACCTTCTGTTTCAGCCAGACTGATGACTGTTACTCAAATGCCAGGCATATGTCATGCTAATAATACTACCCATATGCTTAACAAATGCCAGTTTGTCTAAGCTACCGTTAATATTTAATAGCCACTTGCATACAGTAGGTCTTCTAAAACCACGTCTTTAATATACATTAGATTTTGAAGATAGACTAGGAGTACAGATGCCCAGAGATACAATATAATCAGATGTTTTCTTGAAGTCTCAGCACATCAGCTCAGAGAATTTCTAGCTCATGAAGCCTCCACAGAAGTTTCCATGCTAAACAAGTGCATGCAACACTCCATAAAACAGCCTAGAGGATACATTTATTGCATGTAATACCTTAGAAATGTTATTTGCTAGAAGCAGACTCTGCGGGAAGTACAACATGTCATAAATTGGGCAACCATAATTTTTTGTTTTCTTTATGGAATATTTTAAACATGCATGATGAGAGAATTCCCACTTGTATAAATTTGCTCATTGACTGATTTCATTGCTTTCTTGGGGATTCTCCTTAAATAAAGTGAATTTCTCAGTGGTGCAGAACTAATGTAACAACTAGCACAATGCTGACCCTTTGTCTTCTTTTTCTCTTACATTAAAAAAAAAAAAGTATAATAAATTAATATGTGTTCATACTGAACAAGTTTCTGATCACCTTATCAAGCTATTTTTTTTTTTTTTTTTTTTGAATGAACCAAAGCTTATTGAATGGATAAAATTAGTATAATTTGAATAGAACACATTGAGAATATTTTCCTTGAGACAGATTTTTTTGGTTGTGAATTTTTCAATTTCCATTGACTGGCCCAAATTATGAAGCAGCTGTCAGTCTTGGACCATGCAAATCAATTTTAATTTGACAATCTAAGTTTTCTTGACATTTGTCTCTTAGGAGTTTAGAGTTACAGGACAACATGTGTTTCCCAGTGGAAAAGAACAGACTCGTAATAAGAATAAAGAAGGACTTTCAAGGACACTCACAGAGAGAAGATAACAAAGGATTTCTTTAAGTCTGTATTTCTTATTCGATTGGGAGGGAGGTGTTAAAAACATATTATATCAAACCAATGAAGAAGAACAAATAAAAATAACTGTCCAATTAAAATGTATCTGAACATTAATCTGGAATTCAGCTCTGCATACCATCAGTTTTGCACTATTCTTTAGCCCTCAGTTCTTAATACAAATAACAACATGCACTTGTTCTCAACTTTGTCCTCTGACATTTACAAAATGGTATGAAAAACTCATATTAATTGCTTAATTAGGAAGCACAAAGGCACATTTCCTGTGGAACAGATCTGTTTCGATATGACTTGTACACCATGTACTAGTACCAGACACATAAGGCTTGTACTGCTACTCACCAGAAAGCCCATTAAATGACAAGTCCATAAGCACACTCCAGCTGTTTTACATTGTTTCACCAAGAGGGGTTGAGGCAAATTACCCCTGTTTAGTGGGATTGGCTATCACACAACGGTTAGAAATGCAGACAGGGCACAATACAGCGATCAGCGCTGTGCTACAGGGCAGCAGCAGTGGGAGGCTGGGAGCTGAGCACTGCTCAGCAGCCCAGTTCTTTCCCTATCAGGTGACAAACAGTGGGCACACCACAACGACTGCAATGCCTTTGCTCAGCTTCCTCCCCACACCTTCTGAAATTCACTGACTACTAAGACACAAAGTATGAGAAGCACTTTTATGCTAAATTTATAGCAGAAATAAAATTTCACATCTATTATAAGAATACTTACAGCTCCTGCGATTGCTTTTATACATCTCTGGTGTTACATACTTTCAAAATTCTTTCTGAATATATGTTATATAAAATATCAAATGAGCATTTATATCTGTTGATAGAAGAAATTGTAAGATACAAGATCACCAAAGTAAATTTAAATTTGGCTTTCTTGTCATTTAAATTAAATTTTCCTCCTTAATTACTGAGAAATAGACTATCATTGAAGAACTTTTCCCAGGACAGAAGCTAATTGCTCACGGGAAGGCTGAAGGAGGTGATGGGAACATGGAGCTGTGTATGGAGGACAGGGAGAGACTGGAGCTGTCTTCTGGAAGCTTCCAGCTCTTTTGCTTTAAGCTCAACATGATGGACTATTTCAACTCTGTCTATCCTAGTTCAGAAGTGTAATCGAACAGAGGTAATACTAGGCAAAGTTTCAATGGCATTGGGGTGAGGCTAAATTGCTCTAAATCTGAAACAGAGCCTAACATTCTCTTCTGGAGACCATACCACTGAAGTGCAACATACGTTTAAGTGGACAGTCAGAGTTCAAACATATGCAGTCAGGCTGGTATTTCACAGAGGACTGCATTTGGAATGAAAAAGAACATGAGGATAAGGCCATGGGAATTTTTCGCCATCTGTGATAATCATTCAGAAAAGGCCTGGCACACAATCTGCAGAAGAAAATTTTCTCTTGGGGTTGCAATTCCAGGATTCACTTCCAGGATTCAAGTATTACATTTTTTTTTTTTTTTTATGCCTTATGATTGTTCACAGAGGCGGATGATTTTTGTGTGTGGCATAATTCTCGGAATAAGTTGCCAATCAGTATAAGCCACTACCCAAAAAATATTTGTAAATATTTGTAAATATTATAAATACACAAGGTAGTACTTAGGCTAATTTCCAATGCAGTACCCCACTATAGGCTGCCCCATTCTTTCAAATCACATTTCCTGAAATGAAAGATTAAAGACTGCAAAACCTGCCTTGGGTACATCCTGCTGCCTGATGCTACTGTCCCTTCACAGATCATGCTTGACTCAACACTGGCTTTTCTGCCTCCAGGCAGGCAGGGTCAGACCCTTGTTTTCAGGACTGTTATTTCCCCTGTTATATCAGTGCCTAACTATTCGTAGCAGTTTCCAATGGAGTCCAAAGCCTGCTGGATTTTTTCTTTCTACTCCTTCGCCCTGTCCCTGGAACTGAAGGCTATAAAACAAACAAGAAACAACTTAAGACAATAAAAACAAACTGTACTTTTTTTAGAAGAACCTGTCTGATGGGTAAATTAGCTCTTAATCCTCTCAGTCATTGATTGTTTTATGCTCAATACATGACACTTCCAGGCTAGCATGCTTTAAAATTCTTATGTAAAAAACATTTAATCCTATTCACTTCATGTTCTCAGTCATTTCTTTTGACAACAAGCTTCACTGGCTAATTATTTATTCCTGAGTCAGCTGGGGCTTGCAACACCATGTTTATTAATCAGATCAGGTGTTGTCTTCATTAACACTGAAATGCAATTGAAAAAAAAAAAAAAAATAATGTCCATTTCAACCGTTCTGAACCCTGTACAGATGTGAATGTGGACTGAACACAAACCTCTGCAGAGCTGAACATTTCTGGCCTCTATGGAAATGTCAGAAAACCTAAGTCATCCTGCTGATGACTTCTCTGGTTTGGCTTTAAAGGTCAGAAATGAAATAATTCCAGCCCTGAGACCACAGAATCCAATGGTAGTAAAGATACAGCTAAAGGAAAAGTATTTGGGGTGGAACCTCTTTTTCTTTTGTTTACTATTGTTAAATAAATCTCAACTTTCAAAATGTTGCAGTTGACTAACTTTGGTGTTACAAACAAGTTTATTTTGTGCGAAGCCATGGGCTCTCGTTAGGATAGAAATTTAGTCATTGAAAGTTACAATAGAAAGTTAGGCATCAGAAAGTTTCAGAGAGAGAAGTTTTTTTTTTTTTTTTTTTTTTTTTTTTTTTTTTTTTTTTCAGAGAGTGAGGGCTTTTGATTTAAACTTGAGTTTGAGGCATTGGCAATCTTGGGCATTTGACAGTTGTATTGGCCTGAGCATCATTTGTCTATCACTCACTGCTCTCACTGCTGCCCCTTGTTCCACTCCAGCCAGGCTAGCACATCGCTTGTTTACAGCACTGTGCCACAGCCCCTTCCATGCTCTGTGGTCACATGTATCAACTAGTGATAACCAGTGTGTGACGTATTGAGTCCTGGAGAAGGAGAAAAGCTGCCATAGAATCATAGAATGGCTTGGGCTGGAAGGGATTCCAAAAAATCATCTAGTTCCAACCCCCCTGCCATAGGCAGGCATGTCACCCACTAGATCAGGCTGCTCCGGGCCTCATCCAACCTGGTCTTGAACGCCTCCAGGGTTGAGGCATCAACAGCTTCTCTGGGTAAACTGTTCCAGGGCCTCACCTCCTTCCAAGTGAAGAATTTCCTCCTAACCTCTAATCTAAATCTCCTTTCTTTTAGTTTAAAACCATTCCCCTTTATCCTGTCATCTCTTTCAGCAAAGAGTCATTCTCCATCTCTTTTATAAGTCTGAAAAGCCAGTACTGAAAAGCCACAATGAGGTCACCTTGGAGCCTTCTCTTCCCCAGGCTGAACAGCCCCACCTTTCTCAGCCTGTCTTCTGGGAAGGATGTTACAACCCCTTGATCGTCTTTGTGGCCTTCCTCTGGACTCATTCAAACAACTCCACATCCTTCTTGTGCTGGGGGACCCAGACCTGGATGCAGTACTGCAAGTGGGGCCTCACAAGGGCAGAGCAGAGAGGGACAACTCCCTCCCTCCACCTGCTGGCCATTCTTCTTTTGATGCAGCCCAGGATGCAGTTGGCCTTCTGGGCTGAAAGCGCACACAGCCAGCTCATGTTGAGCTTTTCATCTAGCAGAACCCCTGAGTCCTTCTCTGCAGGGCCATACTTTGCTGCTCAACAGGACCTGAATGCTCACAGGAGCGTAGTAGCAGAACTATTAATCAGCAGCATCCCTCTTTTTGACTTGCCAGCAGCATGGCCCTCCATTGAGATGTTGCTGCCTTATGCATGGAAGAGGTGGACAGGAGAGATCTGCTTTGGACAACCCAGGCAAGAACCCATCTGTTTATTTTTATTACCCTGATCCAGACACATGATGGGAAGCAGGTCTATATGAGTGTTTTCAATAAGTATAGAAATAGATAAGTAGGTGCAAAGGTACAGATGAATGTTGCATATCCTACATTTGATGAGATAACTATGTCCTTTTAGCTTGGGTAAAACTTACAAAGCAAAGAAAGGATAGCAGACGTGGCTGCCCAGCAATAAAAACTTGTTTAGGGGGAACATATTAAAGTAATATTTTAGCCTACTTTTATGCAGGAAGGGAATCTTTAAAAGACACACAATTAACTGAACTCTGCATTGGTTCAGAGCAATTAAAATCTGATGTTGTTAAGAGCTCTCTGTAGAATAGTGACAAAAATGTAATGACATCTCTTCAGAGTCCAGGCACTAATAACGATGCCTTTATTTTCGTTATTCTTCTCAGGAGTGAGAGATTAATAGAACAATTTTCCTGCCACAAGCAGACCTAAGAATTAGAGAGTACAATATTGCATTTTTACACTGCACAAAAAAACTTTTTAAATAGTTCTCTAGAGACATAAGGTTAGAGAGATGGATTATCCACTATAAGGAGTGTAGGCTTACATGTCTTAACACAAGTATTTATTCCAGCATATTCATACCAGTCACATGACTACATACGTGGCTGGATGCACCACTCCTTCAAGCTATAGAGAGATATTCCACACACTAGTAGTTCTACAGAGCTGTATTTACAAAGTGTCAAAAGATGCTGAAGTCACAAAATGCTATTATCACTGAGTGGCATCCACCACTGCATTTGGACTAATAAATAAAGCAGTCTGTGGTCATGGAAGTAGTTTTCACCCATACTGCTAAATACTTTTAAAATAGAGGTGACCTCATCTATTTTTTCTTATTGGGAATAGCTGGAATGGTGCTGGGGCACTGGCTTAGAGAGTGTTACTTGTAAAGAACCCAAGTGGATGTCGGAAAGCACACTAGCAATTACTGAACAACCGAAGGATAGTGCTTGAGCCCCTGTCCTGGCACATAGAGGTGTAGGTGCAGCCTGTGGTACTTGTCTGCCCAGGACTGCTTTGCTCCGTACAGTCCCTCACTTCCACTGGTGTTGCCTGCTCTTGGTGGCTTTGGGTTCATCCCCAAGGCTTCCTCATGAGAATGGGATGCTGTACAACAGACATTCCTTCTCAGGCAGAAGTTTTCTTTTCTTTCCCAAATAAAGTTGATCTTGGAGTGGGAACACTGACAGGCTGTGGGAAAGAAGAGGACTACACCATATAGAAAGACCATATGCTGAAGATAAACTTTCACATGATTATATTATGCTAAGATCTCCCAATGACCATCCAACAAACAGTATGAGTCCTTCACTGAGATCTTGGACCTTTACTGAGACCAGATAATCTAGGGGGTGAGGAAGGTGAGCGAGAGAAAAAGAAATGAAATTTCCATCCACCTCTCTGCTCATTTCTTTCCTGAAGGAGTTATACTAAAAGTACCAAGTACTACAATACTTTGTACTGCTATTTTTTTGGCATTGATTTATTGAAAGGTTCATATTTTTTTTTGCCTACCACTAACTTGTACACAGATGGTGGCTTGGTGAATGGGCATCAGTTATTTATATGTGTCCGATAAGCATAAATAAACATGAAATAGATCCATTTGAAGAAAAAAAGGTTGCAGTTTTGCAGTATTACAGTTCCACAAAATAATAATAAAAAAAATCTCTTGTGTTTGCCAGACCTAGAAGCAAACTGGTTGAGAATCATCAAATATGTTTCTATAGGAAATAAGTTTGTAAAAGGCAGGGATACTTTTAGTTCAATTATTGAGCTCTTCTCTACAAAAAGAATAGATTAAAGTGGCATTTTAGTTTACTTTTATATTTTCCATGAAGGCTTTCTCCTAACAATCACTTTTTGATGAAATGTTCAAATTAGTTTTAAAGAGTTCTTGACAGAAGATTTACCCACCTATTTCTGAAGAAGGAAGATTTTTTTAATATTATGATTATTTTGATATTATTATTATTATTATAGTGTTGTATTAATATAGCCTGGTTGTAGAAAACATACAAGACATGGTAGAAATATGTAAATGAGGAGCCATTCCCTTCATATTGGTATTAAAATATGCAAAATGAACTCATTATTGTGAAGCTACAAAACTACCAGATATGTGTGGAACAGAGTGAGGCAAGTGGGGCTGTTAGGGTAAAATGCTGCAGAAGCTGCTAAATGGAGGCAGCTTGTGCTACCACTCAGGAGCACACCAGCTGCAGATCTGCCAAACTGCTGACACTGTTACAGCAGCATCATTGCTCTCTACAGCTTTTATCAAGAGCAGAGCATGTGCACTTTGGGCCAGCAGAAGGAGCTCTGCTGACAGCACCCTGGGGGGCTGTAGTTTCATACTTTGCTTTTCCCTCAGCGCACAAGGATACTGCTTTCTTTTGCTTCTTGCAGGGAAAACAACTCCTTCAAACAGACTTACCATGATGTTTCTTTACAATAGTGTCTTCCATTTCTGTTTCATCCTACTCTTGAAATTGCAACTGGAATGAGAATTTGGATATTTACTGTAGATAATTCAGATATCCAGTTTCTAATGCTCCTCTTTGTGTGTTTATTATGGTTCTGTCCCTCTCTGTGATAACAAATGTACACCAGTCTCACTGCAGACAGCACCTCAGTGAGTCCCCTGTGATGCTTGCCTTTATAGCCCATCTTCAAGGCAATCGGAATAGAGAAACCCATGTGTGCAAGTACAGAATGTAGTCCACAGATTGTAATTTTCAGAAGACAGCTGTTTCCTAGCAGGGAAAGAAAAAAATAAAAATAAAAATGTAAGTGTAGTGGAGAGTGAGATTAGGGATTTGTAATGGTTCAAATTCCTAGGATTTTTCCTCCGTGAAAAGTAGGAAGGTCACAAAGGACTTCATGTATGTACATACATAGACATATGTAAGGAAAGATCTGTATATATTTTAAAATATTTGCTTAGAAAATTATATCTGTTTCTGTTGAGTTCTGGAGATACCTCATCCCTATATCATAACAAGATCCATTGCAATATCATCTAAGTTGGATAATTAATATTGTTAGCATGTAGCAGCACCTAGGAACACTAGAAAAAGGCTCTTATATTTAAAATGACTAACTCTGCTGAAGCCATGTTGAAAGATTTCAAGCTGTGATATTTTCTTTATCTCTTATGTCTTTTAAAATATATTAAAAATATGTACATCTAACTAGAAAAAAAAGTAGTAGTGTTTTGGCTTCTGTTAACTGAATGACAAGGTAAGTATTCTGTTTTCTCCTTTCAGTCTTCAAGTTCATACTTATTGTCATTTTTTTATTTTCATTTTTTTGCCTCCTTGTATTTATTTTCTGCTGTACTTCCTGACATGACTAATTGGACATCTAAATCGCAGTGAGAAATTTACATGCTGTAGTCTCAAGCTTTAAAAAATGCCAAATATTACTAGCTGAAATTACAAAAGATGTCCACTCAAGGAAGAAAATATGATGTTTTGATAACAGGACATATAAACCTTGTTATGATCTGTTAATATTGTGACCTTTTGGATAGAACAGATTAATGGTATTTGGATAAAACATAGCTCAGAAATAATGTCTTTCTTTTATAAATTCTACATAAAAAAAATAAATAAAATAAATAAATCTGAAGTAAAGTCAACAAATCCCTTTGAACCACGCCGGTTGCCCTTACAAGGGTGATATTTCTGTTGCCCTCAGTAAGGGATGTTTTTACATTCTGTAGTGCACTTTTAGCTTTTTCTGATACATCTGATAATATTCATTGATTTATTATTATTTATTTTATTTAAAATGAAGCCTCATTTCCTAGATGCATGTGATTAAACTGGAGAAACAGAATAAAATAAACCCACTTAACATATCAGTAACCGACCAACCAGGTTTAATGGCTGTGGAGAATAGCTTGCAAACATTTTTGAATTATTCTCCAAAAGTAAAGCTCGATGTTGAAAGATAATCTTTTAAAATAGATTTTAGCAATATCATGATTTTTGAGGCCTCAATGTCTGACCTCACTGAGTCCAAGTAAATCTTTTGTCAGAAGGCAGCTATTCAACAGGTTGTGGATGTGAAAGGCTTGACATGGTGATGTTGTGGGCAAAAGAGGATGCCATGAAGCCTCTTCCTCAATTCTGGCACCAGGGGATACTTCACCAGTTCACATCCCAAAGAGCAACTGGGCAGGGAAGGTGGAGCTGACCATTGGGAGGGATCCTATGAAAGAAGAAGCTGCAAAGCACTGGGGCCATGGAGATGCTGAGCAACAGCTTTGTAGCATTTGCATAACATCAGTCCAGCTTGATGCCTGTGGCTTAGTTGTTAAATTTTTTTGGAGATGACTCGGGCAAATACAAGTTCCCTTGTAGTTTTCTGTTGACAGATCTGCAGTTTTAAATAAATAAATAAATTGATAACAGCATCTGACATCATCAGCTTGTTAATGGAAGTTTTATCTTTTGGCACAAATATTATCTCTAACCACTATATAATCTGGCTTAAAAAAAATAATAAAAATAAAAAATGTACAGCACTGTGTAAAATAAGATGAAAAGAAGAATAACAGAATACAATGGACATTAGCAGTGAATGACAGTCATTGCATTTAAGATACTTTATTAAGAATCAGGACATCCAAGTCCAGTTTCCCCTTTTACCTAATTACTATCAGCTTATTGGGGAAGTGACTAAGTCTATCTGTGCCTCAGCACCGTATCTTAAAATATTTCCTTTCTTCATCTCATCAAATTAGATTCAAACTGTTCAGGTTTGGGACTTTCTCTAGCTATCTACAATGATTAACATAAAGAGGTCTCTTGTACTGAGTGCAATGACTACATCTGCACTAGTAAATTAAATACTGACATCATACCTTCAATAATATTACCCTCTAATCGTGGTCATCTATACCTTTAAATAATGTTTTTATATGATACATTCAAATGGCACATAATTTATATAAAAGGAGAAATAATGTCATGTGTATAAAATACTCAAAATACATATTATACATATGTAACAAATTGTATATGAAATTAAGAATATAAAACAAGAAATTTTACATATAGTATCCTTTTTCTGTCCCAAGATACATGGCTAGATGTTTAGCCATAACGTATTTAACTTCACAAAATGTTGTTGGTTCATCTCACTTCATAATATAAGCCAGGGTGATTAGCTGCACATTATAAATGCTTCATGTGTTATTATCATTTATGTTGTTTGACTAGTACCATATTTTACCTTCTAACATTTATTAATCTACTGAAAAAGACCTCCTGTTAATAAGATAGTATTGGACATAAAAGGAATATGGTTCTCCTTTTAGTTAAATAAGACTGTGTTACAAAAAAACATGAATTCTCTCTCTGATGTAAATAAACCCACAGCAGTTTCAAGGAAGTTATTGCATGAACTCCACACTGAATTTTGTGCAGCCATTTGGGGAAAGAACTGAAGTGATTTTCTGCACTGTAAAAGCAACTTCTGTCTCTTATAGCTACTCCTGGAAAAGACTGCATGGTGGTATGGATTTGATTAGCTCATCTTTTTTCTTTTGACTCAGAGACAGGGAAAATGAATGACTAATCACTTCAGGTTGCTGTTTTTACACTGAGGCTATTACAGAACCAATTAAAAAAGTCAGACAGAAAGCTATATAAATGTGATTATGTTACAATGCTAATACAAGGAAATGTGTAAAGATAATTATTCTGCAGTACAGATAATTCCAACAAAGACTAATCAGAAGACATATCAAACACCCAGGAATCAAAATTCTGCCTGAATTATTTTTAACTGGGATTTTTAAAACTGCATATACATTGTGACATTTCAAACAATAGAAGGGAAAAATTAGCCGTGACTCTTTCCTTCTTTGCCTTTGCCTTTGGCTCAGTTTGCACTGTGTTCTGGCATTAGTCACATCTGGGGTGTAATTCAAAACAGTTTGGACCTTCTCTATATTCCATTGGCTGGTAATAGCTTCCTAGGGACTACGCAACTGCAGACTACGACAGCACTGAACACACAATAGTGTGTGGGCAAGAGGGGATTGCACCTCTGCATCAGGAGATGCTGAATTAGACTCCAAGGCTAAGAATAACAGTGACCTTCCAGAAGCCTGGGTATAGAAGGGAATACAACAAACAGTAAGTTGAAGTAGTACCATGCCACCCTTTGTGTCTGATTTCTAGAAATGGGCAGAAAACAGGAACAAACTCATTTATATTGTTATTTTCAAATATATTCACCTTTCTAATGGTGCATTTGAAATGCTGAAGTGCTTGTCATGTGTATGCAACTCCTCTTGACCCACTGCAATGCATTTCCTTCTCCCCTTCTCTCCCACTCTCCTGAGTCCCCTCTGCAGTGGTGCTCAGAATAAAGCCTGCTTCTCTCTGCCAGTAACTCGCATTTTATCTCAAAACATGACTCTGTATCGTGCTCTCCTTCTCTTTTTCATTATTTATACCATGTGCCCTACACAAAGTCATATTATTCAGCTCTGAAAACCCTGATACAATTCAATTCACATCAAAGCAGCCTGTTTGTCAGCTGCTCCATCACCTAAAAACCTCCATATTTACTGTCCGACCTCCCTGAGCAGATCTGCTACTTCCCTGCCTTCTGCCACAAGAAAAAAAAGAAGGAAAAAAAAAAAAAAAAAAAAACACACATAAAGAAAAACACTTCTGCCATGCTACTTGCAGGGAATTGACTGATTTAATACATAAATTTTCTCTTGTCTTCCCTTTTTCATTGCCTGCTGACTTTGTGTCTCTTCAGCATGTTTGTTCCTCAGGGCAGAAACACTGATCAGAAAGCATTTAGCATGCACGGAGTGGTGCTTAAGTAATAATTGCCAACTTCATTGTGCACCTAAATGCGTAAGGCACCACTGATAGTTCCCACTTTATTCCAAAATGCATTTTTATACCCGTGCTTTAAACGTTTCAAGAAACAGCATTTTCTCAGCAAATGATGCCCTGTGTGTGAAATAAAACCTTTGAAGAACGGCTTGTTGGGAGCCATTAATCAAACTATTTAAGGAAAAATTGAAAAGTTTCTCAATATCTGCCAAGCCCCCATGAACTCAGACATGTTGTCATGAGGTGTAAAACTCTAAATTCTTTTTTTTTGGATGAGCAGAAGGTGTAGCCTGAATGGGCTGTAAAGGTGATCTGAACTGCAGAACAAAGTACAGTAGCAACAACATAAACTCCTACAAATTGCAGTCTTATATCTTAAGGTCACCAAAAAAAGGTAAATCTAAAAATAATTAGGCCTTGATATGACCTGCTTCATGGACTTTACCTTTTACTATTTTTTTAATCTTAATTAATATTTAGCATTTATGCAAGTCTCTGTGATTTAAGATGCTGAATGATATATGAGTTCAACAGAGTCCTCAGTTGAAGGACAAGTATTTTAGTGAATGTGAGACCTGACCCAAAGGCTATTTCCAGCAGTTTGTCATTTAGTACAGGGAAGGTTAGGTAGGTTACAGTGATATATGATCTTTCATGCTCTGAACCTAACAGCACAGTTGAACTGCTTCTATGATTTTCATTAACTGTATGCAGGTCTTATATATATATAAATTGAAAATGTTTTAACCCATGACTGAAAGAGAAGTAAAAACTTAGACATTAGGTTTGGTCAGTCCACCCAAGTTCCATGGTCATATAAGCCTGAATGCAAATTGTTGCTGAGTTTATTTTGCACTCATTTGTATACCAAAAGGGAGAGTGGGGAAATCTTGGTGAGGGCTCTGGGTGGTCTCCTGCCAGCATGCTGCATTAAGCAGTCGTGATAGCAGAGTAGCAGCCGGGGGGACACTGGTGATAGTCAGCACCTGCAAGTGTGCTGCAAATGACACTGGTCTATGAAAGGGGTGGAAAATAAATGAAAATGGGCAAAATATGATGAAAATGGCAAGAAGCCACGAGCAAGAAAGATATATGGGTAAGCTTTTCTGCTTATAGGCACAAGTTAGTGGAACAACTCTTCATGTATACATAAGAATTAGAGCTGTTAAAATTTCAAACAATGAGAAATGAGCATTTTTCGAAACAAGCAGTGTTATGAAAAATGCTGCTTTATTCCTCATTGTTGTCATTTTCCCACATCAGTATTTTCTACTACAGGACTGATAAAAACAAATAAATAAATAAATAAATCTGGAAGTTACTTTTCTCTAACCAGCTGGACAGATACCATCAAAAACAATTAATTATTTCAAGTGGCAGTTCATAATGTAGATTATAATCACAAATATTTTCATCAGTAATGCCACTTTTTTATTGAAAATCGTTTCAGATTAAAAATTTCCAACAAACTCTAGGTAAAATATTAAGGGCCCGATTTTCCCAGCAGGCTAGTGAAGCATTTCTGTTCAGCTCAAGTTACCTTGCATAAAACTAAGCTGAATGGAGAGCTAAGAGTCTGCTGTGTACTCTTATGTCATCCTGGGTGTTAGTATAGGAAGTTTCCCAATGGCGACATCCCCTTAAAAGCATCTTAGAATATCTAATTGTAAGTCAAAAAGACATTCAGGTACATATGGATAAGAGTGAGTGGGAAATGAAACAAAGTTTTGCTAACCTTTGTTACAAGGTCATTTTAGTACCCCCTGGTAATAGCTGAAAAAAGTGTGCAGTTTCTGTAAAAAACAAACTCAATCCCCTAGACAGAAAACTTCTAAGAGCTAGATATTATGAAAACCAACAACTGTTTTACAGAAAGTCAAGAACCATGTCTTTCTTGTGTCCTTGCTTTTTGTTCAATCCAGAGGCAGAAGTCTGGGGGGCATCCACAGAATGGCACTGCTTGTTTCATCCAGATAAGCCATGGAAGTGAGAGCAGGATTCAGATATGAAATTGAAGAATATACCCCAGTTTACAACCTCTTCCCATTGCATGACACTAATTTGATAATGGAGTAGTGGTTAGAATTCCCCTAGTCCTGAATAACCATTTCCCATAATGGTTTTCCTAACGTGAGTAAACTAAGATGTACTTGCTTCTTAATATTGTCAGGCTGATAATCACTAGATGCTTTTGACCTTGCTGCATACAGCCTCTCCTGTGCTCTAAGACACCAATTCATTGCCAAGTATGGGATGAATCAAGTGCATTATTACAAGCAACTTAACATCTTCAGCTTTGGAAAGCAACTATTCCACAGTTCCTTCCACCCCCTCACAACAGACATCTGCGTTTCTTCTATATATAGACCAAATAAAAAGCCTTTGAAGGAAGGAAGAGCCCCAGCTTGGTAAGCAGCTGCAGAAAATCATGCTGGGAAGCTCCCCTTTTCATGAGTGATTCCTCCTTACATCTGCAGAGTTCTTGATTTACTGTGCCTTTTGGGAGGCAGTGGAGACCACAGAGGTGCTTGACCACACCTCTTGTTTTCAAAATTGGGCAGCAGTGGCCTTTCACTTGCCTTATATCAAGGTAAAGAGGTAAAGTTTTGCCTTTTCTTTTTTTTTTTTTTAACTTTAGATTTAAATTACATGAGACAGCAATATAGCAATATTTCTAGATTCCTTGTCTTATAGTTAACTGGGGTAAATGATGTCCTGCTTATACAGCATGAGACTTTCCGTGAAAAACAAACAAACAAACCCATAAGCAATTCCCTGTATACTCAACCAGACTCTTAGATGTGAAAAACCACAGGGCAGAAACACCTTTAACTGTGGTTACTTGCACTGTTTCAGGCAAGGTGCCATTCAGCATGGTCACAGCTGCTCTGCATTGCTTCGTGCTGCAGAGATGTGCAAGAGCCCCCTTCTGCATTGCATACACACAATTTGTGTGAAAATTAAAAGGTCTTATGTGGCCTTATCATTTTAAGGAAGTTTTAAAAAATAACACTTGCTTAACAAGGCACTTTAATAATAATACATTGCAGTATCTCAGAATTTGGACATACATTTTGAAGTCTTTGGAAATTAAAATCTGCATCAGACTTCCACGTTGCTTTAACATTTAAGAATCTTCTGAACTTCCTCTACCAATTTCTGACATTTTACTATTTGTATTAAATACTTGTTATTTTTAACCTAAATCTTCAAAACAACTACCCTGAGAAAATTCAAGCAGACAGAAATGCATATTGAAAGGCCTTAAGTAAATAATAAATGTACAAGGTTTTAAATAGCGTATGAAACTTTGATTCAAATTGCCATTTATAAGTGAGTAATAAGACAGAGCATTTGGGGGTTTAAACTACTAAAAACTTTTCAAAATTTCAGACACTGGAGAACATGCAAGCCTAAAACTTCTCCCAACCCCATCGCTGGCCTTACATTGAAGCTTGTGATTGATTACAAAGGCATTTCCCCCTTTCCAAGACAGCTGTTTTCCATGTTGCCATCCCTGAGGGACCCATTCCTGCTCCAAAGAGATGGACACCTTGTCTAGAGGTATTTATCCTGTAGGTCCTACCTCTGCCTGGCCAACTTATTTGTTAATTCTTGCTTGTGCAAAGGGCTGAGAGTCATTAGCCCCCTTTGAATTCAATATGAATAAAAGTAATTCAACATGAAAAGCCTGAAATTATTTTGAATGGAATCATGACATTAGTCAGACAATGAAATGAATAGGTTTTACTTGGTCTTCTGTCCAACAGATATACATTTCAAGCACCTGAACATGACCCTTCTATTTAGGCATCTACCCTGTTCTATGGAGCAAGAAAGGATTTAATTTAGGGAGAGTAAAAGAGTGAGTATGGGAGAAATAAGTATGCACAGATGGAAAGGATAGGAGTGCTAGGATGCTCATAAAATGAAAATTGATTGTGTTACCATTTTCAGGGTGTAGTATATGACTAGGAGTTATTTCATGCAGTCTGCTATCAAACTTGTGCAAGGTGACTTGAAGCTGCAAAAGGGTAGGGAATAAGGCAGCATTGTCTCATTGTTGACTCTTCCTGATACATTCAAAAGAACATTAAAGAATTGCTTCTTTCGCTAGTAGAACATGTCTTTGTTCCAAATCTATGCAATTTATCAAGTTTATTGAAGTGGGAATGTTTACACGCTTCTTGAAAGTGAAAATCATTAGAGGTTTGCAAACCACTCAGTAGGTTTCAGAATGATTTCAGATATCCTGGAGAGAACTCCAGATATGTAGACCACACCAACCTCTGAACCATGAATTGATTTTCTTGTATTAAGGTCTAAAAAAATTGGGAAAACACCTGGAAGCATTTAAATTTTCTGTTTAAAGATGTGTAAAATTGTTAAAGATAAATACTTCGCTTTGACAGGATATAGGAAGCTGAGTTCCTTTCCTCATTACAGAGGGAAATCCCCTTCTTTTGCTCCACCATATTCTATCTGCACTGGAGGATTTGCCTGACTTCATGTCTTAGCAAAATCATTTTGGACTGGCGTACACTTCATTGGGTTAGAAACTGGCTGGATAGCCGGGCCCAAAGAGTTGTGGTCAACTCCAAAGAGTTGTGGAGTCAAATCCAGTTGGATGCCAGTACTAGTGGCGTCCCCCAGGGCTCAGTACTGGGGCCAGTTGTCTTTGATATCTTTATCGATGATCTGGATGAGGGGATCGAGTGCACCCTTAGTAAGTTTGCAGATGACACCAAGTTAGGTGCGTGTGTCAATCTGCTTGAGGGTAGGAAGGCTCTGCAGGAGAATCTGGATAGGCTGGACCGATGGGCCGAGGCCAACGGTATGGAGTTCAACAAGGCCAAGTGCTGGGTCCTGCACCTGGGGCACAACAACCCCAAACAGAGCTACAGGCTGGGAGATGAGTGGTTGGAAAGATGCCTGGCAGAGAAGGACCTGGGAGTTTTGGTTGATAGTCAGCTGAATATGAGCCAGCAGTGTGCTCAGGTGGCCAAGAAGGCCAGCAGCATCCTGGCTTGTATACGAAGCAGTGTGGCCAGCAGGTCCAGGAAAGTGATTGTCCCCTTGTACTCGGCTCTGGTGAGGCCGCACCTCGAATACTGTGTTCAGTTTTGGGCCCCTCGCTACAAGAAGGACATGGAGGTGCTTGAGCGAGTCCAGAGAAGGGCTACAAAGCTGGTGAGGGGCCTGGAGAACAAGTCTTATGAGGAGCGGCTGAGGGAGCTGGGACTATTCAGCCTGGAGAAAAGGAGGCTCAGGGGTGACCTTATTGCACTCTACAGGTACCTGAAGGGAGGCTGTAGCGAGGTGGGGGTTGGTCTATTCTCCCATGTGCCTGGTGACAGGATGAGGGGGAATGGGCTGAAGTTGCGCCAGGAGAGGTTTAGGTTGGATATTAGGAAAACTTCTTTACTGAACGGGTTGTTAGTCACTGGAATAGGCTGCCCAGGGAACTGGTTCAGTCACCATCCCTGGAGGTCTTTAAAATATGTTTAGATGTAGAGCTTAGGGACATGGTTTAGTGGAGGACTTGTTAGGTCAGAGGTTGGACTCGGTGATCTTGGAGGTCTCTTCCAACCTAGACGATTCTGTGATTTCCCTCAGTATGCACTCTCAGAGAGAGAAAATAATCTTAATATTTACTTCCATGGAAATGCATTCTAAAAGTATGAAGGTTATCTGAAGGGATATCTGAAAGGTTTGCTGTGAAAGGATCTGTAAAAACACCTGCGAAAGCAGAGTAATTGTTTTTCTGTTAATTATGTTGTTAATATGCTCCATTGTATTGGGCAGCACCCATACATACCTGTAATTAGAAGAAACTGTTGTCCCTTCACCATTAACAGTATATAAGTTAGTCAGTCATCTTACTACTATAAATTTGTTCTTGCATAACATTCAGTAACAGATATTTTAAGACACATATCTCTTTTCTATGGCAATTACCCACAACATGGCTACACCCTCAGGTTGATAGAACTGATTACATGATTGACTATTTCATTAGCAATGGAGAATGTGCTCTAGAAATCACTCTCCAAAGGGTAAGTCTTGCTGTGTGATGGAATACACAGTGCCCACTGAAATCAGAAATTGCGTTCCCCCTTCCTCCTCCTTTCCCCAGCGGAGCACAGCGCCACATGGTGTAGGATACCCCTTTGGGCAACCTGGGCCAGCTGTCCTGGCTGTGTCCCCTCCCAGCTCCTGGGGCACCCCCAGCCTCCTCACTGACCGGGCAGCACCAGGAGCAGGAGAGGCCTTGGCTCTGTGTGAGTACTGCTCTTCAGCAACTGAAACATCCCTCTGTTATCAGCACAATTTTCATCACAAATCCAAAACACATCATCATACAAGCCTCTATGAAGAAAATTAACTCTGTCCAAGCCAAAACCATGACAATGACTAGAGTGGAATCAGCATCTGCAGCATCACGAAACCCCTGCTTAAGTCAGTGGGAGGTAGGGAAGGTATAAATTAGCTCAACTAAAAATGTCTTAAGAGGGAATCATAAAGAAGTCACATAGCATACAAGCCATTGGAAGGCATTTCAAATGGGTAAGTAAGACTGTTGTTTTAGGTGCCAGTTGAAGACTCACCAAGTCTTATTTGGGTGAGAGAGAAGTATTAGGAGATGAGATGTAGCCATAGGAAAAGCCATAAATATGCAGTAAAAGCATGGTCTTGACTAAAGAGGCAACCATGTTTGCCAGGGCTTGCAGTGGGAGCAGTGACCCTGAGGAAGACTGGAAGCCAGCGCAGAAGCTCAGGAAGAAAATGACAGAGCAGGCTATAGCATGTAAAACATCCTCTCTGGTTGAAAAACAAGGGTTAGATTGGATGAACTCCATTTCAGTAAGCTACTTTTGGGCCACACCATGTCATTCATTGTGGTCTTTTAAATGTATCTAAGTAATGTAAACTTCTCCTAGTACCTAATCTCTGCTACCTAAAAGGAGTAAGCTCATATTTCAGCTTTTTGTCTTCTTGGGAAGGTCTTCTCCACCTGATTGCTTATTTTCATAAGCAATAGCTATTGCTGAGAATTCTATATTCATTCAGGTTTGGTCAATGGATGTAAGAGTTAATAGCCTTCTAGACAAATATGGGAAGCATATTCAAGTAAAACACATTTTCCTCAGGGGAAAAAAAAAAAAAAAAAAAAAAAAGATAAAAAGTGAAAAATTTCATTGATTTCATTTACTAATTCACATAGCCTGACATGTATGCTATCAGTTCTTGCTCAGGAGACATATATATATATCATTTTTTATACTCCCAAATTTCACATGCATACATAAACTAAAAAAAGCCTCACAACTTTTTGAGGTTAGTCCATCCTTGAGAAAGAGATGTTTTCTCATCTGCTGGCAAAGCATATTTGTCACATTTCAGGCAAGAGCATCTGAGCATGTTTTAGTTATCTATTTATTTGCTTGCCAAAAAGAACAGATGATGTTAATCACAGCAATGATGTAAGAGAGCATCCAAAAGGTCCACATGGCTTTTGATTAAAGCTTGTTAGATAGCATTTTAACTTCAAGGGGCTTGTTGTTGTCACAGCTCCCTGTAGGAATGCACCTAATATATCTGTGCTTTTTCACCGAGTAATGTTATGTTGTGTGCTAGATCTACTTCTGCTACTTCACATCTCACTTTTTCTATTTAAAACCCTTGATGATTTCATATTCACATCTAAAGCTTTATCCAGTGTTTTAAAATATTTTAGAAAGCCCCAGAACTGAGATTTCCTACTGTTTATTCCACAACTCCTTAACTCAGGAGATTCAGCTCGATAATTTGCCCTGCATCATGGAGACATCCTTCACAGGCAGCAAGATTCAGCCTCACCTGACCTTCCTTCACTACTATTTTTTGTACTGACATATGTCATTTTCCTTTATATACCTGTATTACTGTTTGAGCTTCCATGAGGTTTGTGTTAAGAACTATTCAGGTAGTTCTATAGATGCAGAAAAATTCTTTTGCCTACACTACAGGCTGTTCATGTACCTTTTAGGAAAATACACTTGTGTAATCCAAGTTTTGATCTGAAACTAATACTGTTGTATGCCAATGCATATGAGCCGTTGTAGATCTGCCATAGGAGAGACATTTCTTTAAACAGGAAAGGGGACGAGAGAGGGAGTATCAGGAAAAAGGAAGCATTGAAGAGGTGGAATTCACACAGGGACTCTTTTCAGATGATGCATTTCCACAAACAGGTGGGACAGCACACTCTTCAGCACATGGACTACATAAAAATCCTTATTCTTCCTAATTAATCAATTAAAACATCCCAGACACTGGAGGTTTTCTGTAGAAAAGGTTTTGTGATGGAGAGGGATGGGTAGGGTCACACATATTTCATATGATGTCATATATAATCTAGTGATATACAGTGAGGATATGCAATAATAACTGTGATAACCATTCCTCCAAGCTCACTTCTGAGTTTCTTTGGTATGCAGAACTTTGTTGGATATTCTGACCTGAAAGGAACAAAACCAGATCTTTTTCTACTTGACTCAGCAGGTTCCACTGAGTGTATCTGGTGTAACATTAAGGACTAAAGATAAGCATAACAAAACTAAAAAATATAGTAATTACAGAATAATGGGCCAACATGTAAATCCTGCAGATATTGAGACTTTTAATAAATTCAGCCAATTACACTGTTTGTAATACATAATGTTTGTGTGAACTGCCATGTATGAATATTTGTTTTACAATAGGTGATAGGAAAATAATTTCATAGGGCAGACATTATATTGTGTGTTTCAGGGCAGATATTCCTGGTGACAAGGTGTCCACGTAATTCTTTTAAATTCATAATTCCTGCAACAACTATATCTGTCATAGAAATATAATATAATAAATTAAAATAAAAAAAAACTGCTTTTTTGTTGTTTAAGAACTCAAACTTTGCTTTTTAATACTTTTAAACTGTTTCTGCATAAGCTTTGATAGTGTTACTGTCACACAAAATGAGACAAAAAGAAATGAGCGTTGTTCAAAGGTATAGCATGTCTAAAAAAATGAAGTGCATTATTTAATTGAATAATGATAGTTTCAAGTCTCAAGCTGATGTTCAAGTCTTTGTGAAGTAAATGGAAAGATTAATTGGACACTGTATGTAGTTCAAGATTGTAAACATTTCAACAATCACAAGTGAAAAACTGACCTGAAACATACTTTGGCCAATATCCTTACTTCTAGCTGTTATGTGAACATATTTTTTATAGCCTAACATAAAAAAAATAGAGGCCAAGGAAAATATTGAATATGTACTTCATTTTCCACTCAACTGTAGCATGACTTCTAAATAGATTTTCCCTTGAATCCTCTTTTGGCTATGTAATTGGTATACACCTTTGATTCCGCCTGAAAAATCCCAAGTCATTAGTTATGTAATCTTTCTGATTACACGTATTGCTAGATTTATGGTAAATTACACTATGGCTGTTTATTTTTCTTTTATGAAACATTGCATTGATTTTCTAACTGGGAATACAAGGAAAAAGTCTCTGCTGTAATGTGTTATCTCACATAGACAAAACTGACCTGGAAACTGAGCTGAATAGTGAGATTGAATACTAATACTGTTGGTATGAGAAAATTTTCATGTTATTCCAAACAAAAGCTAACTGAGAAGAATTACAGAAGGAATCTCATGTTACTGAATGACAGGAAAATGATATGGCAGACAAAACTTTGTCAAAAAGTCGAACTACTGTGTGTTGGTAGTAACAACTTTAAGTATACATGCACACTAAAACATAGTAATGAAAATCAGCTTTCACTGATCAGAATAAATGAATGCAAATAGTCCTGTGCAAAATGTCAGCTTAGTGCTCAGGGTAGTTACAATAATGCAGAAATGGTAGTAGAAAAGGACAATAAGAGATGAAACATAATTATGTTACAGTGTCCATTCCTGGCATGCCTACATCTTGAATTTTGCAGATAGTTCTGCTTATGTTACTTCAAAAGAGACAAAGTAGAATTAAACATTCTTCAAAGAAGAATAATAAGGGTGGTAAATGACCTCCCTAGGAGGGGTAATTAAGTAAACTAGAACTTTTCAGATTGAAATGGAATATTGTTAGAAGGAAGAGAATATGATTTATGTCTATAAAATCACAAATTGCATGGAGATACTGAACATGGACTGACTATCCATTATTTTTCAGCACTAGGAAGAACCAAATGAGATTATCATTAGGATATTTAAAAGAAAAGAAAATACTTTTTCAAATGAAGCATAATTGAGTTGTGAAACTCATGGTGAATGTCAAAAATATAAGTGGATTCAAAGGTAGATTGAAAACTTTCAGTGAAAGATCCTTCAAAAGCTATTAAACACGGTGATGTGATTACAACATACAGTTCACAAAGTCTCACAAATGCAAAGTGCTGAGAGTAGCAAAGGTACACGTTAAAGTATCATTCTGTATTTGTCTTGTTTCTTAGTCTTCGCCTCAAAAACCATGTATTTATTCTTGCCAGAAATGGTACACTAGATTAAATGCATTTTTGAGAGCAATTCTGTACAGATGTTCCGTATGTAGTACATAACTCAAATTTCATTTAAGGCAACAAAGTAATTTCATTGACTAATGGGAGCTGAATTAAGCTATCTGAGAAAATGAACTTTCCAGTATGATGTTTTTCTAAGGATATGAGAACTAGGCTTGTTAGATTGGTTATTGTAAATTCAAGGAAATGGCAAAGTTGTCCAAACCAAAGAGTGCCTGGAATGTAGCTAATGTAGCTGCAAAGCAACCCCCTCCCACCCTCTGGATTTCATTTTAAAGCCACATCCAAAAACTAAAGTTCTATGATTTATCTATTGTTGAATTTAAGAGATTGGTCAGATGACTGCTTTTTCTTTCTTGAGTGGTAGCTGATCTGGTTACCTAACTCTTCAACTGAGTTTACGAATTGCACGGTCAAGTGGAGGCCAGTCTGCAGTTTTATGAAATTAGGATGTTAATAGATATTTGCCAAACTGCAAAATAGCAGTCACTTCCTTTTCCCAAACAATTTGTCTTTATGAGGTAGACAGGCCTTAGAAAGTGCAAAAGTAGATCAATACCCTTTTATTTTGTTTTATTCTAGAAAAAAAAAAAAAAGAGTCTTTTATAGAACAAGTCATACGTTTACAAACAGAACATATTCTTTAAAAAAAAAAATAAATAAAATCAGATTAGACCTGAACAATTTTTTAAGAGTGTTAACTACCTACACTAGAGTGTTACTTTAGTCCTACTATCATGACTGACTCTGTTATGTAAGACAAGTTAAATAGCAAAGAATATTAACATGAATATACATAACATGGACTGTCAAAAATATTTATTTACATAAAACAACAAAAATTTGAAGATAAATTCAGGTGCTCAGCTATAGAGACTCTCTCTGCAGTGAATGGAGAAAAACAGGTACCTCCCAATGGCCTTTCATTTCCACCAATGATACTATTTTAAGATAGATAGTGGAATCACTTGTGGAAGGTCACCATTCTCTGTAGAGAGAAATAGTTTTAATGATTAACCATCTAACCCAGGCTTGATGCTTAGTTCTTCTTCAGCCAATGTCAAGTGAGGTGAATCCCACCCAGTTATTCTACTGAGGAACAGTTGCAATATGGATATTAAAAATGCATAGGGTTTTATTTCCCCAAAGTTCAGAATAGTCTCTGAAGGACTTCATCTTAAATCTTTTTCTTTCCTGATGAGGGAATGGGGCAAGAGTTTACCCCAGTTCATTTGTCAAGCTATTAGCAGATCTAGCAATGCAGTCTTTTCTTGTGGATGGCTAAATGCTGTTTATGAAAGCTACTTTATCCTAATAATGAATTGCTAATAGCCTGGCTAGGAACAAAGGTGGAACTAATTAGATTTGTTTCATGTTTCATGGTGAGTCAAATATTAAATATAGCTAATACAGGTGAACAAATTAATATGGCAAGGGCATTAAACTTCACAAGGACGCTTATTGATAGACAAATGTAGAAAATTGAATGGGAAATAAGAGCAGTAGGTTTTACCTTAAGTGTCTGGACTCACTGGGGAGGTGTGAATATGCATCACCCCAACTAAATATCACAATGAAGACAGAGGAAATTCAGTACCGGCAGAGGCGAATATATTACATTTACTGCAGTCTTCCACTACTCGGTAGAAGATCTCTCTAGGGAGCTATTGCAGGGCTTCTGCAAACTGGAAACAACTTGATGGTCTATGTACAAAGGAGACAGTTTTTTGAAATGACATCCTGTTAAAAGGAAGGATGGCAGCATGAGAACTTACAGGTAAGTGAGAAGAGCCTTTTCACTTTTCTTTGTGTAATAAACACTTTAATTTTACGTTGATTAACAGTTGCTTTATCTTTAAAAAATAAGAATGCTGCTGTCAAAAACAAACAAACAAAATCACAGAACAAAACAAAACAACAGCTATTTACTTGAAATTAAAGAAGGAGAAGCATGTGCTGGAAAATGCCATTTTTTATTGTGGATGCACATACAGAAACATACGGTACTGGTACTATTAGAGGAAAAAAAAGACTTAAAATGCATAGATATTTCATCATGCATGGAGGTGATATGCACATGACAAAAGTGTTAATACTTCCATCTGAAGTTCCAAGAGGAGCCAATATGTTATCTGAAAGCAGTATGTGCTATATTTTTACCAATTTGGGGATCACTATGTGCTTTGCATATATTTATACACTGCTCAAAATTGGCCAGTATAATCTAGTTTTACATCTTATGCTCTATTTATTTACCTACACACAACCCCACACAGAGTCATGCAAACATATCTTACATATCCTCCAAAAAAGTAAATAGTAAAATTAAAACGCAAATAAATTAGTGTCTTTTCTTTCACTATTCTCATATTCAAGAAAAAAAAAAAAAGGATTTTGAAAGAAATCCTGCCATAAGCATTTTTATTTTGAATGAAAATGTTGCTTAAAAGAAAATAAACACAAAATTTTGAAAAATTGGCAGAAGCCAACTATGTCTTGTATTCTGTAAACAATTAGAAAACAAAGAACAACAATTTATCCCATTCAAAAGGTGAGTTAAATCATCCTGAAACCATCACTTTAAATTTAAAACCTGAAGTACATAGTCATTCCGGAGATCTCAACAGGCTGTGAAAACCTGGTCAGCAAAAGTGTTGGCTTTGCTTCTTTAATTCTGGAGTTTTCCAGCTGTTGACCTCTTCTGACAGTCCTTGGCAAATTTTTGACATCTAGTTGCCTCTCTAGGTGATGGGTCAGATGTAACCTCTTGTGTATTTGTTCTGGAGTCTCACTGAGATGATAACACAATAGCTCTATATTTTAAAAATAACCTTATGCTTGAACATGTACATCTGAATAAACAAACAAGTCTTAACTCTTTTTCTCTCTCTCTCTTTTTTTTTTTTTTTTTTTCCCCTTTTTTCTTGAAACACCAGAAGCTCATTCTGCTTCATACCCACAGTGGGCTCTGCCAGCTCTGAAGACAGAGTGGAATTCCTCTGCTTCTCTGATACATCAATTTGTAAGTTATAATATGATAGCTGGATTAGTGCATAGCATGCATTTTCTTCTTTGTGAGTATATATATGTATATACACATACACATGTTTTTAAATTCAAGGCTGTCAAAACAATGGAGTAAAACAAATTAAGTAGGAAAAAAAAAACAGTAAAATTAGAGGTGTTACTGGAATTATTTATTGTTGTTCACTGTTGCCAAGTTTTTAAATAAGTAGTTAACAGACTTTACTGTAACTCTCTTAGCAATATAGTAATTTATTTAATGCACTGTTCAGCAGTTTCTTAACATTAAACTGGAATAGTCTATATAGTTTACATGTTGTGAGCCTCTCTGAAAGCTCCTAAATTTGGACTGTTTACCATTTATGAAAATCTTCATGCAGAGCTATATTTATTAATTCTATTCAATAATGCGATATACTAAGCAGGTATAGATTTCTGTGGAAGAGAATATCAAGATTTATTGACTAGAAAGATTAATTCTGACCAATTTAAAGCCAAGGTCAATATTTATCTTGAGGAGAAATAAATCTTGATATTCAGAAAAAATGAGAGACTTCTATGTAGTTATTTACAGTCTCAGTGTTTTTACCAGAAATATCTGGAAATCTGTCCTGCATGGATGTGAATTTCAGGTATGTCCTCTTTTACACTGAGATTGATATGATAATGTGGGAAAAAAAGGTAGCTCAGCAATATATATAAATAAATATATTTATAGGACTGGGAAAACTGTCTTTTCTAATTTATCTTCACCAGCATTACATTTGATATGGTGATTACAGTCAGGAAGCATTTATTTTTAAGTATGAACAGATTGGTCAACGTAGCCACAGATTTACTGATTTGTGGTCCGGTAAGAAACAGGAACCTCATGATGTACACACAGAAGCTCTGTTCAGCAATGTCATTTCAATATACACAAATTTGAACCATGTGGAGGGACTCTGGGGTGTCCCACATTGGGGTCTGGATAAGGCTGGAATAGACACCTTGGTGTGGGGCTCAGAGGCAGTCCAGCACCATGGTCTCACACACAGAACCCTGAGCTTCTCCCAGCTAAGCCAAAATCTGCTCTCCTGCAATATAATTTGTTCTTATCCATAAACCCATTCCATCTCTTGTGAACTGTGGCATTGCACAGAACCTGTTGCAAAGGCATAAAGCAATAATTCAAGCATTGCATATTATAAACTTAAATAACTTCTCTACACCATACCAAAGATAAATTAATCAGGGCCTTACCCTCTATGCTGTCATGCAAATCAGCCTAATGAAATGGAGAATGAAATTCAGTAATATCTATGAGGTTCTTAGAGTTAATGGCAGGTTGCCCTTCATGCCTACAGAAATAGGGTTTCTAACAGTGAATGGTAAATTCTGGTTTTGAGGGAAGATTACTTTCCATTATCTTCTTATTTGAGCTGTAGGTGTCATACACTCCAAACATTTAAGCTGAGTTCCAAATCTTTATCTATACACATGCTTGCTTGAAAAATAGTGTTAGACCCTCATTAGCAGTAACCTACAACTTTTTAAATTGACACCATTTACCTACAGGAAGTTTTTTTAAAACAAACAAACAAACAAACAAACAAACAAACAAAAAACACTACTTCATACTAAACCATTCTGACTTAATTGTTCCAATTAAAAAAAAAATATGCAGGGCACTGCTGTGCACCTTAGGATGGAAATTTTGTTGTGCTGTGAGAGAAGTCAATGGGAGTTCAAAGTACTCTGCCCCCTGCAGAACTGATCATCAAGTGCCCAAATTTCAGAATTCATGCTGAAAAAATAAACTATTCTATATGCAGACACAGTATCAAAAATGGGTGGAAGCCTTCATGTTGCTACATCTTCTCCCTTCCCCCATCCTACTTCCAAAAAAGAAATGAAATGTTGAATTTCTTCTGTCTTTTAGTATGAGCTGAGCTCTACATAAATAGGAATACATTCACTGCAGGGTAACAGTGAAATTCAACTATTCCCATTAAAATGCTAATTACCATCCTTTTATAGATTGGTTGGAGAGGATTCGGGGAACAAAAATAGCACCCAAAACCAGAGATTACCACCGAAAGAAAAAAAATCAAAGAAGAATACATGAGATTAAAATACCCTTTGTTTCTAAATTTAGAAGCCCACTAAAGTGATTCTAACCATTTATTCTCCCTGGAGCTGCTCCATATATTAAACTGATACTGAGAAGCCATGAATTGTTATGCTTCCAAGCAGAGTTCACAGTCTGGATTGTTGCACATTCATATATTTTGTGTCTTGACCAAGATATCACTGGCACCTTAAAAGGAAGTCCTCCAATCCTTACCACATAGAAATAAATAATGTGGGACAACAGTATTAAGCAACATAATAATAAAATTACCTGTTATTAAAAACACGGCACATTTTTTTTAAAGGAAATATATTACTCAGCTGTAAAGTAATATGTTTGCCATTCACTCTAACATTTCAACATTATGATTCAATCTTCTAAAAAAGCTGACATGGAAAATAACAGCGTAATAAACCAATTCATCATAATGTGTAAAAGAAACTAGTGGAATAAATTGTAATAACCTTTCAAAATCTAGCAGCTTTTAAAAGTATTAATTTCTACTCCAGATAATTGAAAAAGACACCTGGGCGGCCAGGCAATATTTTTTATGGGATTGCTCTGTCAGGGACTCAGATTGTCTTCAGAGTCGGGAGCGATCGTTTAGCACTAAGTGACAGTGAATCTTGCAAATGGGTCTTCCTGGATGGTGTTTGCCATAAATTACCAAACTGAACTCTCCTTCAAGGTCAACCATAAAAGGCAGCAGATATCAAATGGTCTTTGTGGAGAACCAAAGTAGGCTCCAGGCTTCACATAAGCAGGTACTAGTTGTGTTGTATTCTGTAAAATTGACTTTGAAGGCTGACAGCATAGATTGTTATCAAACTTTGAAGATGTTCTTAGGAACTAAATAGCTGAAGAATGTAATTGGGCACGGAAGTTCTCAGGAAGGACTAGCAAAGGCTGCTTTCTATTAAACTGCAATAGATGATGCTAAATCAATAACATTAAAATTGAAGATATCAGTCTGTTTCAAGGCAAACATGGGAACCAACTTCCTTAAGAAAAGTAACCCATCCTAAGTCTGTCAACTTACTTTAGCTTTTGCCTTTCCCAAAATCCCTTGTCTTTTTTTTTCAAATGAATATCAAAGCCATCCGTGTTTATATAAACATGATCAGTTCCAGTGCTTCTATTTTGAAATCATAGTTCTGGATTAATGAAAGTTTAGTCAGTGGTATTTTTGTAAGAGCTGCATGCAGTGGCATACACGTGTTAAAAGTTTTTTTCTTTTCTTTTCTGCCTGTGGTGCCTGTGCTGCCAACCTAAGGACACTTATGCTTGGTGCTTCCATAGCAAAAAGACAGAGGAAAAGTTGTGCTCAGTAGGGTGTGTTCTTCCTAAAGGCAGTGAAAGCAGATGGATATGAGGAGGATGAGTAGCACAGAAGACAGCTACTGCAGGGACACCAGAAGGCCCATGGGACCATGGTGCTGGAAGGAGAGCTGAGGATACTTCAGCCTCAGTTGCATGTTGGTTGAGGTCATATTGGGGAATGTCACAACCCTATTGTATAATTGTGTATTATATTGTGTAGTGTGAAATCAAGGCTTTTTTAGACTGAACTTTTGATAGTTCTACAGTAGCTCAGCAATTTATTGTCTGAGCAAAGTGATTCAAGAGCCCATGAAAGGACAGAAACATTACTAGACAAATCCCAAGATTTGTAATTCCTGTGATTGCATGTATGAATAAAACGACTTGTAAAGTTTCATACTGTGTATCTACCTTTGCTCTACAGTGCTCCTTTCCTCCTTTCCTCCCAGCATGTGAACCAGTTTTTCTTGTGCTATAATAATACTTTTGTGTGTGATGACCCCCAGAACTGAACTGATATTTTATTGCAAAGCTACTTTACTTTTTCCCACTAGCTTCACCTCAATCCTGAGAAACAAAACAAAAAGAGATTCTCCCCACAGCTGTATTTCAGTCAGTTCGGATGTCTCAGCCACAGCCAAAACTAGGTCAAACAGCCTGTTTTCACATCACATACTGTCCTCTTAATAATTCTGCTCTATGATATTCCTAGTGGGTCTTAACACAGGGTTTTACAAGAAATGAGATGAATAAAGTCCTCTCCAACACTTTCTCTAATTTCAAAATAAATTGGTGACATAGTTTGAAGTTCAGACTAAAGATGTGCTAATTATACAGGGAAAAATCTAATTAAGCGAATCAGGAAACCCATAGCAACTATTGTCACATTCTTGTATGACAGAAGCATCAATCTGGCAGTCACTGGAGCATACGCTCAATAACTGACTGAACTCAGATCTTTTTTCATCAAGACCTGCAAAGTTAAAATGAGATACCGGCTATGACAACAGTTCCGATTCACAGACCATATTGCATGAAGCAGCACTTCCTTCTCTCCTTTTTCTTTCATCTATGAAATAGATATAAAATAATCTCCTCCAAACAAAATACACTTAGCATACTTTTTGATGAAATGTTATGAAAATTATGTTCCTTGCTAGTGAGAGGGGCTGTTTTAATATAATACAATATACATATATATTCTTTATACACCACTGAATATATTCCATTAAAAAACACTGAATTTCTAGTTAAAAGAAATTCAAAGATTAAGAGAGTGAGAAAGTGCCAGAAAGATGAAATTGTAAAACAGAAGAGTTACCGCTTCTGCTAGAATTGAGCTGCTCCAGAACTCATTTCCCTGTCTACAAAAAAGAAGTTAAAATATGATGATAATTTTGAGGGCCTTTCTCCTTCCAAAAAAAGAAGGAGGAATGTTAATCTCAGACAGACAGATACACAATTTGTAACCCTGTGAAGATGTAGGACCTATTCAAAGAGTGTGGTGTACATCTTCATAAAGCTTTTGCATTTATAAAATTTATCCAGACAACCTCTGGCATGATTAGATTGCTGGTTAAAGTTCAGGGGGAGTGTTTTATAAAGAGTAAGGGTGTTTTATTGTTTGTTTTGTTTTGTTTGTTGTTTTGTTTTATTTTCTTGTTTTTTTTTTTTTTTTTTTTTTTAGCCAGCTAAAGTCAATGCACTTAATGCTATAAACAGAACGATCTAGGGTAGCACAGCATTCAGGAGAAAACAAAGCTTTTTGCAAGGCTGATAAATGTGTTACCATTACCAACAAAGTGATGAGCTCAGGTGTAATATGTATAGAAAGAAGAGACTGTCAGTGAAACAGTAACTTCTAAGTGTTGTTTCAGGTGGGCACTAAAACCAATGAACTAGCAGATTCCAGCCCAGAATGCCACAACATGCACAAGTGAAAAAGAAGCAGATCTGAAGTAAGGACTGGTCTGTGGCAAGAAGCACAGTAATGCCCTATCCAACACCTTGTTTCTCTGATATGAGAAATTCAGATGAGGACTGGGAAGAAATTTGCAAATAAAAACAATGAAAGGAGACACTAGCTAACCAAGATCATTCAGGGCAGATGTACCTGTAGCGGGAACAGTTCCTATTACATTAAGTTCTGATTGAGCAGCCACATTCTTCCATGGGAAATGGTGTGCAAAACATGCATCTTCTCATTAGCAAAATTACACATATTGTTATTCTCCAAAAGACTCATCTCCATTTTTCTATGAAGAAGCTAAAATGAGACACACTGGTTGCTCATAATGAGGCTTACTTAAGAACAATGATCTAAGCATCAGGATAAAAAAATCACAAAACCATAAAAAAATTCTGAGCATGTCTAGGTCATAAATTCATTAATCAGGTAATGTCAGAGATGGATCTCTGTATTCTGCTTCCAGTAGAACATAATAAGCAAAATAGCACAATAAAAAGACACATACATATATTTCATAGATATAATTTTTCTAGATATGTTATTATAGAAGTTACTATTATAGATCCAGTCGATTCAGTAATACTTGCTGTACTTTAAAGCTCTTGTTTTTCCTGCTCAGCTAAAAGATTTTGTAACGTAAAAAGCATTAGGTGCAATTATTTACAGATATTTTCATAGAATACTGAAGCAAAGGATGCAGAAGTATGTCTTGCTGTTCTATAGTTAGATTTTACTTGGTCTCCATGTGATACAGAAGCTTATCTGCAAAGAATAGCTTACAACATTTATCCCGTAATTAACTGATGTCCATTTTTTTTGGTATCTTGGATACAGCAGCCAAGTGACAAGCTCACAACGTATTGTTTATTGATAATTATAGTTAGTAATTGACAAAAGTCACCCACGTTATTACTTAATGTAGATTCACCCCAAGAAGCATTTCTAAAGAAAGTGAACAAAGCCTAGGCTTGCAATCAAGTGACTGGAGAATTGTATAAGAACATGTTGCTAATCCATGTACCATGCTCCAGAGAAAGAAGTCAAACAAATGTAAATCAATTAGCATACTATGATAAAAATTAGGAGGTAGGAATTCCACATGAATTCACTTAAGTATAGGCATGAGACTCTCTGTGCATGAGAGGAAGAGGCTCATTTGCATATTACTGCTTCTCGAGGATATCAAGTCTTGAAAAATTGTTGCAGGGAATATTTAAGTCAGTATATAAAATGAAGAAAAGGCACTGAGGAGGTCAAGCAGAAAGAAAAATAGCAAGAATATTTTTATAATAGTAGAAATTCAAGTTTGTCAACGGCAAACCAGAAATATGCCTGTTGCCAATACTGGACACAGGTTTTGTCTAGCAGAAATGACAGTATGCTACAACCTTCTAAATAGACACTCTATATGTGATACAAGCAGATAAAAACACCATTTTATTATTTTATTTTGTTTTATTTTATTTTTTAACTTCTGACCACTATCTGATCACTAACTTCTGATCACTATCCTTTCCTTTTCTATATTGGCTTGGTCTGGATGAAAGTATTGAAAGGAATTTAAGCTGTCCATGTTGCTCACTGCATTCCTTGCTTGAGCACTTTATCAGGCCTGCACTTTGATGTAAGTAAAGGTAACAGCGGTTTGTCTGGGTTTTTATACTACTGATGAACAAAACACTTTGGACTGCATTCCACAGTTACTCTCCAGAACCCAAGGTCAAAGAAGTGGGAAACCCTCTTATATTAATTTTTAAGGCCAACATGTAATTTGTTGCTAAATCCCTGGTGTGGAGTGCATACCACTCAGTACCAGAGACTCTGCTTCCTGATGATGCTTCTCATGATTTACAGGACAACAGCTTGTGCTATTTACAATCAAATGAGCAAACGAATGAATGATTAGTGAAGCGATTACTATAAAACACTGACATCTATTGCAAAATAAAGAGAAAACAAACACATGAAATCCTTCCCAAACAATATTAAAGAAACTTGCTCTTTGCTGTGTTAATTGAACCAACATACATGGATGATAGAGAATCATCCATTTTATTAGTTATACTCCACTACCTAATTTCAGGTATGTTCTTCCTGATCATCAGCAAACCCATGAGTAACCATTCCACTTTCAGCTGGGAAAAGTTTTATGTCTAAGCAGGTGAGCCAGTCCTCCACCCACAGCGGTTAAAATGGGATCATATGCAGCAATACGACACATTCTTCTTTTCCAAGTAACAAACAGACTCTTAAAAGATAGGCAGAACCCCTCTGTTTGTAAGATTCCAGAATAAAATCAACCTCTAACGTCTTGTAAAACAGTTGTTAAGTTTCTCCTCCAAGAGTTTTAATTATGTAACTTTTCTCAGGACTTTTTTTTTTTTTTTCCAGTGGGAGGCTCTGCTACTTTATTTTATTTTATTTTATTTTATTTTATTTTATTTTATTTTATTTTATTTTATTTTATTTTATTTTATTTTATAGTTCTGATTGGAAGATCATCCATACCTATGATACTTGAATATATGCAGAAGCATATATTCAGTTCTTTCAGAGGAACTGAAAGGTCACTAGAAGACTGGAAGAAATGACCAGCTGTAGTGATGCTTGTTTTCTTCTAGCAGGCTGAGATTTTAAGGACATAAGTTTTCCAATAGCTAAGTTGTCCCATTAAAGGTATCGCCACAAGTACATTCTGCTTAGATATATTGTGTGTGGCATTATTGATTCTAGTTGTGGTGGTATGTTTTTGGATCAAATTTTAGCAAGAATCCTCTAGAGAAATATATATATATTATGACAATTCCCAATGCATTATCGTTTTCATTTTGAATAGAGCTGTTTTTCCTTGTGCTGATGAAGTAGAGAATTAAGGGGAGACAACAGCTGTGAGGTTTTAAAAGCAATATGAACATCTGTGTAAAAAACAACCAATACAAAACAAACAACAACAACAACAACAACAAAAAAAAACAGATGATACACAAAATATGAAGCCAGTTCCATATATCCTCTGTATTGCTAAAACGCTGCCAGCAGGGACCAGCCACATTTTTATTTCCCACTGTCAGACAGACTCAACATGCCCAAACTCTTAGTGTGTGTGATGGAAGTGATAGCATGGTCCTTTCCATCCAAGAAAGGCCCCCATTTCTGGACATAGCACCTTTTAAATGTTCACAGGACCTCAGGGTCCCGTGTGGACTGCCATTTCAATCATTATTTTCCAGTATGTGAAGACAGGCTGAGTGTTATGTTTCAGTGGTTCTCATTAAAAAAGACATTTTAAAACAGGAGGCATCACGTGGCAGGCTGGGAGCAAGAAGTTTAAGCCAGGGTGTGGACACCTCAGCTCTGGAGGCACTCCCGGTGCACAGGAGAAATGCTCATTTAAAGGGCCACTAGGAAACAATAATGTGGGTCACTGTAAGGAGAGAAATCCCCCATGGAGTTGCCAGAGCAGCACAGAGCTACAGTGGCACTTCCTGCAGCAACAGCCACTTCCTGTACTGGAAAATTTTTAAAATCTTCATATTGAAAAATTCTTCAAATCCAGTCTGGTAATAGTTTTGTTTCTCTTCTAATTCTCATTCAGAAGACAATACTGAAATTCATTTTGAGTTTGGGTAAAAACCAGCTGCAGAACTGTCCTTCATTTCAGATTTGGTATAACTATTACAAATATTATGTTAATAAGTGCATAATCAAATTTGAACAGCTACAGCTCAGAGGACTTGTTTTAGACCACACTCTCAGAGTAAGCATAAAAAAAAAAAAAATAAAAAAAAAAATTTGGCTCTGTAGAAAGGGTCAATCAACACCTTTTTGTTCTGTTATAACAAACACCTGAAAATTAAAACCTGCTTTCTGTAGCAGATCTGCCAAAATGTATATAGAACAATAATATGCAGATGGTTTTCTGTTAACACCCACTAAGGGTATTTCTAAATGGTAGAAGGCAGCTGACCTGCCTCACGGACCAGATGAGAAGGCAGGTTAAGAAAGCAGTAGAAGAACAGTCGGGAACTTTGACAGTAACCCACTACATCTGTGCTCTGCTCACCCATATTCTAGTGTAACATTACATATAGGTATGTGACATTGTGTCTTCCCCATAAAGACCGAAAGAAGGAAGTCCAAATATAAGGTTTGTGATGGCTTTTCATGAATTTGAATGGAATACAGCAGATATTGCACTGGCCAGTAATAGGTAAGGTACACTATCCTAAAAGGGAAAAAAAATAGGAAAGGAATAATAGTTCCAACCATAAAAATAGAAAGAAAATAATAATGGATTTTTGATTAAAGCTTAAATCTATTTCCTTAAATAGTCTAAAGCTTATGCATTGAAGTTGTTTTTTATTTTTTCCTTAGGAAAACCTATAAATAATTTGAGTTAAAAACCTGAGTCAGCTGCAATGGAAACAAAAATCAGGATTTTTTTTTTCTATTTGTGAGAGAGGACTTTTCTGCCATATGTTGTTGCTAAGAGCATAGGTACTTCCTGTATTATCTTAAAAATAAAAAAATAATAAATGACATGGTCATTGAACTGAAAGCGTTAGATCGATATTGACTTGAGAGCTCTCAAAATTCTTGCAGTTTTAAAGTTTAAATGACAGTGCTGAATCTTAAGTGTATAAAATGTAGATGATTTGAGTATTAATTTCTCATTAGTATGGCAAGGATTACTAACTTTATTGAACCTTCACCTAGATTTCTTTGGCAGGGCATTGAAAATTTATCTTAATTTTCTTAAAAGTACAGGCAAAGATAACATGAGCAAGCTGACTGTTCAAATGTAGATGTTATTTACCTATAGGGCTTATACAGCAAAAGATGCTAATTTTGCCATGCTAAATAATAAAGAATTCTGTGCATTTCCAGTTTGAACAGTTTATTATAGCAGTATTGTTGCTGCTGGAAAGGTCTCCCTATTTTGCAGAAGATGGTATATTATTTGAACAAGACTAGCAAAATACTTAAAACAGCAAAGCTGAAGCTCTACAACAAATTAGAAATCATTTCAAATAAATGGTTATTTATTGCTAGATGATACTTTTATGAAATTGTGGAATTTTTTTTTTTCCTTTTTTTTTTCTTTTTTTCTTTTTTTTTGTTGTTGTTTTGTTTTTATTTTTCATAGCAGGAATCATTACAAATAGAATACAAGTGACCTACAGATGATAAGTTGCCTCCTAGCTATTTCTTTGTATTTGGTTCTTTAGGCTTTGTATTTAATAACTACAGTTGGTTTAAATATGTTTAATGTTTGATTTTAAAATAATTATTACAAAAACGTGAGCCTTGATGTTACTCTCACAACTATTTCACATTCATTATTTATAAAACAGAATATAAAGCATTTTAAGTCTTTGATCATTAGAAGGCCGAGATGTAATCTGGCTTGTTTGTTGGTTTTGTCTGGTGATTGTCTACAGTAATCTGTTTATATTTGACACTATTGCAGTACTCTGAGATGTTAATATACAGCAATATTAGACAACTACAATGGAAATTTCCATTTGCTTTGCAAAGTATTCATCAAATCTGTGATGACAAAAATCATAATCACTGTAATTTGGTTGTTTGATATACAATGAATTTTGACTCATCATTCTTAGCTCCCCTTACTCTAACTCAAAATTTCTCTCTTTTTTTTTCCTTTTCCCTTTCTACAGAGGTATTTGTTATTTCAGCAATTGTGTGAGATGCTTTGGAAATAACTGCTTCTTACACTCATGTAACTAGATATTATCATATAAAAATTTCACTATTTTTTAATATCATTACAACTACGCTCTACTCTGCGCTGGTGCGGCCTCACCTTGAGTACTGTGTGCAGTTCTGGGCACCACAGTATAAAAAGGACATGAAACTGTTGGAGAGTGTCCAGAGGAGGGCTACGAAGATGGTGAAAGGCCTGGAGGGGAAGACGTACGAGGAACGGCTGAGGTCACTGGGCCTGTTCAGCCTGGAGAAGAGGAGGCTGAGGGGAGACCTCATCGCAGTCTACAACTTCCTCGTAAGGGGTTGTCAAGAGGCAGGAGACCTTTTCTCCATTAACACTAGTGACAGGACCCGCGGGAATGGGGTTAAGCTGAGGCAGGGGAAATTTAGGCTGGACGTCAGGAGGGGGTTCTTCACAGAGAGGGTGGTTGCACACTGGAACAGGCTCCCCAGGGAAGTGGTCACTGCACCGAGCCTGTCTGAATTTAAGAAGAGATTGGACTGTGCACTTAGTCACATGGTCTGAACTTTTGGGTAGACCTGTGCGGTGTCAAGAGTTGGACTTGATGATCCTTAAGGGTCCCTTCCAACTCAGGATATTCTATGATTCTATGATTCTACTTCAATGTTGTAATTTCAATATCCATATAATTTCATGGGTTAGGTTGAATATAAAATGTTTATTCTGGTTGCCTCATATGGCATTCAGACTTCTCTCTGGCAGTACTTTCATTGACATTAATAAGCTTGGATCAGGATTCTTGTGCCAATAATTGGCTAGCTATCTTTAAGAATAACATGAGGGTATCTAGACTGATTTGGTAGTAATGTCTACAATATAAATATGGGGCAATGAGACACAGAAATGGAGAATACTCTGATTAAATTATTTGAAAAAATTAGTTCTCAAATGACATAGACCCAAGGTCATGGCAATGGTAGAGGCACTGGAAGTCATGCAGAACAGAAATTCATCAAGACAGGGTAAGAAGCAAACTGCGCATAAACAAGGGCAGGAAGCATGCCCTGGGCAACAGAAGCTGGGGATGTTATGGGTGTGCTAGCATCACCTGTTTCTGGGCAGATTTTGAAAATGGGAAGATTTTAAAGGTGTCTGTGTCTGTCTGTCTGTGTGTGTGTGTGTGTATATATATATATATATATATATATCAACCTCCTTTGGATTAAAAGACTCAGCAAACTCAGCTTAAATTTTGATTCTCTGCTCCATCTTCAGCACATTGAAATGTGGTTAGCAGTAGCAAGTGTTTGTACTAGATAAGGGAATTGTTGCTACTCATATAATTATGCTGTTTCTATAGCTGAGCCCGACAGTGAGACGGAGCAAGACATAGCATCACACCATTAGGACAGTTAGTGTCTTTGACAAGAATCCATTTTCCAGTGATCAGAGATGCAGTTTCTATTACTCCTTCTGTGCAAGCTCAAACATCAGTGAAACAAACATTTTCCAGAAGATGAGTTGCTTTTAAATCCTTTTTTTGCAATGCTGATGTTTTTAATGTGTTTTTATAGAACTCCAACAAAGAAGACAAGTGTGAAGATCAAAAAGAACTGCATACAAATAGCATCTTTAATCTATATCTGTAATAGGAACTGAGCTTTCTCAGTACTGAAGATGCATATATTTTTTTAATGATGCAGACAAATCCTTTCCCAAATGTATTCATCAATTCAGGGTTCTTTTATTATTATTATTATTATTATTTCTTCCTCTATTACCTAGCACAACACCTTCAGAAATCTCAATATTCAGAGTAGCATTCAGAAGTTGTGCACAATATGTCATCTGAGGTACTCAAGAAAGTTTTGTTGTTTCAAAACCCTCCCCCTCAAAAACTTGAAAAAACACATTGCAATGGACTCAAGCATGCCATCTGCTGGCACTTTCTAAACCTGTTATTGATAAATCCCTCTTTCATGGCCTCTCCTGTGTTTGTCTCAATGACACGAAGCACCCCAATACCTTCTTGGTCAGTCACCGCTACAGGTGCTCCTACAAGGCAGGATTTCACAGCCAGATGCCCAGCTCCTGAGCTACCCGAGTGTAATAGGCACTTTATAAATATGCCTTGGTCTGAATTTCTTTCTCTTTAAAGCAAATTTTATAAGAATGCTGGTATAACAATTTTTTTGCATTACTGGGAAAAGTGTTGGAAAAATACTGGTTAATATTTACATATTCCTTCATGAAAAAATATTTTATTTCAGTGTGATTCAGTGTCATACATCCATCTGTGTGGGTAAACAGTTTTTTGGTTTATAGAACATGCATGTTTGGTGCCAGTGATTTATAAAATCTTGTCACAGTAAAAAAATGTTGAAAAATTCAGTTCCCTGTTATGTCAGCATGCTTCCACAGACAGCAGTTGCTTTAAACATTATTATTGGCTGCACTTTATTTATGCCTTCTCAATCACTTTAATATATGGAAATTAATTGCAATTTTAAATCTATGCACTTGAATTTAAAAACTTGTTTGTGAATATGTACAAAAAGATTTGTCTATGCACAAACAGGTATATGCATGTATTTATATAAAGATAGATTTATATGTTTTTGTGTCTATATGTGTGTCTAAGACAAATAAACCAGCAATGTCTGAACACCGTAGAGCATCACCAGAACTTTCTTCTGTTTCAAAGTATGTGTGTATACACTCGCTCATATAATATCCCCCCCGGTATGTGTTTTAGCTGGCTGAAGAATAAGTAGCTGAGTCATGTACAGTAACAGACAATCTGAATTAATGCTCCATCTTTCGTGTATACTCAACCAACGCTCTCCAGGAAAAGACAGAAAACTTGCTGGTATTCTAAGGAAACTGAGAAGAAGCTAAAGGGATGATCTAAGAGAAACATTGTATAGTGAAGGCCCCTTCAGATGAGGAAAATGTATTGCGGTAAAACCAACAAAATAAATAGGCTTCCCCATCCCATCTGTACAAACTAACTGTCTTGTCCTGGATGCTGCTGGGGATGGGGTGAAGGCTTATGCTCTCAGCTCCTACACAAAATCACTAGTCTAATATAAACTATTTACCATATTCTCATTTCTGGATCATCAAAAATGGTATCAAAATAACAGGATGCAGGAAAGCCTCAGTTCAGCCAACAACTGGAAGAGATTAAAAGCACTGAAACATCTATATAGCCTTTTCTGCATCCTTCATTGAAACATCTCTTCTTTGGGCCTGTTTTATGGACTCTTGGGAGTAGGACCTGTGTTCTCCTGCCTCCCCCCCACCCCCCCACCTCCCCCCGCCCCCCCATATCCTTCCCACTAGTGACCAATGAATTTGTTAATGCTAATCAAGGAGAAAATAAAAAAAGGCAAACATGCAAGGACAATCCTATGTAAAGAAACCATTACAAAGTTTAAAGCAAAGCAAGAAGTTCTGAATCATGTTTCTTGCAGCTTCTCTAACGCTGCCTCTCAGCATCTCAGTTTGTGTGAATTTAAAGCACAAATGACGGATATTCCAGTTTAAAGAATGTACTAATGGTTAAGCACAGTAAAAAAATATAAAAAATATAAAAAAATAATTTTTAAAAAATCATTCAAAATTAATCTCTTAAAATGATAGCATATGAGAAAAAAAATTATAAATTCTATAATATACACAGAAGAAACAGGATGAAAGATTCTGTCTAATCTCTTCCCCTTGCTCTTCCACACACTATTTCAACCGTAAAAGTCTTACATTTTGGATTTCCTTGTTCTATTTAGGTTATCTCTGAAATGGAAAAATAGCACACATTGGACTTACATTGGTTTCTGAAAATGAATATATGTTTTTAAGAATTGGTTTGATAATCTTATGAAAGTTTTAAGGCACTAAACTATTAATGTTAAGCCTCTTATTAAGACCATATTTAGAAAAAATGTCACAGTGACACACTTCTGGGAATCATAACTAAGAGAAAACAGACTGACAGAGAAGACATTATTCTTCACAGAGGAATATGAGAAGTAACATAAAATAATTTTTCTGTTACTTATATAAATCATTTGGTGTAATTATAACAGTATTCAAGGATTAATATTGGAATGTTAGAATGATAACATTTAAAATAATTGCTTTTGTTCCTTTAATGCCCTAGCTTCATTGTTCTTTCATTTTCTGCTTAAATCCAAATGTCTGCATTTAGAAACTTAAAAATATTTCACCAGAAAAGCTCATGGAGATATATTATCACACTTTCATTTCTGTCCTGAGGCTATCATGTTTGACAGTGACAGAAAGTAGTTTCAAGGACAGTATAATGACAGAGTTGGAATAAATTAAAGGAAAGTATAAACTACTTAGTTGCAGAGATAATTCTCTCTTGTTCTAAAACCATAGTCTGGAATAAATATTTTAGAATGCAAAAACACCCTGAAAACATAACCAGGCTTTCAAAAGGCTGCTACAATTTAATTCACTGATAGTCATGTTTTGAAGGAACATTTCTAACGTTCAATCACCAGTTTCTCTGTAAACTGTAAAATTTGAGTGAAATATTGCTTACATGTATATACCAAAGGTATTTAATCATGCTATCAGCATACTATTTAATCAAATCTAACTATGAGGGCTTAGTTATAATACGATGATTGTTTTCTCAGGTATGAAATACAGCAAAATGATGGCTGGCTACCTCTGCAGAAGTTAAAAACTTTGTGTGTGTGTGTGTGTGCGCCACAGTAGAGCTGAGGGCAGCAGGCTTTTGTCTTAATAACTTTTTCACAAGCTTTTCTTCTCCCTATCATACCATATGTCACCTCCTAGTCCCAGAGTAGTGAGACCAGCAGTAAGAAACCAGCCATGCCAGGAGGCATGGTGCTCACTGGAGAAGGGAGGATGAAATGAAAGTGCCTTGTTGAGGCAGGAAGGCAGCACTGGGCTGCACATGGTGTTCCCTGAAGCAAGCTCGGCTCAACTTGCCAAGGGTGGTTATCAGTCTGTATGTTTTTTGGGTGATGGGAACCTCTCCTGGCTGAAGGACATGGTGAACACTGTGCCTACTTTCATAGGCAAAGAATTGCTTCAGTTAGGAATTTCAATGCTGGGTGCACAATCCTGTCAGAAATCTAATATGTGATCTAATATGTGTCATACAACACAGAGACAGTGTTCTGAGCCTGGGCATAGCAAGTGAAACAGGAGCTGTTTGAGCAAAACAATAGGAAACACCAAGCCCAGGTGTATGTGCAAAATCCTGGCCTCAATCCAGGCTCAGGAGCTGCCTCGTGTTGAGTAGGTGCCTCCATAACCCCGGGACTAAGAAACAAAAACCAAGAAAAATTACTCAAAGAGAAATGAGATGTGTAACAGTAACCAATGTATATCAGTTAGGTCTGAACTCACTAAAAACATGGAAAGATGCTGCTTTATGTCAGACCTGAAGGTTGGATTTTCTAGTTTTAGTGCTTTAAATAGTGTAAGATATATGAGACTTCTGCTGATTGTATTGTGGCTACAGCAAAATAAAAGTGAGGCTGCTGGTTAATGCACTCTTCAGTGCAGAGGAAGTATTTAAATTCCCTCAGGCCAAAGTCCTTTGGTGCCTGTGCAGAAACATTAAAAATGGATCAAGAACTTTACAAACTGAAATAAACAGCTACAGAAAGTCTTTCAGCATCCAGAAGTGGCAACATAAATGTGGATTTCCTTTTCCATTTTTTTTTTCTAAAGTTTTTTTTTTTTTTTTTTTTTTTTTTTTTTTTTTCATTGGTGTTGAAGTCCTAAGGTGAATTCTGAAATTCACTCCAAGTTCTTTATTGTTTCTAGCTGTAATGACTGGCAGGCTGCCTATCATCCTGCAGCTCTTCTGAAAGCCTTAACCATAATTAATATTTTGTATGGTAACAGCAAACATGACTGTTTATTACTTTAAAAACAAATGTAAATATTTTCAGCCTAAGTTACCAAAATTGATTAATGTTGTCAGGTAGTAAGTTTACACACTTAAATAAACCTGATATTAAATGTTGATTTAATACTTAGTGTTTTCTTTCTATGCATATCAAATGAAGCACTCATGGTGTGAATTACTGACTGTTTTTGAAAATGTAAGTCTATATGTCTTTCAACTCACTGATTAATATACATAAAGGTAGCAGCAGGCAGTTCTTTCAGAATGTCTATGCTTGCAATGCCTAGATTAAATCATTTTGAAGATGTTCTGAAGAAGGAAAAAAAAAAAAAAGAAAAGAAAACAAAGCAAACTATGAACCTGGAAGAGTGCTTTAGAAATTGACTTATTATTATCATTATTTACTTATTTTTAATGCATTTAGTTTTATTCTACTTCCAATAAAAATACCAGGTAGAAAAGACAAAGGATGAAGAATCCCAAACTTTCATGATGACTAGTTTATTTTGGGGACTAATAGCATAACTTTAAACTACTGTATAACTATTGTGTCTACAATTACATAAATGAATTGTTTTATTTCATACTGTATTCCCCAAATGCCTTGCTGGTTCCTCAAGTGTTATACCCTTTATATTTTTCTTAATGCTTCCCCAGTAACACCCTACTCAAAGGCTTTTAAATAACTTATGCAATACTTTTTTATTTCCTTCTTTTTTTTCTTTTTGAAATTAATCACCTATAAAACTGCGTATTCTCTAGATACTATGAGATGAAGATTGCCCCCATTTTGCATAAATTGCTTTTTTGTTATTATTACAAGGCTTATGAGCTCAGCTCCTTGTTAACATGGCTCACAATAAAATTGAGTTTGTTCAGGTCACACAAGAGACTAACACTTGCCCAAAGATATTTCTGTGCTTATTGCCTTTTATCCCTAAGAAATCCTCCTCACTGAGCAGTAACATTGTTCAATGTGCATCCAGTTCACCTGAGTTTGAAAAGAGAGGGCATTTCTAACGTACCTCCTTTTAGTGGTTTCACACGGGCCAAAACTTTGACTTTATGATTTATTTTGGCTGACTGACAGCTCAGCATCAGAGGAAAAAGAGGAAGTTTTATTCTTCCCATATTCACACCCACTATCCTCAGGCTTTTTTCATTTTAAGTCCTGCTGTAATTTTGGTTATGATTGTCACTACTGAGCAATGACAGAGGTTGAAATGAAACCACTGGCAGGGGTAAATGCTCAGCAGAGATCCTTTCTACCCAGCTTCTTGGTGGAAGGTAGCGACAGGATCCAAGTGTCTGGTGCTTCTGGCCAAAGCTTGAGGTATCCCTCTGGCATGTTGTCCATTATAAGAAGAAAAAATACACAATGTCACCTAAATTAATGAGGGGTATAGACATTCTTCTACATGCACTTGCATACAAAAAAAAAAAAAATATTTCTTAGTTTGTTCTTCAGTCTTTGTTCAAACAGGAGGGCTGCAATTCTTGTAGAAACCAAGCCCTTTGTTCTTACAGCATTGTTAATCAGTTTTCTAATCAATATCCCAGCTTAAACAACTATCCTTTAATTCTGGAACAATTCAGTAACTGTGACAATCCAGTTGTGCTTAATACTTAGTGTATGCTTTTCTCCAACCTTCTCCTTCTCTACAAAATGTTATACATAAATATATATACAAAGATTTCATATTTTTAATATGCATAGCACTAAATTTTTCCCACCTCTCACCCTCCTCAGTACATGGGGTAAGCTCTCATCTCTTTCTGAACCAATATGGACTACAAGAAGAAAGTACAGTCAAGTGAGAAAAAAAAAAATCATTGCTCAAATAAGCAAGACATGTATATTCATATGTTCACAACGAAATTCAGCAATGTTTTTAAAATGAGAGAGTCCTGGAGATTTTCCAGTTTTCTTCTGGCACTATCAGTAGGGGATATTTCAAACTGCTGTTTCTTCATCCCAACTGCAGAGTCACTATTAAGCAATACAGAGGAAAACAACCGAGCCAACGAGTCTTGTTTCATTCACCGTATTATGATCAGATCATAGGAATGCACATAACTGTAACATATAGCGATGATATAAGGCAAATTTCCTGAAAAGAAATTAACCATGTATTTTACTACATTATCAGCTCAACTATTGAGAAAATATGTCTTGTTGACTGAAATCAACACATGAAATATAGTTTGTTAGTAACCATATCAATTTCCTAATCAACACTACTTCGAGTTGACAGAATAATGATAATGTGAAAACAGGGCACATACAGAAAGGCATTCTGTTATATTAAGAGGAAGCTGTCTATGCTAGAACAAAAGCCCACTCCCCTACTCCCCCCCAAAAAAAGAAAAGCAAAGCAAAGACAGAGAAGCCTGTCTATACATCCTTTCACTCGCACATTGCAAGTGTGAAAAGGATATCCAAGCATCATTTGCCACATGATATGAAGGGCAACTTTTTAAAAAATATCATTTTTTTTTGTCACATTCAGGAATTTTACAAGTGTGAGTGAAAAAGATGAAATCGGACAGTGGTACACAACAGATGGGCTACATTTCACTTTGTACCTCTAATAGGAATGACAGTTTTCTTAAACCAAGAGTTTCCATAATGAAGTTCTTTACAAGCACTAATAGATATACCTTAATAATGCCCATATGAGATGAGAGTATTGCCTGCATTCCTACAGGACAGGGAACAGACCCACAGGGGTTCAAGAGAAATTGTAGGAAGTATCAGTTACTTTGAAAGACGATTTGGAAGGCTGCAGCCTGGCCCCACTCTACCAGAATTCTCAGGGAAGGGTACCCATTGACTGCAGCTGCACTTGGGGGTTGTTCACTCTTTCTATCAGTCAAACTCCAACTGTTAGCCTTTCAGTTAGCCACAAGAAGAGAATTGTGAATAAAGCACACTTAGTGGTCAGCTGTGAAAACACATTTTTGTCACCTGCCCACTGTCACCAGGAAGCCTCTGTCAGAGGCAGGGAGAAACCAAGGCAGAGGTATACTCCTTCTTGTGGATAGCGTTGAAGCAGTTTAAGAAGTTACCCTCCTCTGCTGTTACTACATCCGCAACTAAAATGCTTTAATACCCTCATCAAGGGTTTGAGTTTGCTTCAGTACAAAGGCATCAGGCTTGTTCTAAACAACCAGCTGTGAATACAGTTCAGCTGTGGAAGCTGAAACCTCCAGCTAAAGGATAGTAAGGAACAGCTGTTGGGTAGTAACTGCTAAAATTGCTATACCTACTTTGGAAACCTCAGGTGCTGTAATTTTTTCTTTCTGCATTTTCCTGCCTTAGCTGTCACATAACTCCCATTTTTGCCATGTATGAGACAGTAATCCTCCAGAGATTAGCATATTTTTTTCTGAGTATTTTTGGCTTGTTTTCAGTGCATAGTCCCTACTGTGCAGAGAATGAAGCTCAGATCTGAAACAAATAGTATATAATAATGAACCAAAGACTGCACTATAATGTAGACACTCAAGAGGAGCAAGTTAGAGCTGCATTGGGCTGAACTGATCCACTGGTTGCTACATTGGAGGCATTTTAGAACAAAAGCCTGTCATTTCTCCATGTACTCTGTCTTTTCTTGGCAGAGAGCTTGGACTTGTATAGTAGGAAGGATACTATAGTGGTTTCCCCTTTGGATGAGAGTGCTGTGAAATGCTCTGGAGCACACAGAAGCTTCTCTGGGTCACCAGAGAGCTGGGGAGCACCTGGACCAGTTCCCCAAGTGGTTTTACTGGCGTAAGTCTTTTCTCATTGCCTTAAGAGTATGCACTACTTTCTGAAGGCCCCACTGGTGAAAAGAAAGCAAACGCTTCACCAGGGGAACAAATGATTACACTACAAAGAAATGCTGCACCTAAAAAACGTTGGGTTTAGTTCCTGCTTATTGTTCTTCTGCTGCTGTGCCATACACGTGCCCTCAGCAAACCCTTGTTTCACTTGGCAGCAAATCTCCCACGGGCTTCATGACTTCTGCCATTTGTAAACTCCACCCTTTTCACTCTCCCCTGCCTATCATCTCCTGGATTTTATTCCCCTTAAAAGCTTGTCTTTGTGTTCTCCCCAAATTCATCTTCATTCAAGATGATTTTTCACAATTTGTAGTAAATAATAGAAAGAAATGCCCCCTAAGCAGATGTCTGCTCTATTTATGCTTTCATATAATTCAATCACTGTCTTTTTGTGCCTTGAAACTTGAAAAATACACATTAATAACACATCTGTAGGGTTACAGGAGTACATCTGAAAGTACCAATTCACTTTTATTTACACACTATACTGAAGAAGCAAAAGGCTGGAGGCAATAGAATGAGGAAGACTGAAATGTTGTTTGCAGTTGAGTCTGCCCTTGTCTTTTGAAAGGCTAAAATTATTATTATTTCCTAACACTGTAGCTTTATGGATTTGTCTGTGTCTTAAATTGTGAGGTACCTATTTATAGGTTTTCCAGAGTTTTGTCATTTACCTTGCTTGCAGAGTCCGACTGAAAAAGCTGGAACACTGTTCCTCTGTGGAGCAATTGCAAGAGCTGCTTGATATTATGAGCATGATCCCACAACACATCTGGCAGCACACTACACTACTTAAGTTTGTTGCCTCTTTGTATTGGGAAGGCCCGAAGGAAATCATCATAAAAGTACCAAAATAATATCTACTGATGGCATCTAGAAAAAAATAAATAAAATCCTCTTGTGAAACTGGGACACTTGAGAAACTTGTTGAATGGAAGGAAAGGTCTTCAACAATTAAGGGATTCCAGGAGCTGAGGCATTAAGAAACCCATCAAGTACCATGAGAGTGAAGATAACACTGTGGGCATAGCAGAAATGAGCAATGGAGGAGCTGGAATGATTCATGTGTTTGCAGGCCTTGTTCTTTGTTGGTGTTGTACTTACTAGTACAGAGTTTATCTTATGTGTTCTTTGTTACCTTCATTCATTTTAACCTTCAGGCTGTAAACACATTTATTATGAAAAGAATAAAATTACACAAACTCTGTATGAAGTCCCTGAAATCTTGCTACAGGACTCTTATCACCTTTCCATTCTCATCACAAAGGCAATGCACCATTTGTTATTATTAGATAACATAAGAGAGAAAGGAAAACAGAAAGAGGGGAGAGAGAAATAGAGCAACAACAAACGATGAAGCAGGGAAGATGGACAAAAGGAAGAAGAAACATGGTGGTGGGGTTGGATAATTTAAAAAGAAAAAAGAGAGAGACAAGCAGAGCGGAGTGATGAGATTCAATTCAACAACAGCATTCAATTTTTAAAATGTTTTCTCTTGCCTCACTACTTTTCTGGTGTAATAAGGTTGGGGTTTTGAGTCATTTTGAATAGTGCAGTGTCAGTGATTATCAGAACAGTCTCATGAGTACTTTTAGGCAAATAGTCTTCAGAAGCTCCTCAGTCCATTTTGTCAATTCAATAAGAATTTTAATTGACTATTAAAGTACAGCAATACACAATAAAGACATTGCTGCACTGCTGCAGAAATACTAGCAAATGTGTCATCAACAGAAAAGGCGATTCTCTTCTGTGGGCTTATCAGAACTGCTACAACAGCGTAAATAGCCTGGAGCAGCAGTAACTGAGGATATAGAAGGTCTTTCCAAATACGCTTTTCTCCCAAACATAAACAAAGCAAAGCAAAAGTCCTACAATTAGAGCATTAATTGTATATGTGTTGGAAAGTTTCCCTTCCCATTACTGCATATGTAATAGGTCATATTCTACTGATCAATGTAGGATGATGGTCTGCACATTTATATTACAAATGGTAAAAATTACATTACTAAGTGAAATTGCCATATGAGGACACTACATAAAACTCAGACTCTTTGAGCAAATTTGCTCTCTTCATGATTTCCAGAACAAATGTCCCAGTAACTGCACAGAGGGAAGATGCAAGGCTTTTTTGTGCCCTCTGCTTCACAAGCTCAAAGGTCTGGACTAAATCTCAATTTCACCAGAGCCCTGTCACAGCCAACAGGAGGAACCACAGCAGGTTCCTCCAAACACCACCACAGGCAGGAATGGGCCACATCATCCCATGCCAGCTCTCACAAACAGAGTACAGACAGTTACAGCAGTGTGTCAATCATCATGTCAGCAGCAGTCCATACAAAAATCACCTCATGGCTAAGGCCAGTTAGGCTTACTGTGACTCTGCTACTGCAGACAGAGCCACTGTAGGTTGTAAGCACACAACGTGTATTTTGCAGAAAGTATGTATTCTCAGGAATGTGCATATCACAAAAGCACATTAATCAGATGAATTTGTATTTCCAGAAAACACAGAAATGAAATAACATTTCTCCATGCTGCATTTAGACTGAAGCTGCAAAAGCAGATAACCTTTCCACTTACTCAGAAGTTTGCTCATTAAACAGCAAACATTTAAGAAGAAAGCATGGCAGACGCTGTCGATGAGCAGCATAAAGACCATACACAGACCAAAAGCTGGATGAATATTACACACTGCTTCTGGTCTCAAAGGGCTTTATTAAAACAAAAGCATAAAAAGTAGTTCCTGAACAGGATGATTTTTAATTGTGTCCTCCTGGGAAGACTGCACAATGCAGACTTTTTTGTTTCCCTTGTAGTCTATGGGGACATAACAAGCTCTCAACAGATTCCCTTTGGTCTAAGACCAGTTACTGCTGAGTTTCTGGACTCTAGTTTTTAGTGACAAATAACATTTAGCTGGTTCTGAGTCAAATGTATTTTTACTGATATCTATTTTACACTAAAACAAATAAATATATATATAAATGCTTCAGTGTGATCTATTTTTTTTTTTTAGTGTAAGACTAATCATACATAACCTACAGTGTAAAGCTCACAAATATTGCCCATTAAAACAACAATCACTTTGATGTGTCTGACTGCAGTGGGATTGGTGTCCAGTCTGCATTAATTTATGACCTTCAGGAAGCCAAGGTACTTGTTTCCTTGGAACTTTGTACAGTCCAAATACTCCTGAGGCAGATACAGAACAGGCACCTGTGCCAGCACTGCAATGCTGCCCTTTACACCCCTTCATCATCTATGCTCTACCTTCCACATACTACATATAGGCAATGCAAGATGAAAGTTGAGAAGAAAAGCCATAATAACGGTGCTAACAGATAAACAAACAATCCCACCCTTGCCTCCCCACCCCCCCCCAAAAAAAAAAAAAAATATCTACAAAACGACCTATATAGCTAACCAAGCTAAACAACTGGAAGCACCAATGGAGAGTAAACACCTTAGATCTTGATCCTGCCTTTCTCTAATTCCATTTTTTTTTTAATTAGCAGAGGGTGCTTTTGTCCCACTGAGATTTGCAGGCTAACATCTGTAGCAATACCAATTATTTATTGTAAAAGATAACCAGAGGAGAAAGAACAGAGCCCTCCTCTACCATCCCTGGTTTATTTCACATCTTTGTAGTTAGCGCCAGAGAAAAAAACACGTACCAGACAAGCAGAGCTCTTTCTCTGATGATTAGGCATCCACTTAGAAAGAGGTAAACCAGGCTCCAGTGACCACTTGGCAGCAAATGGGACAAAACCTTCCAGCAGGAGGGCCTGGTGATCTTCAGCTGATGGTACACAAATCTTTATGCTAAGGGGTCTCAGTGTTACAGTCACGAATCAGCCAGATTCTACCCAAACCTGGGGATTTCTACTCACAGCCACTCAATTCTCCCAATTATTTATGTTTGCTGTGATATGGTAAAGATATGGTATGTTCCTCTACCATCCCATTGCCTTACATTGATCTCTCAGATACCGGGAAAGACGATGAAAGACACAAGATGAAAGAAAAAGGAAAAGCTCAAAACAAGCTTACATAAAATATTCATATCTGGCAGTAATTACAAACAGAAAATTGGAAATAAAAATTCCTCATAAGCAGCAGTGATTATGCAGTGTCCAAATCATCTATGTGCAATTCCCTCCACGATATTTTCTCTATGGATTTCTGTTGCTGGAGTCAGAAAGTGAACCAGCCTTTTCTTCCTATATCTTTGGCTGGATTATGATGCTTTATATAAATGTAGCCTGGTGTTACTAGTAAAATTAAAGCTTTATGCCTTATTTCTACTCTCCATTAAAACCTATAAAAAATCTCTGCCTTCTGTGAATGCGAGATGACATTTCAAATGCGAAAAACTTAAAATATAAGTTAATTATAAGTTAAAATATAAGAGCTAAATTGTCTGTCTCTTCAGGTGTTAAATGTGTTCTTTTATGCTTTCATAAAACAATCTGACTTCAACTTTTTTTTTTTTCACTCTTATAGATTCATATTTTGCTTATTATGATAAATCAAGCGATCCTGATTGGCCACTGTTGAGTCTAGTAACCAAAATCCTTATAGAAAATATGTTTAAAGTTTTGTTGTTCAAATATAAGGTGAGAGCAAGCTAACAACTTTATCTGAAGGCTTCTTACAGGTGTAAAAAAGATATCAATTTCATGTAAAGAAGTGAGGAATATGTTGATTTTCTGGAAATTGCCATTTTTTTCAACTACATAAAATCATGTTTATTCCAGTTTGTTTCTGTTTCTGTGGTGTAAAATTACTGTTCTTTAACCATTGATAAATACCAATTCACATATGAAGAGCCATGAGATATGTCCTAGAACATTCTTATAGGTTAAGATATGCAGATCTACTTGATTTTAATTTTATGTCAGTGCTACAAAATAAGGTGTTCAGTCAGATCAAGGGTGGAAAAGATTGTTGAAGTCCACTATTAATTTCCTGAGCCATAACAGTCCTGTCAAATTACAGAAAATCACAGATAATTCACCCTGTTACTACTTTCAAGCATTTTAATTTTCCCATGAAGAAGCCTCCCCCTCTGATACGAAACACCAGTTCATAGGAAAAAGCATGAATTATACTTCCATGGTGAACTTGTTGGTTTTTGCCATCTGAGTGCTCCACTCATCTTTGGAGACCACAGTAGCCTTGTTAGGTTTCTAAGGCGCCCTAATTACATACATTTGAGATTGCAGAATGCTTTAATTTAAGCCAGCACACAATCAGATGCTGTGCTTTCACAAATATTCAGAAACATCATCTGCCAGGATCAAGAGTAATTGAACTGATATCTTCTGGGTTTTATCTTCAGCTTTGCTGCATAATTTTTCATTTTCTTTGTAACACTTTAACACAAAGAGAGAACATGCCTAGAGTCCCACAGAGGTGTTTTGACATTAGGCTTAATAAAGCATGAAGAACTCATTAATAAATAATGTTCTGCTAGGTTAACAAATAAAACTGAATGCATTGGCAAGACCCAGAAGCAAATCACATCATGCATTCAGCCAAGTAACTTGTTAAAATGATTGCAATGGTGCCATTTCTTCAGTGTGTTTGGCACGGCCAAACACAACGTTGCACAAATAAAAATACTGTGGCATATATGCATGAGCCTTCAATTATAATGTTACCTGTCAATTTTTATCTGAACTCTGTATGCTTGAAGAGCTTGTAAACAAGCATTCATGACAGTGACAAAGAGATATCAATATATTGTTAAGCTTTGCTGAGAGAACACTGCTGCCTGGAGTTTCAAAGGAAAGGACCTCTTGTATTCATTGAGCTGTGCATCATCCCATTCTTGTGTCAAAGCTACAAGCTTGATACATTTTACTGCAGACACGTTTGAGTTAGAGCATTCAAGGCTGTGTCAATATTTCCATATGTCCTTATTTTCCAAGGTTAAACATTCTGACAAGTTTTAAATCTGAGGAGAGTCTAAGAAGAGCTTCTAGCAGCCTGGGGTCAATGACACAACTCCCATCAGCTTCAGCTACAACAGGATTTCATATAGGAATCAGAGTAGAATTGTCTTGAGGGTCTAGATTTATCCTTCATCCTTCATTGTGATGCCTCTATGTGCCCAAGTTGGCAGCTGATGTCACCTTAAACTCCCCCTGTAATCAATGCCAAGAAACAAACGCTTCCAGAATGTGATTCAGATCTGGGCTGCTGATTACAGAATCAGCTTAAAATGAGCAAGTTCTCAATTTAGAGACTTCTGCGGCATGCTTATGCTTCTGGGCAGGAAAACTCCTCAGTCCCTCCAATGAGGCCAAGTAACAGATTGCACAATTCAAGTTTGGGCCTGTGAGATCTACACAGTTACAGTTAGTCAGGGGATTTAAAAAAAAAAAAAAAAAAAAGTTTCCTTGTTTCATTTTTAGCTTATATTTCAGTTATAGTCATGTTCTAAATAAAGGATTCATGATCTTTAGGAACAGGGACAAAGGATCCAATAATTTCCATTCTACATTCTTCTCTGTTGATATATTGTTATCTGTAAGTAATACTTGGACTGAATATTGGACTGAATATAGATTAAAAAAATAGAAAAGTATTTCATGCCATATATTCACTGAAAAAAAATAAAGCACACAAATTCCAGCATATTTAGAGTGCTTAGAAAAATGGGATTTTTTCACACCTGACAGAGCTGCCAGGTTCCAAGAGTTACTGTGAATAAGAGGATCAGATGAAGCTATAATATCTTCTGAAAATGACTTAAAATCTCTGATAGTTTTGATGAAAGCTATAGCTATTTAGGTGATGCATACTCATTTTTCCAGTGATATAAAGTCTCTCTCTCTCTCTCTTTTTAATAGTCTTCAGATCCATACCGTTTTTCAAACACCAAATTGAGAAGAACTGAACATTTGCATCTGAGCCACAATGTATTCTGTGATAGCATAAGAATACAAATGCAGGGACATAAGGTAGAGAAAATTGAACAGTGAAGTGTTTTAGAGAATACATTTTCTGTATGTTATCCTGTGGTTTCACAACCTCTGCTGACTTGGTGTTGGGAAGCAGACTTGCTGTTCTGTACCTCTGAAAACGGGGGACATGCAAATTCTAGAATCCAGTCCTTGTTTCTTTTTCTTTTTTCTTTTTATTTTTTCCTCTGTTAGTAACAAATTTTAAATTGAAAAGCAATCATTAGAGAACAGAAAAATAAATAAAACTGCAAAAATGGCATGAGCAAATGACATCAGAAACTGTATTTCATTTTTTTTCTCTGTTATGTCCTCACTAGGCATGGACTTGCTCATCTATTTTTGGTAGCAAAGTTGTCCAGCTTCAGTAAAGCTTGTTTATTTGGTAACTCTAACAGGAAGTTTGGTTTGAAGGTCTTAATAACAAACAGACTCAAAGACACCTAAGTATTCAAACTAGGCAAAATTTGTCTGTGTTCTCAAGTGAGTAGCACCAAGTTACTGAGAAACTTTCAGTGTCTGGTCAATACAGAACACAAGATCTTGGAGGGTACCTGGTTTGTGAGATCTGAACTGCTTGAACAATATAAAAGTTACCTGAAGAAGGGCAATGAAGCTGGTGAAGGGTCTAGAAAAAAGTCCGATGAGGAGTGGCTGAGGTTGCTGGGATTGTTTAGCTTGGAGAGAAAGCCTTACTGTACTTTACAACTACCTTAAAGGAGGTTGTAGTGAGATCGGGATTGGGCTCTTCTCCCAAGCACCAAGTGATAAGTTGAGGAGAAATGGCCTCAAGTTCCACCAAGCAAGGTTTAGGTTGGATATTAGGAGAAATTTATTTACTGAAAGAGTTGTGTGACATTGGAACAGGCTGCCTGGGGAAGTGGTTGAGTAACCATCCCTGGAGCTTTCCAATAAATGTGTAGATGTAGAACTTAGTAGCATGGAGTAGCATGGTTTAGTGGTGGACTTGTAAATAGTAGGTTAAAGATTGGACTAGATAATCTCAGAGGTCTTTTCCAACCTGAATAATTCTATGATTCTATGAGTACTCAGCACAACTGGTACAGCAATGCTTCTTTTTTATATTATCACTAAATATGAAGTGACAATATTTATCACAAACAAAGATATTTGTGAATCTTCAAATACTATATGGGCATTGGAGAGTCTGTATTATTTTCTTCTTCTTCTCCCAACACCCAACCCCCCTAGAATTACAATGGTAGGTTTCTGTATCTAAATTCTGTTTGCACTCTGTTTCAGTCATCTCCATGCTTCTAGATCATGCCAATAATCCAGAAACATATCTAACAACATTGATTTTTGTTCTGAAGAGCATTGTTTTTATGCTAGAATAACTTAGTCTTACATGACATGGGACAGCAATATTACTTCAGAAAGTTATTTCATTTCTGCTTATGGTAAGCTTCATATGAGGGCACAGCAGACATTTTCAATGAAGCTACAATGGATATTCACATATTCAAGTAGCAATGTGTGCATATTACCATGTGTTGGAATCACACAATACATACAACTGTAAAAGGAATTGCTTTATGGAAAGAAAAAATTATTCCTACTTCATTTCCATGCATATTAATCTGAGAGAAGGAAAAAAAAAGGGGGTATCAGAGAATGCCAGCTAGAATGTTAGCTAGAACAATTAAAAACAGCAAGAAAAAGAGAGCTATTTTAATATTTTACCCTTACATTACTGAGTTAAAATAAACTTGCAATTAAATATTTGTAAGCAATGAGTACATAATTTTTGTATATTTGAAATATTAAAAATAGTATTTGAAGCAATACACAATAGCTGTCAAAACAAGTTTTTCAGGCCCATTAAGATAGTAGTTTTCTTGATCTCAAGCACGATATCAACATAGTAATGAGGGAAAATGCCATCCCCTGCCAGAACAGCAAGAAAGGACCCAGTAAGCTTTTGGTGTTCTGTAGTATACACATTTTGTGACTGATTTTTTAATCCAATTTTAGGGAAGGAAGGAGGACTTAGGCTTTAAAATAACAGTTAGAAATGTAGAAAAACAACCAAGCAGATCACCAAACATAAATTCCCCATGGAACCCAGTACTTTACGACAATGTTTCCTGTAAACCTCCTAGAAGATCAAAGCAAACCAGCTCTCATTACACTTCCCCAAGAGAAAAGCATTAACACCTCAAGCCCTGGCTTTTAAAGACTCATATATATATATATATATATATATATATATAAGTCTTTAAAATCTATCTATCTATATATATATCTATCTATATATCTATCTATATATACAGAGACTGACCAGGTTGACTAGGCAGAATTTTGGGGTCTTCACAGCTCTGAGCTCTGCTGGGACTTACTGGAGTTGGGGGAGACAAGTAGACCCTAAAGTAGATCCATCAGCCATTCAATCCTCAAAGGACCTGCATTACACAAATGGTCAAGGAAAAGGAATTGCCAGATTTCAGGAGGTGTCCCCTGTGTCCCTTTAGCTGGTCAGACTGCAGTCAGAATTTATGATTATCCCTTATGGTTCGAGTACTGAAATGGGAGAGATTCTGCATTGTTTCCATGCCTCCTCTAACAAGCTCTGTCTGTTAAGTACCCCTCTAGGAATATACACACAATTTAGAAAAACAAATGCTTTATTCATGATAGCAATAAGTACAGAATGGCTGTACACATACCAATTGAATAGTAGTTTTGCATTTTTTATTTTATTCCTCTCAATAACTACATGTTCCTGCAAGTACCTCACAAATGTGCACTGAGTTTTTTACACAGTTTTTAATGGAGAACATTTTAAATAATTTTTGGAAAGTGAATGAAGCTGTGATAGGCAGTACAGCTGGTGAGCCAGTGGAGACTGCAAGGAAGGAATTACCAGGAGGAAAATATTCCAGGAAACTACTTTAATTAGGAGGCACAAGAATTAACCAATTAAGTGTGGTGCTCCAGTTCATATATGCAGAATATATACACTGGTAATAAATAGGATGACTTGAATATTGTCTGACAATACCTTCACTTCTGAGAGAGAAATCTCTCTGACAAATTTTACCAAAAATAAGCATTCATCAGTAAGAAAAGCTAAAAGGTTATGACTTGTATCACCATTTTACTCTTGCTTACTCTCAAAAGTGAACTGGAAGAAATACAAGAAAAATATTAACAATGACATATCTTACTTGGGTCATTTTGAGACCTTAGAATATTCAGGGGAATAAACAAGCATAATGAAGTTGACCATGTTTACACCAACAAAATCCTCACCAGTGAAACCCCAGAATGCCTTTTTTCCTGTTGGGGGAACTGAGTAAAGTGAAGATCTTGCTGCCAGGGAGAAGGTGCAAGATTCTGACAATTAATATTAATGGAGTGAGTTTATGGGGCAAGGTTTTGGTAGCTGTGCTGCAGGGGTGGCCTCTGTGAGAAGAATCCAGAAGCTGCCCCATGCAAGATAAGGGCCAGTTTCAGCCAGTTCCAAATGGACCCGCCACTGGCCAGTTGGGCCAAGAAGCAATGCTGCTTATGTCTCTGTGAGAGCCAATTTAAGAAAGGGGAAAAAAAAAAAAAAACACTTCTGCACACCAGCAGCTGGGGAGAGAGGAGTGAGAACCAGCAGACCCCAAGGTCAGTGCAGGAGGGCAAGAGGTATTCCAGGCAGGCAGCAGCAGTTCCCCTGGGGCCTGTGGAGAGGCCCCTGGTGGAGCAGGCTGTCCCCCTGCAGCCCATGGGTCCCACATGGAGCAGATCTCCACGCTGCAGCCCATGGAGGAGCCCCCGGTGCAGCAGGTGGATGTGGCCTGGAGGAGGCTGCGGCCCATGGAGAGCCCCCGCAGGAGCAGGCCCCGGGCTGGAGCTGCAGCCCGTGGAGAGGAGCCCACGCAGGAGCAGGGGTCTGGGGGGAGCTGCAGCCTGTGGGGGACCTGTGGTGTAGCAGTTTGCTCCTGGGGGATGTACCCCATGGTACAGACCCATGTTGGGGTGGTTATTGAACCACATTGTGGGAAGCCCACACAGGATCAGTTAGGGAAAGATGGCACCCCGTGGGAGGGTCCCCATGCTGGATCAGAGGAGAAATGAAGGAAGTCCTCAGTACTGTGAAAGAGTGACAGAGTGACAGAGACAAAAAAATATAGACTGACACCAACCTCCATTCCCCATTCCACAGCGCTGCTTGGGGGGAGGAGGTGGAAGAGGGCGGATAGGGGGAAGGTGTTTTTAGTTTTTCTTTGTTTCTCACTTCTCTATCTTGGTAGGAATAGGTAATAAATTTCTTTAATCTCCCTTCTCTGAGTCTGTTTTGCCCGTGACAATAATTGCTTGGTGATCTCCCTGTCCTTATCTCAACCCTTGAGCTTTTTTGTAGTGTATTTTTTCCCCCTTTCCCTTTGGGGAGGGGGAGTAAGAGAGTGGTTGTGGTGGAACTTGGCTGCCCACCTGAATAAAACCACCATATACCAACAGTTTTGCAGTTATTCGTTCTCCTTAAAGATGCCTGTAGCTTTTCACTGATGCACAAATTAATCATATATACATTCCCCAACTGTGGTCTTGCCTGGGGAGTAGTTCTAGTGCTTTCTAGAAAACAGGTTTTAAGAGGAGTGGCTGAGGGAACTGGGATTATTTAGCCTAGAGAAGAAGAGGCTCAGGGGACACCTTATCACACTGTACAATTATCTTAATGGAAGCTGTGGCGAGGAGGGGATTGGGCTCTTCTCCCAGGCACCAAGTGGTAAGACGAAATGGCCTCAAGCTGCATCAAGGGAGGCTTAGGTCGAATATTAGGAGAAAATTCTTTACTGAAAGAGTTGTGTGACATTGAAACAGGCTGCCCAGGGAAGTGGTTGAGCTACCATCCCTGGAGGTTTTCAAGAAAAGTCTAGATGTAGAACTTAGTAGCATGGAGTAGAGTGGTTTAGTGATGGACTTGTTGGACTAGGATGGACTGTTGGACTGGGTTGAAGATTGGACTAGATGATCTCAGAGGTCTTTTCCAACCTGAATGATTCAATGATTCTATGATTCTACACTTTACTAGAAGCTTTCATGTATGTTTTCACCTCTACTGGCCAGTTATTAATTTCAATAGGTTCCTACTCTTGTGTCCTGTTTCACAGAGGAGGGATGTTTCTATGACCTCGCAGTGTTTAAGTCACCTGTCTTTCACCATCCTCCCACAAAGTATAGAAGACTTGATGTTAGCAGATACACGGAACTTCAGAAAGAAAAATTCTTTGTCCAAAGTACTCTGTAGTGCATACAGACCCTAAAAACTCATTTGAATAAATAGAAGAGATGCATTATGCAAATAGATTGGGAGCTTTAGAGACTGCAATTCAGGAGCAATATTCTTATATTGTAATGAGTGCACCAGCCCTGGATACAATGGTTTAGACCAAACCCTTACAACATGTACACAGTTCTCTACTGATAGAGGCCTTTGTCTCAGAGGCACAAAAGAGTTTTCTAGACTTTGTCACTTTTGCTGCCTCATTTTCTAAACTTGGTAAAAATCTGAAAAATACCAACAAAAAAAAAAAAAGAAGAGGAAGAAGAGGAAGAAGAGGAAGAAGATAAAGAAGAAGAAGAAGAAGAAGAAGAAAAGAAGAAGTAGAAGAAGAAGAAGAAGAAGAAGAAGAAGAAGAAGAAGTGGAGGAGGCGGAAGAAGAAGAAGAAGAAGAAGAGGAGGAAGAAGAAGAAGAAGAAGAAGAAGAAGAAGAAGAAGAAGAACAAGAACAAGAACAAGAAATACGCCTGTGTTGCAGATACTTCTGTTTGGATTGGGAAGAGTTCTTGGTTCATTCTTTGGAGCCGCAGCTGAACAACATTCTTAACCCCCCTTTTTCCAAGGATATGAATAGTCTCATTGGAAACTGATGCTCAAAGGTATTTGCCTAGAAATCTTGCTACACTGGCTGTCTAGATCATTTCTGGCTTTCAAATAGTATTGTCTGGATCTCACCCAAGCTCAATCTGAGCCAGATGCTCTTCTGCAGGAGCCACTTTCCTCTAGGCAATGCAACATCTTTGTGATGGCTCTGGTTGCATCTGTGGAAAATGAGATATAGATTTGGGTGTCATCTGCAGAGCCTGCAGCAGCTTAGCCTCTCTCTGAACAGTCTTCTGGAAGCATTGGAAAGAGGTGTATAAAAAGGATTTATAGCCCTATGGTCAGGCTACAGGTGCAGGATATTGGGAAGAAAAAAACAATTTTACCACTGCTGTTTTTGGGTCCTAGTGGAATGAATTTTTTTGCCTGCAAGGTATACAAGATTGGAATATGTTCACTTGGCATTTAAAGGAAGAAGAAAGATAAATAATTCGTTATCAAAGTCTGAAATTAAAAAGTTCTTGCAAATTAACTACAGAAAGCCAAATTAATGTTATTAGCAAATGGAAATGCGGTACACAATATAAAACAGAGTAAAGAATATTGCTTCTTACTGCAATATATTTTGGCCACTATGTATTTTACGTTTAATTTTATGGTACAGAAGGCATTACTGAAAGAACAGCTTTACTTTATAATTTTCTTGCTTAGTAGAGCTGATGTATTAAAAAGGTTAATGTACTAAATTTACATTTTTCTAGACTGATTATTTCTTACTCCATTCTCTCCTGCCTTATTCTTAACCTCTTTAAAAAATAAATGATACAAAAAAGGACTTCTATTTGACAGTCTGAGTCAGAAAACTTACTTTCCCTGCCGACTTTCATGCTCTACAAGCTTTGCCATCATAAACCACTTTGCATGTATTAAGGAGTATTATATTAGATGAGGCAATTTAAGTGTATCCCATTTCGCTTGGTGAAACTAAGCAGCTTTGCATTATAACTAAGTTGAGCTAATGAGAATACGCTTGAAGCATGTGTTACCTGGAACTGAAGTTAGCTAGTCTTTCAATACTGCAACCTATGAGTTTGCAGAATGATGGCAGGAATCCTGCTGTGAGGGAGATAGGAAAATTATTATAATCTGCATTCCTAAATTGAATGAGTATTTTGCTCAGCAGAGGCCTCTTGACTGCAAATAGTCTGAAATTACATCCTGCTGTTTAAAATACTTTTTTTTTTTTTTGAAGTGAGTAAAAATGCCCACATTTTCTTAAGTCAAATAATTTTGAAATCGTATGGGACTAAAATTATGGAAAAAAGAAAGCTATATACCCTTCACTTCCTCTAGTAAAAGCTGTTTGTTATTGTTATTTTTGACAGAAGTATCTAGAATTCGTGGTTTTAAACTTTGATCTTAATTATTTAATTATTAGATCAATAAAGCTTATTATATCTCCGTGTTACCACTTCATCACTGAAATAAATTTCATGTTGACAACTTTCTTATTTTGTATGAAGAAAATTGTAATATAAACATTTCATCAAAACCAACTAATGGGTATGATGTTCAACACACTAGTAAGCTAAAACATATAAATAAATGTATAAACACATATATGTTTGCAGGTGATCCTGCTTCTCCATTCCCAAACAAGGTAGTTGTATTCTTATCTGCTTCCTGGAATCTATCCTTATCCCATACTGGTCCCTGAAGTTGCATGGGATTGTGTGGGAAAATGCTGCTGGGGAACATGTGAACAGATGGGATGGATGAACAGGAGCCAGGGCTCAAACTAATGTCCAAGGCCTGTTTTGCTGCTACAGATATATAGGTTTAGGTTTGCTGATGAGACATAATGGTTTAGGGGAAGATGTGGTTACTCTGGTGTGAAAGATGGTTCTCAGGAGAGTCACAAGCCAGACAAAGGTGATGACAAAGGCAGAGACATAGCTTAAATATAACCCCTTTTCTGGAACTCAAAGCACCTTATCAACATAAGGTAGCTTATCAACATAAGCTACAGTCATGTTTTAGATTAGGATTCACATCTCTGACCTACTTCTGAAGTGGTGGATATATCACTTCTGTTTTTCCCATACAAAAAAAAGAAAATATAGCTGACAGTAGAAATCCTTTTTCTGCTCATTAGGTCAACCTCCCATGACAGTGACATCTGTCTTCCTCAAGTAAGGGCATGATACTCTCACCCTCCAGGAGGCTTTTTTTGCCTCCAGGACTTAGTCTATATGCAGAAAATGTCTGGGATCCATTTAAAATGTGGCGTTATGCCTAACATTCCCACCTCATGAGCCATCATGCATTTGTGTGTGTGTGTGCATGCAAATTTCTTCACTAAATGCCCAGTTTCTTTTAACTTAGTAAGCCAGGTACTCATTTCAGCATATCCATCATTTTTTCTTTTACATCAAGGTAATTTATTATGTTTGTTACCCAAGCTTCTGCGGGGCTTTGTGAATAACACTAGCTTCATTTATATTCTTGCAAAGTGAAAAAGCCAGTAGCAGAATTCATTATGGAAAATTCAGATGAGTGAAACTCCACTGAATTTGTAGCCAGTCAGACAATTTAGCTCATTCATTTTGATTTGCACTGCTTAAATGGACATATCCATTACCTATCAAAGAAAGTTTGTTCTCCAGTCTATTAAATGACATTTGTAATGTCTGTAGTAGCATGAACTACAAAATCAATAAAAATGAATAATAAACCATTTATTTGCATAATTTGCTATCCAAATTTATATATTGGTATTAATGAGTGTGTGCTGTAGTAGCAATGCTGTAATGCAAAATTAGAGATACCTAGGATATTTCAGCATTACCTGTCCTAATAATAGGAAGGTTCTGTCAATAGTTGTACTGAGTTTGAAGAGCATGTAATTCTGTATGTTTTGTATAATTAAGAGTCCACACAAATGCACATTACACAGTTTCCCAAATGAAAGTACAAACACACATGCACTTTTGACATTTTACCTGCAACTGTGTGAGATATTCACCTCTTTTAAACATGTTTTGTACATACACGTACATAAAAGATGTAAAAAATCAGTCTACACATTAAAGCTACAATAGGTAAATGTCCTATATGAATTTGACTTTCTTGGGAAATATTTAGGCACTACAGTGAGGGCACTACGTAGCACTCCTCCATATGGGAATCTTTGTGAAGTCTTGCAGTTCCCCTAACCTTCTGCTTTTAAATGGAGTCTATATTTTTATATCCATTGTCTTGCTTCTACTGAACACCATAACAAAAACTCTCAGTAACTTCGGTAGAACTTAGATGAAACAAAACTGCATTATTAAATTTTTTCTTCTTCTATCTGGAGTAGACAATTGGTGTCAATCGGGAAACAATTCCTTTTGATGAAGGATGATATTTTTGTCTTCTATTTACTTTGTAGAGGGAGTAGGCACTTAGAATGCACACAGAAATGCTAGATAGAGTAGCAGACAGAATGAGATAGATTAGAAAGCTATTATTCAGATGATATCAATAGAATTCCTCCACAAAAAATGAGAAAGTTGAATTTATTCCATGTAGTTCTAAATGCATCAAGATTGAGTACTATTTTATCCAATGAAGTTCCTGAAAACATTTTAATTCATTGTGTAGATGATTAATACGAACAAAATATATTTCTAACACGAATTATTAGGAAAACAAACAAAACAACAAACAAACACAAAACAAATCAGATAAGGTAAGGTTAACATAAAAAAATGAAAAAGATTTTTCTCCCTTTTATCCACGTAGAGCAAATCCTGAAGAATATGCTGAGAAATATGAAAAACAGATGGCATTCATAGATAAACTCAAGGTTACATGACTGTTCACTTTTTTCTCTACGGTACATATCATTATCCACATCGCCTTTTAAACATCGCCTTTTTTCCCCCATAAGGTTATGGTGCTGAAAGTCCTCATGTATCTTTATGATCTTGCTATTTTCCTTGTCAGTTGTGTCTGAGGCATCACTTGATGTGCACACACATACACACACACATTCCATCACCTTTCTGAGCATATATCTGTTTGCACAATGGTTTATTCCATACTTTCAGTCATACAGAGTTATGTCACTGAATTGTTTTGATCAAGGGTGATTTCCTGCAGTAGTGAAGAGGTGATAGATTAATGCCCATAGATTATATGATATTTTAACAGAAATCAACAAAGAGATAAAGCATTTTAATAAAATTTCACAATTTACAGGAAATGTATACCTGATATGAAGAAGAATTCTGATTTTCCTGACACATTATCTATGTTTTCAATATTCCCCTGTCTCCCATGTGTCATCTAGAGGAACTAAGTACACACACAGAAAAACATCTACCCCCACGTTCCTACTGACTGTAAACAAGGGCTGTCATGTGAACAGAGATAAGCAGAATACTCTCCTCCTCCCATTTTACCAGTCATTAATCAGATGAATGTGATTTCCATGGACTAAACCCAAGCTCAGAAAAAATATAGCAAAAGTGGTTGATGGTAATCAAGCTCAAAGCATGTGTAGAGCTTGCTTTTGTCTACTAGCAAGTCATATAGAAGGCTGTAAGTTGGACTAGATCACTACCTAAATTTATTCCTCGGCATTTTAAAGCATAGTCTCCACTATATATGTGACATCATTCACCATTTTATCAATCTGTGCCTTTGCGTAAGCCACAAATGGAAACATATTTTGAGCTGGTAATGGGTAAGTGAATCAGTCCTGAAACTTTAGCCTTTTAAGTAGTACACTAACCTTTGTGTCCTTGTGCACATCCAGAAAGTCTAGTACATCGATGTTTGATGAAGAACATTCAGGAAGAATTTAACACATCTGTTCCAGTATTCAGTCTCAAGAAGTCTTTAGTGGTTAATGAAAAGATCGGTGAAGGCATAAAGAAACTCCAGATATGCAGATGGAAAAATCAAGCATCTCTGCTGAAATGGTATAACACTCGTTGAGCCTGTATGAAAAGAGAAGATGCTAGTTATATGTTTGAAAACAATTAATGAAATAAATAATAAATAAACACTTGAATTCTCTATTTAAGACCTAAAAGAAATCTTGTGCAGCAGGGCCCCGCAGGTAGTACTTGCCCGCTCAAGTTTTTGAAAGTACTATCTTGATATCTTGCAAACATTGACAGACAGGAATCTGGAGGACATTTTAGGGAGGAAAGTGAAAGGGAAGGAAAATTACAGCATATGTGTTTCATAACAGTAAGACCCAAACAAGCAAACAAACAAAAAACATTTCCAAGAACAGAAAATTGCAAATTATACATATTTTTAAGTAGGCTACAGGAAAAAAAAGAATGTTAGATCTTTTCTAGAAAGACAAAAAATACTGTGTATACTATTATTACTTCGCTGCCTTTTACTCTTGACATTGACCAGAAATTTATTTTCTGCCATTTTGTAAATCACTGGAAAAATTGCTTTTATACTGAGAATAATGCCAGACCCATCTTTAAAAAATGTTAACAGCTTTAGTGAAAATTGACTGTTCTTGTCTTTTTCCTGTTTTCTCTATAAACTATAGATACTTATGATCTAAATATGTTTCCATATTGAAGAAATGGAACACAGACACAAATCATAGAATCATAGAGTCATTAAAGTTGGAAAAGACGTTCAAGGTCATCTGGTCCAACCATCTCCCCTGCCACCAATATCACCCACTAAGCCACGTCCCTAAGCACCTCATTCAACCTTTCCTTAAACACCCCCAGGGGCAGTGATTCCACCACCTCCCTGGGCAACCTGTTCCAATGCCTGACTACTCTTCCTGAGAAGAAATGTCTCCTAATTTCCAACTTAAACCTCCCCTGGCACAACTTGAGGATGTTCCTTCTATTTGTATCGCTAGTTACCTGCAAGAGGCTGACCCCCAGCTCCCCACACCTTCCTTTCAGGTAGTTGTAGAGAGCAATAAAGTCCCCCCTGAGCCTCCCCTTCTCCATACTCAACAACCCCAGTTTCCTCAGCCACTCCTCACAGGACTTGTGTTACAGGCCCCTCACTAGCTTTGTAGCCCTTCTCTGGACATGTTCCAGGGCCTTGATGTCCTTCTTGTAGTGAGGGACCCAAAACTGAACACAGTACTTGAGGTAAGGCCTCACCAGAGCAAAGTACGGGAGGATGATCACATAACTATTTTGTTAGACAGGAAAAAAAACGCTTCTGAATGGAGACACATAATTAAATCAAAAGTTTTCTACAGAAACAATAGGAAGAATGTACCGGATGAGCTCTTTTCAGTATGGTTGGAGTTTAACAAGTGCAAGTACCTTTGAACACTTGAAACTATTTTTTTTTTCACGTTTGACACACCAACAAAAGAATTTAGAAATGTGCAATGTATGTTTGTAGAAATGTACAATGTAGAAACAGAAGAATCCAACGTAAGTCTAGGAAATGCCCTTTAAAGAAAAAAAAAAAAAAAGATATTTTTAATGAGAAGTGTTTATTTCACTATAATTTCCATCTACATTACATAAATTACTTGGCTTAACAGAAGTTTACCTCTGACTGCTGTTTCATGTATGATACATGATTTACAATGTTGAATTGTTTGTTCTCGCATCAGGAACATTTATTTATCAGATCAATGTTTTCTGATTGAGCAATTAAAAAAAAAGAAAAAGAAAATAAAGTAAGTAAGTCAATGGCAAAAAACACCAAGCAGTGTTATGATGATACAACAATTCAAGTTCATGCATCAGACCAAACTGTTAATGTCCCCAAAGCCCTTTTTTGACAGCTGTTTCATAGAGTAAATGTTCAATACAAATAACTAATAAAACACATCTCAGCTACTGCTCTGTGAAATCCTACCAACCTTATGAATGTGTCTTTGAAAACTAATAGGCTGTCTGTAGAAAACAAAACAAAAGCAAAGAAACAACAAACAAACAAACAAAACCCACGACCACCAGTATCAAAAACAGCCTGCAAAATTCCCTGCAAGTTTAAAAATTCTCTCTGGAAATTAGTTTGAGAGTCACATGAAGAAGAAAAATATATTTCTCAGATATTTAAATGGGACTTCAAAAATCAGAAGGATCTGATTCCATTGATATCAGTGATACTTTGAGATAAGGATTGTAGCATTAGATCCAAACAGTTTTTGCCATTGCACATATGTATGACACAGACATTGAGGGAAGGAAATGCTATAACCCCCTTAAAAGGGTACTCTCAAATTCTTTTGCTTTATCACAAGTAAGTCATGCTCTGAGTTACAGAATTTTCTGCTAAATTAATCACAAGGAAAATAAAATGCATTTCAAGGGCAATGTTTTGACAATCTTCATTATCCCTGAGATCTTAGAGAAAATGGGGGGGATTTGATAACCCTTTCAAAGGAAAGCTGCAAATGTACATTACCCCTCTTTCCTATAAAGATATTATATGAATTAAGTAGCTTAAAATTTTCTGAGGCATCACTCAATCTCCATTAGAATAACGTTTCTGAAAGTCCTATCATTTTATAATCAATCTGTAATTGCAGAATGGACTGTTTTCCCATCAGCCTTAAGGAGACTAGTCAACAATGTGTAGACTTATTTATAGAATGAATACTGTTCAGTTTAAATGAACACACAATCTGCCAATAATAGATTGATTTCAAACTCAGCAATAACTTTTGTCCTCTGTTATGTGATGAAATATCATATAGACTATAAACCATAAGTTCCAGGAACGACAGAACTACCAATAAAGACCAAAATTCAAACCTGTGGAATATATTTAAGTATCAATATATGTAATTATATATAGTGATCACAACTGTCACCAATTTATTTATTGTAAACAATTTAAATGAATATATATGAAGTGAAAAAGTCAAATAAGATGGGGGAACATCATTAATTTTTGTTTGTTTATTTTTTAATTGAACTCTTTGTGTTAATGAGATTTTAGTGACTGACCATTTTCAATGTGCATTTAAACACTGTACCTAAGGCTAGATTTTTTTCCTACGTATCCCTTTTAGACCCCACATCCATAATCCATAAAGGTCTCTCACAGGAGAGACCAAAAGGACATGATAGCCCCAACCACTTTTAGTTCTTTCCCCATGGGAGTAGGATTCCATTCAACACATTGACTGCTTTTCTTGTAAGGGTGTTAGCATTAGTACCAGAATTAACTACTAAATTTTGTCACTGTTGTTACACAAAAACCTTCTAGCTGGCTTCCTTAAAGACTAGACACACCCAGACATATCTAGGGGCTTTAACTGTAGGAAAGAAAAATTTTTATGAATCCAAAGAGTTCCTGTGCAGATAGAATCAGGTACTGTTTTAGTCCATGACTTGTTGCTGGGTCCTGGTTCTCTGACCATTTCCACTGCCTCACCTTATTTTGCTCCAGGGACCCCTTTAGGAAGGAGCCAATTGGTTCCCCCTCCCATGAAACCTGGGCTTCATACTGACCCTAGTTCTCTTGGGCATCACTCCCTATGGTTGATAAGGACTAGACATTGTCTGGCTTGACATCTTCTGTCCTACAAAGTTGTTCTACCATAACCCAGCCAGCTGTGGTCTTCACACACTTACACACGCCCTCATGACATAATTCCTGCCTTTCCTCTATTCACTTAGTAGACAGAAAGAAGAGAGAAACTAAATAAGAAAATAACCAATTGGTGTAAATGTATCACTGCTATCAAGAGAGCAAAGCCTCACTCAGTCACTTAATGATTTAAAAGCGTTTCAGAAGTTCATTGAATTGAAAGCAAAGGGTATTGTCTCATTAGAAACTGTTCAAGAAGAGTCACCTACAGTACATAAAGGTTTGCACAAGGCTGAACTGGTTCCTTCACCAGGCTCCTTAATAAGAGTGGTAACTCTACATAGCTGTGTAAATCATGGAATGGCTTGGGTTGGAAGGGACCTCAAAGATCATCTAGTTTCAACCCCCCTGCCATCAACATGGATGCCACACACTAGATCAGGTTGCCCAGTGCCTCATCCAGCTTGGTCCTGAACACCCCCAGGGATGGGGCATTTTCAGCTTCTCTGGGCAACCTGTTCCAGTGCCTCACCTCTTTCTGAGTGAAGAATTTCCTCCTAAAATCTAATCTAAATCTCCCCTTTTTTAGCTGCAGGTGTGGCTGCACCTACATCTAGTTCTGTGTACTCCAGTCATTGAAATGGATACTTACTTGTTTCCTTCTCTGAACTTGTTAGCTTCACTTTTTTAAATATTTATTTTATTGTTTCATCGACAAGAAAGCACGCTGCAAGAAGTCATATAAAACACAAGAAAAGATGGGAGTCTCCTGATTCTGAAAATATGTATTTGAAAAGAAATATTCTGTTTGTTGTTCTCTTGTTGTTGCTGTTGTTTTTCAGTTCAGAAAATAGAAAGCAACTAAATAATTGTACATTTTAAGAACTGACCTTTCTCCACACATCAAAGGTACTCTACTTCAAATAATGCACTAAAACTGATCACGTGCATATGCCTAGTCCATTGCAATGTAAAACAAAATGCATTAGATTAAACCATGATAGCTGAATCATACATGCTGCTTCAACAGAGTGGGACAGAAGGCACTAAATCTCAAAGGATAGATTTTTTTTTTTCTTTTACTTATCACTATGAACTTACAATAGTAACAACCTAAGGTCTAAGATCAAATGAACAATACTTAGGTTTTAATATTGTATTGAACCCACATCTAAAATTTATAATTTAATAATAAAATAGTTCATGTGCATCTTTCTAAAACATTTCACATCTCAGTATTTTAACTGGAAGCTATGAAACAGTTCAAGTGAATAAAAAGCAGTCAATTGTCTACATTTCCTTCTAGACACTGCTGTGAAAACAGCACACAGAACAGCTGTAGCTTCTTCCCTGGCATTGAAAGGCTGTCCTGGCATCACGTATCAGGGATGTTCAGGGAGGCTCAAGTCACAGTCAGAGCTGGTCTCCACAAAAGCGATGAACTTGCCATGAATGCCTCAAAAACACATACAGAGAACTAAAGAAATGGGACTGAGGACAAAGGAAAATGAAATATGAAATATCTGAAATATCTGGGATGCTTGCTTGCACAGATCTCCACTTCTTGGCTGCTCCCTGATCAGTGAAAAGCATTTTCAGAATAATCTCCCTAGAAATGTCCAACCTTGACAGTCAGACTGCCCTAACTTTTAAGAACTCAGGGCTTCCAGTGTTTGTATCTCTGGGGTAAACCTTTCTGATAGGTTGACTTAGGGCAGTAGCATCGGTAAGCCCTCCAGCACAGACCTGCAGAGCTCACTGCACACAGTCAAGGAACTCTTGGTGAAATCTCAGAACAATTTCTATAGGTTGCTTCTTCCACTTGCCACATACGGGTGAGGCACAGTTATTCTACGGGAAGCCATCCTCCATTCTTGCAAATTTTGACATGCCACCTTGTACACATTCAGCTGTTATTCAAAATGATTTAGAAATATGTGAAGCCATGTCATCATGATCACCACAGCACCATGTTCATCACTTTTCAGTTCCAAGTTAAATTTTGATTGCGGAATGGAATGAATTCCAAGCAACACAGCAAGAAGCCAAATACTAGCAACCTGTATTTTCAAAAATATACATTTTTCCTATTGAGCACAGATTCAGTGTGACTTGGCTTGGACTATTTGCATCAATGTGTAATACATGTTGCTAAATGCACCATATTAAAGTGTTGAAATTTCAAAATATGTATAAACCTCCTGTTGCTCCTGTTTAATTGCCAGTCAAAAAGTGGCGTCAGCATACGATGCTGAGTAATTTGTTCCTAATATGTCAACCTAGTGCATTGTGTCTTTCTATGCATAAAACATTTATAATAAGTCAAAAAAAATCTAAATCTAGACTAAAAGTACTTAAAAAATAGTAAAATATGCAGTAAGTATCTTAGGGAAGTAGTTTGAAATAGCAAGGATATAATGTGTGGTTTAAGAATAAAAACAAACATGAAACATACATGGATCAACTTTCTCAAAACACCGTCCTAGAGAGGTAAGTACAACAAACAAGACCTCATTTATATATGAGTGAAGCTCAAAGTACCACAAAAGAGCATGTATATACCTCTTATACACCATATTCTATATGTACACCACATATACTATGCACATGTATCACATACAGTTTATGTGATTTCTTGTGCAACTTACTACCTGGGACAAGAGCAGCTGCTCTGCTAATCTAAATTCAGCACAGCAGCACAACTGTACAGCCAGCTACAGAAGCTGAAGAACTGGCACATGACCTACAGAAATGAGTCAGTTTTGTGAGGTGATCACTAGTTCATGGATGAAATAAATAGAAAACTTCTTATTGGAGTAGACACCACTGCAGACACAAGACCAATGTAGAATTGCTAAGCAGGAAAACCATTTTCCATGTGATTCAGACAAAGGAGCAGCCAGTAGTCCAGCATCCAAGCCTGTGTGCAGGGAGATGCCTTTCTATCACACTAACATGAGAGACAGTGTAAAAGGGCACAAGGATTAGATGTATCTATGACACTGTTCATGTCACAGCCCTGGCAGCAGAGGTACACCACACTTTCTGGGAAGGGGAGTCTGCAACTGATATTGACCCTTGGCAGCTTTGTGTGACAGTGAGCTGAGGAAGATGGTCAGTGGGACTCGCACATACCCATCAGCACACTACAAATAGACAAGCTACCTCAAAGATTTAATGAATGAAGTTTAGGTGCTTATATTTAGAGACATTTGTTTTGAAGATATTTCTCGTAATCATGTATTCCTGTGTTCACATACATTCAGATACATGTATTCATAACACTAATTATTTCTGGGCAAGATGATGAGCGCGAAGTCCGTATACGTTATCATAAGTACTACTGAAAATTTTCCCTTCAAAGCCTGAACAAATATTAATATATGCTGCTCCATCTCTTCAGCCTTACTTCCTAGATATTGCCATGTACTAGATTTACCTGATACTGCCTTCAAGTGGAAGAGAACAGCAGAAAAATCACTAGGGGTTCTTCATTGCTATGCCATTATTACCCTGTCTTTCCTGACCCATGAGTTCAAGGTCACAGGCAAGTTCCTCATTATTTTCATGTTAGGCAGTGTGTAAATTGTTCTTGTAGAATTGGTCCTGTGTTCTATTTTTTTAACTGAAATTTCCAAATACTCAATTTTTCTGGATTTTTTTTTCTTAAGTCCAGAAAAACAAGCATAGGACATACAAAGGAAAACAAAACAAAGAGAACAAAGTTTCTTCAGCTTTAAGAAGGGAAGGCCAAGTGGAGACATAGACTACAGTAATGTAAGGCGAAGATGTGGAGAAAATGCAACCAGACTCCTCAGAGGTGCACAGGTGCAAGATGAGAAGCACTGGTCACAAGTTACAGCACAGAACATTTTGCCTTAATAAAAAGAAAAAAAAATCACCATGAAGATGGTAAGCTACAGCAGCTTGCCCAGACAGGTTATGGAGTCTCCATCCCTGGAGATATTCAAAGCTCAGCAGGACAACATTGAACTATCTGCCTGTGGGAGGTTGGGCAAGAGATCTCTGAAGGCCTCTTACCTGAGGCATCTTACCCCACAGATAACTCTGCTGAGCAGAACTACTAGTTTCTCTGGCAGATCAAACACTTCTGCAGAACTGCTTCCCACAGAATCTTGGGTATTTCTACAGAGGAAAGAGTTTCGTATCTTTCTGAGTGAAGTCCACACAGCAGTACTCGAAATCCCAAACCTCATGCAAACTTAACTATACTATTTGCAGACCTGAGGTGACTCACAAAGATGTACAGGTTTTAGAGAGCAGTCAATATGTTCTCAATTCAAGTATCATTATGGCTTATCTTTTCAGTACCTTTGCTCATTTAAATTTTCTTTCTCATTTGGGGATGCAATTGTGCCAAGCACAAGCCAATCATAAAATTAGTTAAATGGCTCTCTTTTACCACCTTCCCTCCCTAAGCTGCTAACCATATAAATTAGATTAATTTATATTTTCTATCTCTAATTTCTCTGACTGGATGACTTATTTGTTTCACCCCTTTTTTTCATCAGCTTCACTTCTCCTTTATGTATCTGGTTGGGAATGGTATTATTACGTTTTCAGACAGGCAGTAAAAAGAATCTAATCCTGTATAGAACCTCCTGGGATCTGATTAAATACCCCTTGCCCAAAGGCAGTGTCTTTTGATCTCAGCGCCTTGCCTGCAGACCCCTCCTCTCTTGGCTTTTGCAGCTAGCCCCATGCAATGTCTGCAGCTGGTGGAGAGGCAGGAGTTTTCCATAGGCATGCCAAAGGACAACTACCAGGTGCATGAGTTAGTGCTGTGGGTATGTATGCACTGTGTATCTGCACAACCATTAAAACAGCCTGTCATTAACCAGTCAGTTGTTTAAACAACCAAAATGACTGCCTTTTCAGAAGTGAATTTTACATTGAGACACTGTCAGCCATGATGAATGCAGAAAAGTTGCCTGTGCTAACAGAATTATCTTGCTGTTTCCTGGTTTCCTTAATAAACACACACAGAAGAATTGCTCTATACCACATAACAGCAGTTTGAGACAGAGCAGCAGTCTTTATTTCCAATTTGCTTTTATGTCAGTTCCCATCCCTGCCCAAATGCTGCCAACTATTATCATATTAACAGCAGATTTGAAAAGTGTTTTTCCTTTCCAGACCTGAGGTATTCAGTCCAGTCTCAGATGACATGCTTGAAGTTTCACAGTGTTCTCCTGTCACATGTCAAATTAATTAACTCAGTTTTTATTAATTAAAATTAGAAGTTTCTGTTACTCAACAATCTAAAATACCGAACCCAACTGATTTCCTGCAGAGATACTAAGGCACATTGATTCCCACTGCAATTTTTCATTATTCTTTACAGAGATACTGTGCCATATTCTATACTCCCACTAGAATTTTACTGATGTGGCTGTACTGACATTGGTAAAAATATTATTGATTTACTTTGATACATAAAAGATCAGCATCATGCCTATTGGGATACAAGAGTTCTTCCCCATTCTCATATTTGCTTTACTTAAGAATACAAAATGAATAATAAATACATACATACATACATATATACATACATACTTTGCTCAGACAGCTGCAATATACCATCCAGTCTTATGCAAAATTAATCAATAAATAAATATCTGCTCTAAGGTAGCCAGCTGCTCTTTGTGGTTACCTGGAAGAATGAGAACAGTATTAATCCAGTAAAATACTGAGCTAACTTGCTTGTTCATTTTCACATATTCATATGATCTTAGAATCATAGAATCATTGAACCAATAAGCTTGGAAAAAACCTCCAAGATCATCTGGTCCAACCGTTCCCCTACCACCAGTACTACCTACTAACCATGTCCCTAAGTACCATGTCCAACCTTTACTTAAGAACCCCCAGGGACAGTAATACCACCACCTCCCTGGGCAAGCCCTTCAATGCCTGACTACTCTTTCTGAGAAGAAATGTCTCCTAATTTCCACCCTGAACTTCCCATAGCACAAGCTGAGGCCATTTCCTCTGGTCCTATCATTAGTTACCTGCAAGAAGAGATTGACCCCCAGATCCCCGCAACTTCCTTTCAGGTAGTTGTAGAGAGCAGTAGAAAGCATTGGATCTTCTTTATCCAATGCTGCTTAAGAAATCTGATTTTATTATTTTTTTTTTTCTTCAAAAAAAGGGCAATGGTTCTCATTAAAAATTGAGAAAGCAATTCAAATGAAAACAGGGTCATCTTAAGCTCTCTCCAATTGATAACACTCCTCAAATGGGAACACTTCCAGTCTTATTTCCATTCACATGATGTTACCAGCTCTTGTAAAAAACAACGGATCCTCTAGAACAGACCACCACCAATTGCTGCCTTTTGCTTGTGGTATTTCATCAGCTGAAACTGATAGGAAGGCTGGGAAAACAAATGAAAAAGAGGGATATGATAAATGAAGATTGTCAAGGAAAGGGAAGTGAGTGACAGAAGCTGCTTCACTGAGAAAGGAAGATTAATGTTTGAATAAAGGTGTGGTTTTTTTTTTTTTGTTTTGTTTTGTTTTTTCCTTCCCACTTTGGTGAATATTTTCCATTAAACATCGTATGATCAAGACTATTTGAAACACTTTTTTTTTTAGAAGCCAATTAGTGTTAGTAAGTAACCATATTGCATCTCATGCATGTCAGTTTTGTAAATTAAATGTATATATTTAGGGTGTTCAGGTACTAGTGTGGTAAGAACACAGGAACTTGAAATGAGCAGAATGTAAATATATTGAAATAATGACACTTTTGATAATGTTTCAGCATGCTGTGCAGAAGTGTGGTGGAGCTCCTGCAGATGCATGGAAGGTTTTTTTGGCCATAAAGCTCGGTCAACAAATCTGCTCTTTCAGCTTTAGTTTTCGGCCATAGCATCTCCTAATTAATCTATTAAACTACAAGTTGCATGATGGTGCCAAGAAGTCTTAAAGGCAACCCTACTATACCTTTTGCAGTAAAAGCCTTTCCACTTACATTAATATGAATACTTTGCACAGAGATCTTGCAAAACAAGTGTAAGAAATTAAGCAGACTTTGCTAGCCCCTCATTCCAGCTGGACATAAAGCACACAGATTTAGATCTGCATGTGTTCTACAAGCTCATGTACCCATGAGCCCTAAGGACACATAGAATACACATTTTCCTACCTGTTCTCACCACTGTTGTAGCAAAAAAATAATGTGTGGATTAAAAAAAAAAAAAAAGTTTGAATTAAAAAGATAACAGAATTTCCCACTACCTTGTAATAAAACAGGCATTATTTTCTGTCCTTTTCTGGTGACCAAACCTTCTCCATGCAAACAGGGCATGCTTTCTAGGTTTTAATTTTCCTGAAACGGGGTAAATTTTAATTTGTTCTTCAACAAAAGCTGAGGTTCCTATATGCTCACTTAACTACGGGCTTTAGTGACCATACAAAAGTCACAACAGATCACAAAATGTCATTAGGCTTATCATAGAATCATATCATATAATAGCTTGTTTGGGAAGAGACCTCAAAGATACCTAGTTCCACCCCCCCGCCATAGGCAGGGATGCCACCCACTAGATCAGGTTGCTCAGGGCCTCATCCAACCTGGTCTTGAGCACCGCCAGGGATGGGGCATCCACAACCTCTCCTGGCAACCCCTATTCCAGTCCCTCACGTCCCTCGGAGTGAAGAATTTCCTCCTAACATCTAATCTAAATTTCCTCTCTTTTAGTTTAAAACCATTCTCCCTTGTCCTGTCAATATCTGATTGAGCAAAGAGTTGTTCACCTTTTTTTATAAGCCCCCTTTAAGTACTGAAAGGTTGCAATGAGATTACCCCTGAGCCTTCTCTTCTGTAGGCTGAACAGTCCCAGCTTTCTCAACCTGTCTTCATAGGAGAGGTGCTCAAGCCCCTTGATCATCTCTGTGGCCCTCCACTGGACCTGCTCTAACAGCCCCACATCCTTCTTGTGCTGGGGGCTCCAGACCTGGATGCAATACTCCAAGTGGGGCCTTACAAGGGCAGAGTAGAGGGGGACAATCACCTCCCTTGCCATGTTACTCCTCTTTTAATGTAGCCCAGGATGCAGTTGGCCTTCTGGGCTGCAAGCGTGCACTGCCGACTCACATCGAGCTTTTCATCCATCAGAATCCCCAAGTTCTCTGCAAGGATGCTCTCAATAAGTTCTTCTCCCAGTCTGTACTCATGTCCAGGATTGCTCTGGCCCAGGTACAGCACCTGCACTTAAGACTTGTTGAACCTCATTAGGCTCATGTGGGCCCACTTCTCAAGCCTGTCCAGGTCCCTTTGGATGGCATCCCTTCCCTCTGGTGCATCAACTTCACCACTCATCTGCAAATTTGCGGAGGGTACACTTGATCCCACTGCCTATGTCATTGATGAAGATATTAAACCGTACTGGTCCTAGAACAGACCACTGAGGGACACCACTCATCTCCGGCCTCTACTTGGACATAGAGCCATTGACCACCACTCTCTGGGTGTGACCTTCAAGCCAATTCCTTATCCACTTAATGGTCCATCCATCAAATCCATCTCTCTCCCATCTGGAGACCAGGATCTCATGTGGGACTGTGATCTTATGATCAAATGATCATATTATGATCATTTATGATCAAATCAGGACTTATGATCAAATCAAGAACACTGGTAACACTGAAAATAAACACAAAACAAGCTATTCATCAGCAAAACATCATATCTTCAAAGCAAGTGTTTATGGAGAGAGAGTTTTTGTTTTACAGTTTTCCCTACAGTTAATTTTGCACTGCACAACATAAGCTATCAGCAGATTGGTTTGATCTGCCACTGTGTGACCCGAAAAGGTCATCAGTAACCATTCTGCATAAAGCAGTGAAGACCACAATGGATGTTAGAGACAGCTGGATGCCAGCAAATGGGAACAGTTTTGTGGGATTACCAAAATGTCAGCTCTGTTTTTTTTAAAGTCCCTTTCACTCAGGTTAAAGTGACACTACTGAATTTCAGCAAATCTTCCACTTCTACCTCTAGTATCTTGAAGCATCAAGAGAAAGTCATTTGTCACAAGTGAATTAAATACTGGCCAGTCATAGACATATTTGCAGCCAAGTCCCATCTCCCAGCTCTGAGCAGGTATAGATGACACTACCAGCACCTGATATAATACTGCAGCAATGGCAATAGACTTCAAGAGTGAGCTCAGGTAGTTATGGCCATGTATGGTCTCAGTGCATGTACGAAGTGACGGACATATGAGAAAGAGGTTATTCTACTAAGTTTATTCTGTTTAAGAGTACTTAATTTATTAGGTGGAATATTTTCAGAAGGATGCAGAAAAATCATTCTTAAATCAATGTTTGAGAAGATCCATGTAAAAAGTGCTTTCTTATTTTTTTTAAATTCTTCTCTAAAGAGACAGGTGGTTCAAAGAACCTAAACCTTATTTCTCCAGAACAGAAGGCTCTGCCTTTGGGCTTATTGCTGTCACAGCATGCAGATAACTTCCACTCACATTTTTCTGAAGCTCAGCTTGCTCATCAGCTACAAGCCCCATGGTTATTCATAGAGTGATGATTAGCTGTAAAATTAGCTTAAAATTAGACATAGTGAAAAGAAGGAAAATCATTTAGGAAAAATATATTTCTGCATTTTGGGGGTTAAAATCTTAAACCTTTCAAACCAGCTTTCCTGAAAAGACAAAAGAATAATCTTATTCACATATATATTTATGCAAATGAATTGTATCTCTTAAGTGGGTACTTGCATAGAAAACTTTTAGATTCAAGAATTCAGGTATAACAGATGTGGTCATTTAATTATTTTCCATAGACACATTTCTGATCAAAAAGATTCACTTTAAAATGTGTAAAATGGACAGAGGTGCAGCAGTTTCTCCTGCATTCAAAATAATTCCTTCTCAGCATTGCTAATTAGGAAATCCCAGCAGAGCAAGTAATAAGATACTCTATAGAACTACTGAGAATCTGAAAAATAGCAAACTCCAAACACTCCAAACAGAACATCTTAAGAACTCCCAGTGCAACAAATCTGTTCCATATGAAAGCATTACAGCTCTTGTTCAAAGCCTCAACAAATGCAAATATCATCACTTCATATAGACTGAGCTGATGTAATTTGCCATAGCTCCATGGAAGTCGATGATACATTGATTTCCCCTAATAAGGGTCTGACCTAAAAAAAAATAAAAAATGCTGCATTTATTTACCAAAGAAATGCATTTTTTTTTTCCCTTTCAAATTTTATTTAGCTTTTCTCCAGGGGAGCAGAAGTATTGAATTAGCAAATGAGCATCTATACTTTGAGCTAGGCAGGGTATAAGAGGAGGACATAAGAAACTCACAATTTTCCTCTCCATACTCTGGATTGAGATAATCACTGTCATAGACATTAAGAAAGAATAACACAGAAAGTGTTCTGGAAAAAATATAAAAATCCTGTTCAGAAAATGTATGGTAGCAACTGGGAAAACAATTATGTAGTTTTATTATATGACTCCAGGTACAAATAAAGTTATTTGCTTGTCATTAGCATTTAGGAAGAAAGAGTAACAAAAAAGTGCTTATTTGGCTCAATCTCAAAAAAAAAAAAAAAAAGTTTTCAAAAGAATACCAGAGAAAACCAGGTGAGCTGAAATATTTAAAATAATTTGCAGTAAATCCTGCTGTTTTAGTAGGATTCTTTTATTTATTTATTCATTTACTCTTATCAAAGTACTCAGTTTTTCCTCTAGACTAAAAGAAGCATAATATACAACTTTTCTTAAGAAGAGTGGTGAGTGACCCAGTTTCTGAGGTAACATTCCTATAATTATCCTCCGGGTTTTACGTTTAAAAGATTATCTTGACATTAGGAAAGAAGCTTTTATGTATTTTTTCCCCAGTTAAATTTTGAACTCCACGCTTACACGGAAAGCTAAGCTGATAAAAGAAAAGAAAAGGTTTCATACAAGAGTATGGAAAAAATAATAATAATAATAAAAAAACACTTTTCAAGACACAATTTTCTCTTGCTATTGAAATTTCCTTTTGGGTTTCTTTTCCCAAACAAAGCACTTGCTGAACTACTTGCTTGACACTACTGTCCAATCCAGAACATAGAATTTATGAACAGAAAGTCTCACATACTCTCCTCACTGAAGAGCAAAGTCACAGGCACCCTGTGTGCTTGCTTACCTCTTGTGACAGGCACTGAGTTTCTTTTGTTTAGAAGCTGGGAATCTACCATGGCTAGGAGTCATGGCTGTGCCTGTATTTAAAGAAAACATTTTACTAAATGTTTGTTTCCTTGGTCATAACCTTGCACCTTGACTGAACCAGAACCTATAACATGGTCAGATAAAAGAGCTTTTCATTTTAGAAATTCTTTCGCTAGTTTAAAATTATTATGTTTAAAATTATTATGCAACAGAACAACCTATGAAAGTAATTTATGCAAGAGAAACTAATTTTCCTGTCCAGGTACCAGTTAATAATACACACATCCCCAATTTGCCTACATGCTTTTCTTTCTTGACCGATAATACAAAGACAAATTCTTATTTTAATTTATCAGTGATCAAAATCCAGCTGAGGGTGAAATTTGAAGGAGATGTTGGTTGCCAGGCCAGATAAACAAAATCAGTGTCTAGTTGTTTGCTAAGTTAATATCTTTAATACAAAAAAAAAAAAAAAAAAAAAAAAAAAAAAGTCATATTCCAAAGTTATTTTGTTTTAACTCCTATTAGGTGCCTAAATCATCCACTGTGTTCATCATGTAGACACTGAGACACTGCAGTGCTTGCTGGAACGTGACATTAAATATACCACAAACAGCCTGATTTAAGGCCAGAACCCTTCAAATTTCAATAAGAGTAGCTCAGACATGTAATGTTATTATAAAATTTTAATAGTTTTGAAATGTAAAAAGCCGACCATATAATCATCACTTTATTTTCTACATAATTATAGTCATTTTGTAACATATCCAGAATGTAAACACAGAAGAAATATAACTGTAGTTTTCAGCAACAGATAGTAAAAACACCCTTTTAAATTTAAACCCACAAAAATATTGTCATTACCTATGCTACTGTTGTCTGGAACAGCAGAAAACAACCCTAAAGCATTGTTGTTTTATAAAATGTAAGGATTAAATATGTGACTAAGCTAGAAATCTCAAAGTTCAAAAAGTAGAACATCCTGAGTGGTATAAGAAAGGTTTTGCATATTGTCAGAGGAACAAAGGAGCACACAGCACTTGCACATAGTGGTTTTGATATCAATAGGCTGAATTGTCAAAGCTATGAATCATCATAAAAAAGTCCCTGTAACAAGTAATACAAGAGTTTCTAAGTAGTCAGTCATGTGATTTTTTTTTTCTTAAAGCTATTTAACTTCTTTTAACACCTTTTTTTTCCTATCAGAATAATATCATATAACACAGAAAACTTTTTTGCTTTAATTTGTTTTAGTGTCCTATTGTACCTGTCCTCAAAGAACAATAATTGTACTCTTTTCCTTTAAGATTACTGAAAGTCTAGGAAAAAATATTAAGACCAAAACAAAACAAAACAAACAAACAAAAAAAAAACACAACTAAAACGTGTTTCCTTCAATACTGTTGCTGAATTGATTGCATTTAAAGATTAGAAATCAATGATTTGCTTCTAACTTTATTTTTGTGTGTGTATGTGTGTGATAGTTCCATATTATTGCTCACATTTTATATACCTTTTTGTTATATTCTCTGAACATACTTTCATATCTTCAGAAGACAGATAAAAACTAAGGAAACAATATTCTATTTATTTTAACTTTTCTCATCAGTAAGAAAATGGTCACTTTTGTGTGAAATAGGTAGGATCTAGAAATACAGTATATCAGCCTTACCATAGTGAAATGCAGCTTGTACAGATAAATCAGCTAAATTCTTTGCTGTGTACTGATAGGCAATCTTCTACTTTGTCCACCAATAAAGCTGCAAGAAATGGGGAACTGTTTTATTCATATTATCAAAAAGGAAATAAGGTTTCCAAAGAGGCTGGGTGGTATAAAACAGAGCTGCATGGCAAAACACGCATACACTCCATGGGCTGTGTGAGCTTGACTAATCCAGTAGGTGCATCTGTAACTGCATGAAGGACCCCTAGGATTTCTTTGCCATTTTCCCAAGGGAAACCTCAGTTCTGAGACCAGCTGGTAGAAACATTCTAGAAACATGATTATTTGAAGGTTTGGCTTCTGTAATATGACACTTGCATACAGGACAGAACTAAATGATAAAACTAAGTAATGAAAAAAAAAATCATTATTGATTTTTTTTCTTTTAATAAACAAGGATCTATTTTATCATGAAAAGCGCAGAAGCTTTATAATAGTAAATAATATGTAAGTCAAAATATATTCCTTTTTCATGGATCTGCTGTGAGTTTTTGCAAGATCTGGTTTAGCTCTACAAAGCAAGTAGTTAAACAATGAACACAGACTTATGAGATCAGTTGGTAGGCAGCTACTTCTTTCCCTTGTCCTGGCAACACCTTATTAAAAATTAGTTGAAATAAACCTGTTACCTGATGTTTTTTAAAGACAGAAGGTAACATTGTAGCTTTCCAGTGCAATCTGAAAACATATTAAGATGAATTCTTCAAAGAATTGCTATGGAGCTTGGAATATCTTAAGTGCAAAACCTCAAAATCTGTGAAGACAGTCAATCATCTAATGAAAGATATCTTCTAAACAGGGCATCTCCCTGAACTGAACTGCTTTGTCAGACTTTAGGCTTAGAGAGCTAAGGATCAATTTAAAAAATGATCATAGTCAAAGTTGTTGGTGATGTCATCTGATGATAACAATTACACATATTTAAGGTCCCTAATGCCTTCTTATGTAATACTTGGCAAATGTTACTGCGTATTTACAAAATAATAATTACGGCATTAAATGCCAGCTGTGAAGTACAGTTTTTGGGTGTTTTGCAACCCAGAGAAAACTTAATTCAGTGCAAGAATTTATTGTTTCTGCTTAAATGTAAATTAATACTAAAATTACTCTTTAACTGTTGATTAGTAATTGTGTCTTCTCCCAGAACACTGGATCTGTGATATTCATTTTCAGAATATATGTAACAATCTTCTACTAAAAGCACCGGAAATAGGGAATAGATTAAATAGGGAATGGGTTAAATAGGGAAAACTGTACAGAAAGCAAGACTAGATCCTCAGTAGTGCCTACTGGTGAAATAAATATTTAGAGACAAAGTATCAGCTATGAGAGTACAATCTTTGGACAACATCCATAACAAGTTCCTGCACTTGGCATAGATATATGCAAAGCACAGTAACATAGGCAATAAACTACAATGAGCCTACAAGGAAGAGAGCACTGAGGAAAAATGAGAAAGGAATACAACAAGATGTGACCAATAAAAACAGATGCTAGAAAAATGCATTGAGGTTGGAAAAACAAATCAGAAAATGCAAGTGATATCTGCATATGTTGGGATGTTAAAAATAATTTAATAATTTTTAACAATTATTTCTGGCACAATTTCCTATGTGTTGTGCACAAAGGATGAAAGAACTAAAGTGGTCTTAGAATAAACTACTAGTAAGCACAGATTTTACAGATAGCTTTCCAAGGAGAGGAAAACTGTGAGAAAAAAATAATGGTAAATATGTTTCAGGTGCCATTATTGAATACTGGCTTGCAGCACCCTTTCTTTCCCTGCAATCTGACATACTTTACTGCCTTGTAGAAGAACTGGTCAGCAACAAACAGTCTCAGCTCTCCTCACTTACAATGCAGGGTCAATGGTGATGGAACAATGTTAGTCTTTCGTGACCTTTCTCTGACTTTCTAAGGACTTTTTGGCTGATACCATTCCCATAACTCCTCAGGATGTTGCAGCCAGTAAAATGTTAGTATGCCTTTCAGAAAGGGAAACCTGCATAACATTAAAGGGCTTTCCTACACAGAGGGCAAAGATAGATATTCCTTTTCTGCTCCACTGTCTGTCTAAAGGTAATTTTGGAGCCATATGTGCTGGACTACATGATGTAGAAGCATGAGAGCTGCCTCAAGGAACAGTGTAGTCATGACTGTGCTCTCAGGCTTGCTTAGCAGAATGCATTAGTTTTAGCACAAATGTGCCTTCATCAGAATCTCCCAATTGCTGAAAAGGGATGCATTGTCTCAACTCAAGGATAGGATATCACCATCATAAAATTTCTGTATCTTTGCTCCCCTTCAGTGTCTTTCACCATGGTCTTAGGCATCTGGGATCAGAATGAAAAGAAAGAAAAGACAAAACTCTTACCCCAAAATAATAGGAGTCTTCTGACTATCTTTCCCATCACATCTTTTCTTTTCTTCCTCTGCTTCTCCTCCCTTTTAGGCAGCTCACTTTTGTCCCAGTGCATTTGCTATCCAAATACTGGGTGACATGACATGCAACTATACAACTTCTTTGAAGGCTGAGCACCGAAGATTTGCAGATGAACAAACACTCAAACCTCACAAAATGTGATTAAATCTTCTGAGCAGTTAGTTAATTTTTAATATGACCAAAAAAAAAGTGTTTCTGTACTAGACAAGCTTATTTAGAATAAACAGTTCATTTTCTTGAGCACTTATGTTAATGGAATTTCTTTGCCTGCAGCATTTCATCTCAATAGTATAGCTCTTCTGCTGAATAGATAGCCAATAAATGCTATTTAAGATGGCTAAGTTTCATTAGTAATTTCTATTGGATCCAGAAAAACAAAACAAAACAACAAGAAAAAAAGCCCTTGCTTTTTAGTATCCCTAAAAAGCAAGGGCTAGTTCCTCAGGGCTTTGATATCAGGTGAAGTCTTGCAGGAAACTTTTAATCAACATCATTAGAATAGGCCAAGTGGCCAGAGAGAGGGTATTTTTAAACCAGTGATGATGCTTTTGGCTGTTGTAAATATCTACTGGTAGCTCTCTAGGATCCAATGACTGTATTAAGCCTTTCCCTAATGACCTATTGACAATAATGAGATCTTGGAAATCTATTTCATCTGAATACCTACATGTGGATGCTTAAATTTAGTTGTTTGAAATGTGATATGAATATTTTTATCAAAGCAACCCAATGCCCATGAATGGGTATAGCGTTCAGTCTCAAAAATACCTAAATTCCACATTCACTCAGAGTTACCAAGTTTGTGTTAAAAATGAAAGTGAAAAAAGAAGTCATGAAATCCTTGACTTCCTAGTCTTCCCTTTGCCCATGACATAGACAGTGGGATTGAGCGCACCCTCAGCAAGTTTGCTGATGACACTAAGCTGTGTGGTGTGCTCAACGCGCTGGAGGGAAGGGATACCATCCAGAGGGACCTTGACAGTCTTGACAGGTGGGCCTGTGCAAACCTCATGAGGCTCAACAAGGCCAAGTGCAATGTCCTGTATCAGGGGCAGGGCAATCACAAGCATAAATACAGGCTGGGTGGAGAATGGATTAAGAACAACCCTGAGGAGAATGACTTGGGGGTGTTGGTTGATGAGAAGCTTAACGTGAGCCAGCAAGATGAGTTTGCAGCCCAGAAAGCCAACAATATTTAGGGCTGCAACAAAAGAAGCATGGCCAGGAGGCCGAGGGAGGTGATTTTCCCCACCCTGCTCTGCTCTTGTGATACCCTACCTGGAGTACTGCATTCATCTCTGGGGCCCCCAGCATAACAAGTATGTGGACCTCTTAGTCCAGAGGAGGGCCAAAATCAGAGGGGCTAGAGTACCTCTCCTGTGAAGACACGCTGAGGGAGTTGGGGTTGTTCAGCGTAGAGAAGAGAAGACTCTGTGGAGTCATTATAGACTCTGTGGAGACATTATAGAGGCCTTTTTCTACCTAAAAAGGAGGCCTAAAATAAAGCAGGAGAGAGACTCTTTGTCAGGGAGCATAGTGATAGGACAAGGACTAATGATTAAAAAAAAAAAAAAGAATGAAAGAAAGAAAAAAAAGAGGTTAAATTTAGATTAGATATTTGGAAGAAATTCTTTATTATGAGGGTGGGGAGGCACTGGGATGTTGCCCTGAGAAGTTGTGGATGCCCCATCCTTGGACATATTCAAGGCCACGTTGTATGGGGACAACACAGTCTAGTGGAAGCTGTCTCTCCCCACTGCAGGGGGGTTAGCATTAGATGATCTTTAGATGATTCTATGATTAGGTGATTCTCTGATTCTATGTGATAGCTATCCAATTTTCAGGAAATATAAATGCATCAAGATCCATTAGCTGGAGGGAGCAAGATCCCAAGCTACAAGGATTTGTAAAAGTACAACAAACAGATAGGGCTAGGAAAATAGGGCTCTCATCTTTAAGCAGGGCATGCCATTATACAACACTCACAACAACCACGTTATGGTACCAAGTAAAATAACTCATGTTTTCAGCTTACTGTCTTCTGTTTGCTTTTCAGTTATGATTCTATAAAAGTAGTTATATTACACATCTGTTCAGTAGCAACCCATTATTAAAAAATGCTAACAAATCCCACACTAGCAAGTCCTCTGCTCTTACCTAGTAATGAACTTGCCTTTTTCTTATGTTTGTAACTCAGGGTATTAGATTCCCCAGGAAGCTGGAGCTGCTTTTAGTTACACAGATACTGCTCCTTAAAGCTATCATACCTTTAGAAAATTGTCCCACGCAAGGGAAAACATCTTATGATAGAGTCAGACTACTCTGCTGACTGCTACCCTTGCAGCTCAAATACTGAAAATGCAGAGTACACCTGGAAAACAGTGAGGTGCCAATACCACATCTCCAGTTATCCCATCAAAAAGATTGGCTGATCTGTCTTGCCAAAATGCAAGAGTACATCTTAAACTGCTGCTGCACACATGACACTACTTTCTGTGTGGTTGCACCCCCATACCTGTTCATTTCCTCCTTTCATAGCTTATATACATCTTTCCTTATTTTATGTAACTGGTTTTGTGCAGCTTTTTCAGGGAAAGTGCTGACATAGCAGTTTTGCTCATGGATCAGCTCAAACTGCCAAAACACAAAGGCAGGATATGTGTTTCAAAACACTCTAACTCACCAAGAAATCTCTTTCTTGACAGATAATGTTGATTTCAAATCTGCACTTTTGTCTGCTGCCATTCCTGCAGACAGCACATGACAAGCTTTGTGACAGTGATTGCAATCCCTGATGATAACAGTGGGATTGTTATCTGCCCTTCAACAGCATGCTGCCAGCAGGAGCCTCTTTAAGCTTGTGAAACATGCAAGGTCACTCACTCCTATCACGCCTTTTTTTTTTTTTTTCCAGATTTCCACGGGAAAAAAAAACAAAACAACAACAAAAAAAACCAACAACACAGTTTTCTTCACTTCTATTTTAGTCTCCTAATGTTTAATTCAGTGATTAAACTTCTATGCACAAAGCAAGACATTTTTAATTTTAGGCCATTAACTACACATATTACTCCTATTTTATCAACAAATATCTATTACTTTACACAGCTGCATTAATCCATGTAGCATCCAACACAGGGGGTTATATAGTTGTCTTTAGCACTCCACAGATACGTGTTTTCCATTATTACTGTACTCAAAAAGCTTTTCTCTCTGGGGGGGCTTCTAATGTGGTATTTAGCTTGAATCCTAGCACAGCTAAGCTCCATTAAAACTGTGCACACAGACTCAAGGGCAACTGTAAATAATGCAAAAATAGATCAATACTAATCTTGAATTGTTTATGTATAATTCTCACAGAACTCATTTATAACTTCAGCTACATCCTGAGCTGTAGGTTCTGACTGGCTGTGCTTTCCGAGGCATGGCAGTGACTGTGGGAGCATACAGCATTAGGGTTGCTTTTACAGCTTACATAAGATATACAAGAAGAACTGTATTCTCTCTATATAAGTACATATAAAGATATATAGATGATATATCCTCTAGAATATATTCTTCTCTAGAGAAGAATAAAGTTAAGGATGGAAAATAAATATCATCTCTTCAGTGTTGCTCATTCTTGTGGGGCTTAACTTTCTGATCCTAAAAGATGATTTTGTTTTAGTTATCCAGTCCTTCAAGCATAAACACATTTGGAAAATAACTATGATTTATTCTAAATCTCAACAGAAGCAGTGTTTCTATATCACACTTATTATGTTAGTAAAATATTTATTCATGTATAAAAGTCAACCATTCACAACTGTTTATTGAAGAAAATATTTGAATCCACTTTTACACCTCAAAAATATAACCTCATTAAGTAATGACAGTTCTTACAGGACATATTTTTCTTTTAAAACTATATTACTCTGAACAAACCCTTTTAACTTAAAAATCTAAAGTTGTTCTTACTCAGAAAACAGTCTGAATTATACAACTTCCTGGACAGTAAAAAACGTTCCTTCTCCCCCTCCCCCTGCCATTCCATTCTGTTTATCTGTTGTGTTTTTTCTACCTTTGTTTTTCTCGTTACCAAGTCCTTTTAGTTATACTAACCCAAAAGCTGCATCTCAGGCACTAAAATAAGTATGATTTTGAGGAGAACAGCTCCTTCCAGGGTTCTATCAGTGTGTTCTGCTCATTAAAATGTAGCAGACAGATTGCTGATGAAAATTCTAATAAGTAATATTAAAGCTTTAATACCATCAGCTCAGGGTTTTGTTTAACACAGAGAACAGTATGCTGCAGAGCTGGGGATCTCTTTCCAGCTGTCAGCTGACAGTATCCCTGGGTTTCTGTTAATTGCTGGCACACCAAGGCAAACACGTCAGCTAATTCCAGAACAGTGAACTGATTAACTTTGGGTATATATGCATACTTATAAAGAGAGTGTTGTTCTCGTCCCAATAACCAAAAATAAGTTCAGTCTTTAATTGCAAAAGTTGTGGATTATGTGTGTTCCATGATTTAAAAACTAATGTTTTGAAGGTCCAGGAAGTAGCGTAGCAGTCAGGAGTGTGGTTCTACTTTATGAACAGAATTCAGTAGTTTGGTAAAGAAAGGAAACTAATCAACAAAAAAGGCAATGGCTAGGAATGTAAAGCAATACTGAGGAATATTAGTAAGTATGCTGCAGGGTTCTACTGTTCTACTGCCTTAGAAACAGTAAATGGTGAAGACAAATGGTGGCTAAGGAAACTTCTGATTATATTTTGATCCCATGCATGCCTGATCCCATAGCAATCCAGAAAGTGCAGTTTTGGATGGGCCCATGTAAGGGTCATTCCTTATAATGGCAGAGCATTTATCGTATATTTTTAATACAGCAATATTGAATGAAAGGGGCATAAACAGTTCAGAAAGGCTGGAACCCTGTGTCTGGATAATATAAATTGAGTGTCTTCAATTGTAAACCAGAAATAATGTCTTGTTTTCCTGAACTCACCACTTTTGCATTCCTGGTTTCACACTGGCCCAATTTCAAGAGAGAGTTGGAAGAAAGTCCATTAGCCAGTGTTGTCCTGGTGGGGGCAGCTGTGATTTTAAACTTCCTGACAACAGGAAAGGCCTTGAGATTTGACCTCCTACTTCTAGACCAAATCAATAGAACACATCTGTGGTTACAACTAGAAGCATTGTGCTGATGAGTGGTTAACCACTGCTTTTTTGTTTCCAAGAAAAAAAAAAATCAAAATATATTATCAGACCCTATTATCTGCTTGAAGATGGACAATAGTGTTTTACTGTATAATTTAAGTTTACCCTGTATTCTTTGGTCAAGATCTGTATAGATTTTTTAGTGTGACTTATCAATGGAAAACCCATCAGCTTGGCAACAACTATGTTCAATTAGCTGAGAAAATTGAGGACATTATACTTACTGCTCTAGGGCTATGGACTATAAGACCTTATTGCAGGACTTCCTTTCCACCATCTCATTTATAATTTAGAACAATTCCACATTAACAGATAAAACTTTCTGTACCAAGTCTTTGCTATTGCCACCTGCCTTTCCTTCCCACAGGTTTTCTTATTGGTAAAACAATAAATTTGTCAATTATTTTAAAGTTGTTTTTTTTTTTTTTTTTTTTTTTTTTTAATTTCTTTTTATTTTCCCCCACTCGAATCTAGTCTTAGTTTTATATGAACACTATTCCCTCTAGAGATCATTATGTCCCTTCTGAACACTGTCCACACTCATTAAATTGAGCGATTAAATGCCAGTGTCGTACCCTGGCTGCAGGCAGGAACAGGAATCCTAAAAGATATGTATTCAAATATTAAAAGATGCTATGCAATATTTTCTGGTTCCTGAATTAGCAAATCAACAGAGGAAAGGCTTATGCTTATATAAAGTTTTTCAGCTCGAGTGTGACAACATTAATTATCCACTGCAACATGCTGATTTATAATTATGAAATCAGTAATTTAATTGGCATCTAGTGCAGTAAAAACATCCCTGCAAGTGTCATTATCATATGCTTGATGCTTTCTTTCTTAGTTAAGCTGTCAAAAAAAACATTACTCTGTTAAAGTTTTATACCTGCAAAACTGATAACTATTTGACAAAAAGCTTTTAAAAAGTGCTATTACCTGACTGCTAAAGACACAATATACACATTTCAAACAAACCAGCTGTCCTGGTTTCAGCTGGGGTAGAGTTAATTTTCTTCCTAGTAGCTGGTATGGTGTTGTGTTTTGGATTTAGGAAGAGAATAATGTTGATAGCATAGGGATGTATTAGCTATTGCAGTGTAGTGCTTACACTGAGTCAAGGACTTTTCATCTTCTTATGCTGGCCTGCCAGCAAGGAGCCTGGGGGTGCACAAGAAACTAGGAGGGGACAGAGCCAAGACAGCTGGCCCAAACTGGCCAAAGGGATGTCCCATACCATATGGTGTCATGCTGAACAACAAAACTGGGGGGAGTTGGCTGGGGAGACACAGTCCCTTTTTAGTGACTGGCTGGGCATGTCTCAGCAAGTGGTGAGCAATTGTATTGTGCATCATTTGTGTTATATATTCTTTTACTATTACTATTACTATTACTATGACTAATTATTGCTATTGCTACTACTATTCTTTTCTGGTCATCAAGCGCATGTCTTACTGCTGATAGAAATAGTGAATATCTTTAATCCTTGAGAGCAGAAGTTGCCACCAAATCATAAAGATTATAGGTGTGTGGATTACTGATTATCAGTCTGACTGTTAGAGCTTCTTTCATGGATGTTACAGTGTGTGGTGTCATTCATGTGTTTGTAGGTTTGTGATGGTGCAGAGTGAACTTCAGCTTAATGTAGCACCCACCAAAAGATGACAGTATCTGCTTGAAACAGAGATGAGTAGTATAAGAGCTGGGATCAGATAAGCCAGTTCACTGTACTGGAGGTACTGCATGTTAAAAAGTCCAGGGACTAGTTTTATTCCTGCTATTCCTTTCACTTCTGAACTAGAGATCATAGCTGGAGCAGCAGGCAGCTCTTCAACCTTGTAGACTTGGGTGAAGGGCCTGATCTTCAGAGACACAGTCACACAAAGGGAATATATGAGAATAACCGTAACAGGACAGTGATCTGCATGAGTGATGCTCTGTCAAAGGAAGAATCCAACTCAAAAACTGAGTACAGCAGGTGGTGGAAGGCAGGGAAGATAATTAAAAACAAAACAAAACAAAACAATAACAACACAGTGCTTTAGTCAGTAAATCATCCTACAATGGTTTCTTAGCCCTGTTCTACATGACATATTGTGCCTGGGTAACTATTTCTATGATGGAAGGGGTTCCTTCCACCTCAATTGTTTTACCTCTCTTGCTGTTAATGGGACTGAAATACTACCACTATAAACAGTTCATTAAAACCTTTGGGAATAAGCATGGACAAGTAAGATATAACTGATGACATAACAACATGAGCTTCTGAAATATTTAAGCATCATTTTCAGTTATTGCGCACAGGCCTCTTTTGGCTTCCAGACAGAGTTGAAGCACTATAACTGGTGTGTGTGGACGAGGCCATCTACTCAGATTATTTTAGAAGAATGTCAATTCCTTACATAACATGCCATTTTGATATAAATAAAAGTATTCTACTGAAAGCTGCTAAGTTAAGGAGAGCTATAAGCATACTGACAACAACAACAAAAATATATAGTATTACCAGTAGCATGACTTAAGAGGATTCCTGAAGGCAGATACAAAACAGCATTTTACATTAAAAGAGCCATTCTGTCAGGTGTATATGGAATAGAATTCAACTTCCAGTAAAAAAAAAAAAAAAAAAGCTAAGCAACAAATTTCAGGTAGGTAATATGAGTCCGTCTGCAGCCAGAGGAGACAGGCAGCTCCCCTGGGGTGCCCATCCCTTCCCTACTTAGTGCAACACAGTACCTTTGGGTTTTCTATTGCCAATGGCTTTTTGTTTGCAACTCTGAAGTCAGTGTTTCACTCATAGCTCTCTCACATAAGTCCCATGGCAGTGTTTTTCCAAAGCCCTGTGATGGTATTATTCCGTATTTTTTCTCATATCTTTGCATCTGTAACCTCACAAACTGTTTGTGTGTTCTTGTGGGAAACAACCTCCACCAGTGTGAGAATCACCCTTCTTTCACATAACTTTTTGTTACTCAATGCGCATAGTAACATGTATGCACACACATAACACACAGCTTAACCAGAGCATACCCCTTGTCCCTCAAGGTGTTCTTCTGCCAGTGCTAGCAACATCATGTCATTTGCATGACATTCAGCAAAGGTTATTACCCAGATTCTGCACTTGGGTCATAACAAATCCATGCAGTTGTATAGACTGGAGGAAAAGTGTCTGGAAAGTTGCCTGGCAGAAAAAGACCTGGGGCTGTTGGTCAACAGCTGACTGAATATGATCCAGCAGTGTGCCCAAGTGGCCAAGAAGGCCAATGGCATCCTGGCCTGCATCAGAAATAGTGTGGACAGCAGGACAAAGGAATTGGTTGCCCCTCTTTGCTCAGCACTGGTGAGACCATCTTGACTACTGTGTTCAGTTTGGGGCCACTCATTACAAGAAGGATGTTGAGTTGCTTGAGTATATGCAGAGAAAGAAGAACAAAGCTGGTGAAGGGACTAGAAAATAAGACTCCTGAGGAATGACTGAGGGAATTGGAGCTGTTCAGTCTGAGGATGCTGAGGGGAGACCTCATCACTCTCTACAACTACCTGAAAGGAGGTTAAGATGAGGTTGGTTTATTTTCTCAGATGACAAGTGACAGGACATGAAGAATAGGACTCAAGTTGCACCAGAGGCGGTTTAGATTAGATAATAGGAAGAATTTCTTCCTATGAGAGGATGGTTAGGCATTGGAACAGGCTGTCCAGGGAAGTGGTGGAGTCCCTGTCTGTGTGTGGCACTAAGGGACATGGTTTAGTGATGAGACTTAGTAGGCCGAGTCTCATGGCTGGGATTGGTGTTCTTGAAAGTCTTTTCCAACCTAGATGATCCTATGATTTTATGCCTACAAACAACTTGATGTTTGAGGAGTTCTTGAGGGAAGATAGTTACTAGAGAAATTTGTGTGTGTGTGGTGGGAAACACCTGTTCTGATGAGAGTTGAGCTGGGACCATGGGGTGCTCAGCTGTGGACTTTGTCAGTTTCTCCCCATATGCCCACTGGGAATGATTTTTATTTTCCCTTTCCTGTCTCTCTCTTCTGTTTTTATTTTCCCCCCAAATTTAACTTCAACTGTCAATGTATGCCACCAGCTATGGACCCTGCTGATAAATCTCTACACATGTGAATTTATCTCATTTGTGCCACAATAGGTGACTGGGATTTTTTAGACACCTGATTTTCTGACAGTTGGAGTTAGGTGAAACAAATCCCACCCTCAGGCAGTACTGACACGGAGAACTGGCAGGAGCCCTTTGCTAACATCTGACTTTTAAATACTTAGCTGATGTAAACAGTCCTGAAGACACTAACCAACACACAGTAGTAATAGGGTTATAGCCTATGCTAGTAAAATAACTTAATTGCTTTTGTTCATTCTTTCTAATACTTCCCACAGCTTCTACTTTATTTGAAAGTAAGCCACAGCCTCACAAGCACTTTTAAGTCTTTGGCAACATTAATAGATCCTAATCACAGAAGAATCAGAAATGTGAGAAATAAAACTTCTAGCTTAGCACTTGTAAATCAAGATTCCTAAGCTTCTTTGATCACTATAAAAGTAATTAACCACAACACAAAGAGAAATAAACATGAAAAAAAATCAAAAACTAAGCTATTATTTAGGCATTTGGGGTAAAAAAAAATAATAAAAAAAAAAAAAAAAAACAGGATATGCAACATAATGCAGAATACTTAATTCCATTTCTTTGTGTATTTTCATTATCCATTGTTATTACTAAGAAAACTCACAATGGAAAATATCATCTCAATTTTTAATCACTTTAAATATAGATTTGTGAAACATCACATAATTAGCTTTTAGTCTCCCTTTTGTACTATAAGAATAATATGAAAAGAGCTAATTTAAAGTAATATACTGCAATATAATGACCATGTATTTATAAAACATTAACAGGTAGTGAAACTCCTCAGCACAGTGATTTGTTACCCATTGTAATGAAAAAGAAGCCAATTCAAAACAGTCACTGTTGAAAAAATACCAACTGCAACATAGTAGCAACTGCTACATGTTTTAATGAGAACCAGAACTGCTTTAAAATAATGTGAAATAAATGTGAATTACCAAAATATTCAGATTAAGTGTGCTAAACATGAAAACCTTCAGTTATGGCATTTCAGGGAGGGGGCAGACCCACCAGCCTCCCAGGCCAGGGAGACAGTAAGTGAGACATAGCAGAGCAAATTAGCAACACGCAGACATAGTTATGTAGTTCCTGGACCACAGCTGATTCATATCCAGCCAAACAGAAGCCTGGGGAAAAAGCTAGCCTGGCATAAGAAGTCTGTTAAAACACTTGTTTACTCATTTTGCTATTAGATATAATCCATAATTCAACATTAAGTAGTTTGTTCAAGATAACATTGAGAGCATCTATAACTTTTTGTGTATCTCCTGGTGTGCTTTTCTTAAAGAACTAGCTTCCGGAAGTTATGCTTGCTTAATTATTAAGTTATAATTGCTAAGCATATTGCTAGTCTTAATAGCCGTATTAAAAATCTGAAAATATTATCACAAGGCAATAAATAAATAAATAAATAAATAAATAAATAAAAGACAAGTGTTGGTGGCTTTTTTGCCACATTTTTAGATCATGATTTTTGAACAGCAAAGCTTAAGCTAAACTTGAGCTAAATTCTCATATAAACCAGGGATGTGAACTGGAATGAATAGCACTCAAGTAGGTCTTAAGTACTTTAATCTAAGGACATTTTCACCAAATTTCTGGAATTGAGACTTAGTCTGCATTTTGCACAAACTCATTTCAATTCTATTTATATAAATCTAACAGCTACAAATTAATTCTTTTAAGTTTTTCAAAAGTAAATTACTGAATAAGTAAGTAGAATATAACATATATCTGAAAAAAATAAAAATAAGGTACAAAACATTTGAAAAGAAGGTGCTTTCATTTACATTAAAGGAAAATTACTTCACATAAATAGTAAAAGTAGGTTAAAGCCAAGGGAAATCCTTTACAATGTTCAAAAGTATTAAAACTGACATAACATGAAAGATTGTCAAAAAACTGATGGGATCTGGCAATGTTAGGAAATATTAAATAGGCAGAGATTTTGTATAATGTTTTACCATTTTTGACAGTTTATATATCTAGAAAGAAGGCGCATTAATAGTTATAAAATGCAACACATTCACTTTTGTTTCATATTCTCTGAGGCACTTCAGCAGCATTGAAAAGATGATTTGGACTCAAGTAAAGGCTTTTATAATAGCTGCCAACTTGACCAAATAGTGTTTTGAGCAGTCAGGACAAGAAGTTTGACAGTGCACTTAATTCCATAGACAATAAAGGCAATCCAAAAAAAAAAGTTTTTATTTAGTAATTTATTTTTATTCTTTACTCAAGAAAGAAAGAGAAGAAATCTGGTATTCTCACTCACTTTTATTTTTCTTTCCTAGTATGGACTAAAAGCCATTCATTTTATGTACAAATTCTATTTGGATGAATGGCTGCCTCCAGGAATTAGCCTGTGTCTGAGACATCACTTTCTGAAATGAAAAACAAAGTCTTTGACACTGAGTCATTCATTGACTTGCGGCTATGTGAACACAGCATTTATAAATTTGCTCATTTCCATATATATTTAATAAAATATAGTTGATTGTCACTTCCTGCTTTAGCCAAGTGACACACAGTTTGTGTTTTCAAAAAACACTTTTGTTTCTTTATTCCATCATCCCCCATATTCTTCACCTCACTTGTTACTTTATGTTCTGCAACTTTGGACCTGAAATTAACTAATATAATTTTTATTTGATTATCAGGACCAATGTTCCCTTAGCATTTATGGAAAAATGATATATCTTTGAAAAAGAACATTTGACTTTGTGGTGGTTTTACTCCGCAGGGCAGCTGAACTCCACCACAACTGTTCTCTTACTTCCTCCCCTCAAAGCAAAAAGGGAGCAAATATGATGAAAAGGGTTCAAGGGTTAGGATAAGGACAGACATAGGGAGACTGAATAAATTTATTACCTATTACTAACAAACTAGAGAAGTGAAAACTAAACTAAAACCACCTTCCCCTCCTTCCAACTTGTTCTATGTCCTTCCCCCAAGCGGCACAAGGGAAGAGGGAATGGGTGACGAAGTCAGTCTCTGTCTCTGCCACTCCTTCACGGTCACTCTCTGCCCCTGCTCCAAGTGGGGTCCCTCCCCCGGGATGCCGTCCTTCCCGAACTGATCCTGCGGGGGCTGCCCATAGGCAGCAGCTCTTCAAGAACTGCTCCAGCATGTGTCAAGCTGCTGTTTTGCGGCAGATTTTTCCACTTTCTTCAGTCTGCTCTCCCAGAGGCTCACCCAGCATTGCTCACTGGCTCAGCTCTGGCCATCAGCGGGTCCCTTTTGGAGCTGGCTGGAGCTGTCTCTGATCTGACATGGGGCAGCTTCTTGTCTGTGCTCAAAGAGGCCACCCCTGCCAGCCCCCCTGCTACCAAAAGCTTGCCATTAAAGCCCAATACAGACTTACATAAAAGAGAATTAGAACCATAAAATCTCAAATTTCCCTGCCCACCCCTCCCTTCATTGTAGAATATAAAAAGACAAAATATAGAATTTAAATTCTATATAAGACATAATATAAGACAGAATATAAAAAGACAAAAGCTGTAGAAGCTTTTATGCTTTAGCAACCCTTTGATCAGAAAATGTTACTATATGGTCTGAAGATGCATTTGTACTCCTACATGCAAATCCTCAAGAATAAGCACAATGTAAATATACACACCGGAACAAGGAAAAATAAATTTAAATCCACAAGGCCATGCAGAACAATTGCTCCTGCTGTCAGCATTAGTGATTTTTCCTTTCTTCCCTAGGAGTTGATTGCTAACACTGTACACCACCACTAGATTATGTTGATGTAGTGAAAAAGAACCTATTTCATGACCCCAAACTTACTTTGCCTCACTTAATGGTGTATTTTTATCCAAGAGACCATATTCTTCAGGTTAAATGTTTGTTGTTGTTGTTGTTGTTGTTTATTTGTTTGTTTTTCTAGGCAAAGTAATAGCTGTGAGGATGTGAACATAGAGTGAACATAGTATCTCATGTCATAGGATATCTGTGAAGTGTTGCACTTCAGCTAAGACATACACCTCTGAACCAGAGGTGTCCTGCACCCAAGAGATGTCCTAGATCCTAGAGGACAAGGGTAATTGTCCTGACATCTCCCTGTGCTACCCTGGTGCCCCTGGGACCAGACATCACTGCACAGAGCTAAATAGATATATCAGCTCACATGAGGCTGATGCATCTCAGTAGTCTTTGCTGAACAGGCAGCTCTTTCCACACTCTCACAGGTGCCTCTTTCCTTCTGTCTGTGTCTATCCAGTAAATTTCATCTAAATCTGTTTTTGTTTAAACCTGTGCTAACTTGCCTAAAATCTAGAGTTTCATTTGGACCAGTAACTTCTAATTTTGGATCAAGACATAACACTAAACCACTCCAGAGATGATAATGCCTTTTGCAGTTCCACAGTTTCCCCCGTCTTCCTTTCAGAAGACCAGAACAGTCAAGTGCTATTACAAGTCACCACAACAACCCATTTACTACACCAGGAGATGCCATAAAAACATCCCTCCAGAAAACGTCCAAGTGCATACAGAGAGCTGCCAGTATCATTTATTTCTGTTATGCAGAGTGGCCTCTCAACCTAGAGATGATACCCTGAAACTTCAGTGAAATTGGAGGGTTCTGAGGAGATGTGGCATGATCAGGGTCTCCAAACAAAACGAGCCTCTTCCCAGGCTTAATTAATAAACACAGTTTATATGGGCAGACAGCAGAGAGAAAAGTCCTGTCTCCATCACCTGTCTCAGAGAGATACAGAATTTTTAGGTAACGTGTTCTAATAGAGTCTGGCTGATATGCGCTTCTTAAGTTAGGTAATGACAGCCTTTAGTTATCTGACTCATGCCCTACCTTGCAGTGGGTATGAATCAAAGCCACCTCTGGTCAGAACACATTATCCTTCGCTGCTGAAACATCATCTGATGGAACAAGGATTACGTAAACTCTCAGCGATTATGTTTTAGGAAGTAACACATTCTCCTTCAGTGAGAAAAAAAAAAAAAAAAAAAAAAAGTCTTGAAAAGCTGAAAGTAGAATTAATTATGAATTTACTTGTTCATATAGAATAATTTGTCTTTAAAATAACTCGGCATTACAACTGCCTCAAAAGCAGAAACATCTGCTGTAGAGGACCAGCACATACACTCTGGCTAAAAACAGAAACCTGAGATTTTATTGTTGATCAGCTCTGCCCTAGGTCTGACTGAGTTACCAGCACCTCTATTAAACCAGACCAAAGGACAATCATGATAGCCCTATCCCATCACTGGTTAGGGAGCATTAAAGAGATTGTAGCTCTTTAGCCTGTGCTCCATTGCCTTCAAAAGTGAGTTACATACAAGTGGAGTAGGGAAAGGCCACATTTACTAGTGGATTTACAGAATCCACTGTCTGATGAACTGGAAATAAGTACAATTCAAGTGGTACTATTTTGAAATTCAGAAAGCTAAGTCCTGAGAAAAGTCATATGTAAAGGAATTTGAAAGAGATAAAACCACAGGCTATGGTGCTAAGACCAAACTGCAGTCTTATTTTTTGACAAAATAAACAACATATAAGAAGCATACTGAAATTCTGCAGTAAGTAATAAAATGCTAAGGAAAATATCAGAATAAGAATAAGTGGAAACATGTTTGCAGCTTTGCAATGCCATCCTCAATACTATTGTGCCATAATTTTGATGATGATAATTTGCTAATTGTTAAGAAGATGCAGTGATGTGTTCACTAGCTTCATACATATATCTGTGTGTATATTTGTATATTTATTTCCATTCCATCTCCTGGATCAAGAAAAAGAAAACCCCAGCTGAGGAGTTCCCCTGTGACAGGGTTAGCTCTAATGTTTTCCCCAAGTCCCACTGGCGTAAAGGAACATATTGCCAGTGAAAGGACATGGTTATACTCTTCTGGCAACCTCCATCTGGCATATTTGTCCCAGGGGTGCTGCAGACAGCTGGCATTAGTTTCAATAGGCAGATTCAAATCTTTCTCTGGATCAATGTGTACAAATCAGTCACTTTTGGTCACAAATCAGAGACTTTTGGTCACTGTGCTCTGCATCAAGCTGACTTTACCACAGTTGAAGAACATAGGTTTCTGTCTTATTTGTTCACGTTTGAACCTAAAATATTATCAGTGGTAACATCAGCCAGTCAGCATCAGCTTCCTGTCTTCATTGACCTTCTAGAATAGGAAACTGAGTATAAATCCCTTCCAAATGCAATAATTTGTCTTACACTGTTGAAAAAAGGAAAACATTAAAAATGTAGCAAAACCCTTACAAATTCAGGATATCTTAACTCTGCTATCAAAAAATACCAAGCCAGTGAAACCTGGTCTTCTACAGGCAGTACCAAACAGCAGACTGGATCAATCTTCCCTAAAAGGTTGTCCATGAACAAAATATAGCTGAAATCATACCTGAAGAATGTGTAAATCATCTTAAAATTTTTAAAGAAGTAACTTAAAAAAAAACTATTAAGAAAAAAATATTACTTCCTTATTTCCTTCTTTGTTCCAGACATCTTGAATTCATATTTCTGTTAATAAATTTAGTTAATTAACTGGATATTTTTAATATAATTTATCAATACTAGAACAAAGAGTCAATTTTTAGAAAAGGACCATTATATCTATTATACAAGTTGTTCATTAAAACTGTCATTATTCAAGACTGTAATGCAATATTACAGAAATGTGCAAAACACAAATGGTCAATGGTTAAAAAAAAAAAAAAAAAAAAAGATATAAAAGATATCCATAATCTATTGCAGAGAAGTTTTAGTAGTAGCAAAAGTTCTAGCAGCCAAAAAACTTCTTTCACAATCCTACATTATGGGCTAATAAATTGTCACCTTAATACTGCAGACATTATTAGTCCTTGAGAATAATCCCATTGAAATTAGACAGCTCCAAATGTTCATTTTTCATTACGTTTAACAAGGTCTTTTTTTTTTTTATTTATTTAAGAAATCAACATCAACAACAATTTGAAACTGTTCCAATATCTAAAGCTATTGTGGAGACAATTGCTGCTTCCACGTGGGATTTCTTCTAATGAAGGGAATTGAAAAGCTGTCTTTTGAAATTTAAAAACGTGCCTTTATTTATATAAATGTTTCTAACAGTATGGATTTCTAATAGTACAGAACTTCTCTAGACAGAAAAAAAAAAATAAAATATTTTTAAATAAATGTCCATTTCCCCTTCATGCTATTTTACATGTCTATCATTCTCTTAATAGTTACGCATCATCAGAACAGACTGAAAACAAATTCCAATACTATTTCTGTTATGGCTCCACTTTTTTTGTGTTAAATTAGTGTCAAATATTTATGATATGGTGAAAAAATGGGACTGTCAGTAAAGGTCCTATGGAGCATCATATCCAGCTTTCATGTGGTAGTTTTATTACTTAACATTTTAAAATATTTTGAACTGAAGTGTAATCGATCCTGAAAACAACAACAGAAAACTGAAATTCTCCATCCTCTCTAATCCCATCTTTCCTTTTTTTATGGCTACCTGAGAAGCTGTTCAAGTTTGACATCTAACTAATAATTAAAATAAAATAAATAAATAAATGAGATAGTTTGTAAGAGATATTCCCTGTAACGGAACAAGAAAAATACATGTTTTTAATACTGTGTTTCTTCCATTATCCATACCCAGAATGGAATGGCTTCACTGAGAGAACTTTATTTCCTGCTTCTGTGAGACATTGTTTCCAGTGAGTGGTTGAACTGCCTCTCAGCTACCAATATGTCACTTGGTTGATAAAGCTACTATCAAAATACATGTCCATTAGAATTTAATTGAAGAAACTGGACCTTAAGGAAACAAACAAACAAACCATACGACAAAGAAAAGCAACAAGAAAAAAATGTTAAAGGCTGAAGAATGTTGGTGTGGAAGGGAAGAAGCTATATATTGGGATATTGTGACCAAGAGAGGAAAAAGAAATATTATAATTTCCAGAAAGTATCAAATCATGACTAATGACATCAGATTCTTTAAGTTTCAAAGACGACTCAATCTTTCTATTAGTTTATTTTATTGATATTTATTAAAATAATTTCTTTGTATATCCCAGAGCTCCTGAATATATATGTATTTCCAAATACGTAAATTAATTTTGACAGAATTCAGGTAACAAGTGTAATGAAAGTAACTTAAATGTAATAGTTCTGATCAAAAGCTTAAAAACAGAAATTGCCTTTTCTGGGAACATTTTCATTGACCTCAGTGAGCTTTGACTGAGCTCCAAAGAAAACTCTCAATGTGCTTTGATTCAAAAACTAACTAAAATATGGAAAATTAAGACATAGAAGGGACAGCTTTGTAGCTGCTGTAAATTTTCATAGCTCTATTGACTTCAAGGATGTTTTAATAAGTAGCAGATGATTTGCCTTGAAAATTCACAAATGACTTTCAATCCCCTTCTACTATTCTTCCACACTGCACAGATCACATTTTGGACAATAAATATGAATGTATGGTCAGTATTTTGAATTGTCATTCTTTATTATCAGCTATTAGGAGACCAATAATTTTCATGCACATTGATCCATGTTTTGTATGTGGAGGAGATAACAAATCCATATCCCATCAAATGTGCTTTAGAAAAAGATCCACACTTGACTTTAGAGCACTTAATTAGGCCAAAAAGGTAGCCAGGTCAGCTGTCTTGTCTGGAGTAAGAGACCTTATTTAGAAACATATTGAACACAGGTTGTAGGCATTTTCGCTAACAAGAGAAGGTGCCTGAGTATTTCAGTTTTTGAATATATTTTAAAACATCAGTAAGTAACAAAGAAAGTAGCTTGGGGATATTTTTGTGAGACATAAAATGTAAAAGTTTTGATTGCTATGAGTTATTGTGCTAGGAAACTAAGTCTTTCATAAGTCTAGAGAAGCATTCGGGAGTTCTGGTAGAGAGAGATTATAAACAAAGTTGAACTGGGAAGCATGTAGATCTATATCAGAGAATCATAGATCATCTTAGGTTTGAAGGGATCTATGGAGGTCATCTGGTTCAAGTCCTGCTCAAAGCAGGGCCACCCTTAAAGACAGATCTTGCTTTGAATTTAGATCAGGCTACTGAGGGTCATATATAGTCATTTTGAATGTCTCTGAAGAAGGACCATTCCATACCCTCCCTGGAAAACCTTTATGATGTTTTACCACCTTTTATTTGAGAGTCAAAATACCTCACCCCCCCACCCCCCCTTAATATTTAGCTGAATTATAATTCATTATAACTTGTGTCCTTTTATTTTGAACTTTTGAGAGGAAACTGGTTCCACCTTCTCTGTATCCTCCAGGCAGTTGAAGGCATCCCTAAGATCTCTCTTATTTTATCTTCCTGAGACCCTTCTAACAACTTTAGCATTTCCATACAACTCATGAGTTCCAGCTCCTTTATTACTTTGTTTGCTGTCCTCTGGATTTGCCTCACTATGTCAACATCTTTCATATATTGAGGGCACCAAACTAGACACATTTCTTCAGCTGAAGGCTCAAAAGTGTCATTGTTAGGGAAATACTTTACTTGATCAACTGAAAATAACTTGTGAATGCAGTCTGGTATTAGCATTCATCACTTCGAGAGTACACAGCTGATTCAAGTAGTGCATCATTTGGAAGCTAAAAGAAATTATGAATGGAGTTTCCTAAATATTATGGAGCAAATCCTACTGTGAACACATATAAAAGTTAAAAAACTGCACTTGCAGTTAAGAGATGTTTTTGAATTTCTAATGTCTTCATTACTTAGATCTAGATGAACTGTCTTTTCCTCTGTTGTAACATGTGAGTAGAACTTGGATCAGTTTAACTTAAATTATATCTTCTTAGGATTTATGCTTAGGACTTCTCAGGTGTCAGATTCCCTGTTCAGATTCATGCTCTTTTCCCCCCCCACTCATAAAATGATGTAGTGTTTTTGTTAGTTAGTTAGTTTGGTTTTAGCCATCTAAAAAAAAAAAAAAAAAAAAAAAAAACGGAGTAAGTTGATCAGTATGAAGTTAAGATTACCTGTCCACTTGCCATTTAAATTTTTGTACTACTTAATTACCTAAAAATAACCTTTCTTTATAAACTATAAACTTTGTTATTAGATTCTAAATGGCATTGAAAATGATCTAGTAATATCAAAAACTAGTAGTATCGCAAACATTTATAAAAGTCTAGGAGTAGACTTAAGGAATACCTTCACTCAAATGAAGCAGAAACTGGATATTAGATATTTGAAATAGGGCTAAATGCCTCAAATTTCAATTGAGTATCTTCATCAAAGTTTTGTGATGGATTTCACATCCTGTAAATCAAATGTACATATCAAGCAACTTGAGAAATATTTGCTTTTATGAGCCTGAAGCCACTTAGAAGTATCATAGGTTTAAATTTTTGTAGAGACTTCTTCAGAATCTTGCCTTATGCAAATACATCAGTTCTTATTCTTTTTTATCAGTGAACTCTGAACACTCTTCAATAAGAAAGAGATTGGAAGCCATGTGCAGAGTGGCACTATCTATAATCAAGTTTTTTTTTTTTTTTTTTTTTTTTTTTTCTGTATTACTTTTTGCATATTCTTTAGAATTTTTTTCATAGACCACATTTCCGTTGGCAATAAATTTAATACATCTGTTCTAGGTTAAGTCAGGTTTTAGATAGAGCTTTACATAAAACACAAAATACTTCTTGAACAGTATTTTCAAGACAACACCTTTCTGAGTCTTGCATCTCAGAAAAGATCTTGTTCAAGAGATCTTCATTTTTTTCTGCTTAAAGAACAAATATATGAAATTTAAATCATAATAAGATTTCTCTAGTAATGACAGAAGAACGAAATCCATAACCTGACTGGAATCTTACTAAACTTCTTATTCAGAATCTCTGAAGCCATCCAGATCAAAGGGCTTTGGACTGACTTTAAGAAATGTTATTTAAAAACAGGCAAACAAGCAAACAAAAAATAAACACAAAATGCATGGAGTTATTTGTAATATGGAACAGTATATTTAATAAGAGGATACGTCATTTTTAAAAAATGTATCCAAGCCCCTTGATCTATTATAAATATCTGTAGAAGATTATTTACAATATTATTTGCTTTGTTAGAACATTGTTGTGTTATGACACTCACTTTGGGCTCTCCATGCAGAAATGTCACTATTGTGGGAGAGCCATGTACCCCTTCTGAGATCTCATAGCAGGCAGATGTTCAAAGAACAGGGAAAAGCATGGAAAGAAAAGCACTTTGACTCTAACAAGCTACTCTTTAGATTGCTATAAATTATTAAAACTGAAGCTGTCCCTTGAGAATTGAAGGACTATAATTGCGTTTCTGGAAGCTCCCACTGTTTCACTCCCCAAAGGAGAAACAGGATATATTATTACCACCACCACTGGAATTTTTTAATGCATTCATCTTTACCTGGGCTGGTGACTTAGTAAATTCTTGCATACAACCACATTTGCAAAAAAAAAAAAAAAAAAAAAAAAAACACATAAAAATCAAATACTCCAGTAGCTTTCATAAAGCAGCACAAATATAATCTTAGAAACTTTCTAATCTCCAGAAAATGTTGCTATATAGATAATTTTAAACAGATTAACTTACCCTGTGGATCTTTCTTCCTCTGTTTACTTTGTGATCTATGACTTATGCAAGTACACAGAAATTAAGCATCAACACTATCCATTCTGCTTAGCTGACAACAATGCACCTGGTCTAAAATCTTTAAACCCAGTCACCTACCCCACTGCCTTGCCTGATCTGAATCACAAGAATTCAGACTTGTCTTTTTTTTGTAGCAGAAGAAGCAGACGGAATATTATTGATGGAAACAAGCCGCTGCTGGTTTGTCACTGACCCCAGGGAGAGTACACAGAAATTTGATTCAGACTGTATTGTCTCTTGACTGAAACATTGTTAAAGGTTTGCACAGATGTATAATATTATGTAATCTCTAGGGTAGGGCATGGTTTTGTAAGATAATTTTGAGGCGTTCTGAACTTTGGCCAAAGGCTAAACATGCTGGGGAGGTCTGCTCTTTAACTTCGAATTAGTAATTAGTGTTTATAAACACTGCATGCATGGTCTTCATTACAACAGTAGAAGAGAAAGCTATAAAAACAGGAGGTGATGAGAAGAATAATATAGTGAACATACTATCCATAATCATAGAATCATCGAAAAGGTTGGAAAAGATGTTCAAGGTCATCTGGTCCAACCATCACCCTACCACCAATATCACCCACTAAACCATGTCCCTAAGCACCAAGCCCAACCTTTTTGTAAACACCCCCAGGGATAGTGACTCCATCACTTCCCTGGGCAACCTGTTCCAATGCCTGACTACTCCTTCTGAGAAGAAATGTCTCCTAATTTCCAACTTAAACCTCCCCTGGCACAACTTGAGGCCATTCCCTATGGTATTCTAGACTTAATAATAATTTTTGATCCCTTTGTAAAAAGTGTGGGGATGCAAAACTGCTATTTTTAGTATTTTCCAAGATACTTTAAGTGGTATTTTGAATGAAATAAATAAATTCTTTCTCCTCTTACTGACTGATAAATAGGCCAACACAAGTATTATTTGACTTAATTAACTGTCTGATCCCTGAAGTTATGGTTTCTTTCTCAGGCAGCATTCTCTCTCTTTGTGGCATTCTGAGTTGTGACATTTTTATACCTCCAAAGGGACCTAGACAGGCTTGAGAAGTGGGCCCACATAAACCTAATGAGGTTTAACAAATCTAAATGCAGGGTGCTGCAACTCGGCCACAGCAATGCTGGACATGAGTACAGACTGGGTGAAGAACTCATTGAAAGCAGAGAAGGACTTGGGGATTCTGATGGATGAAAAGCTCAACATAAGCTGGCAGTGTATGCTTGCAACCCAGAAGGCCAACTGCATCCTGGACTGCATCAACAGAGGAGTGGCCAGCAGGTCGAGGGAGTTGATTGTGCCCCTCTACTCTGCCCTTGTGAAGCCCCTTTTAGAGTACTTGGAAGTTGCAAGTATTGTTCTACACTTCTGTTGGATAAAGATCTACTTCTAGCTCTTTACTAAATCCATAGAAACACTATCACTCACATTTGGAGTACCTGAATCTAACATTTCATAGAGTTATATTACTTATTAAATTAGTGTAGAATATGAGACTTCTGATCTTCTCTTGTCTTTCTTTTAAAGGAAAATGCTTTTTATGCTTCCCATTTATTTTGTATATTTCTTTTCTGGATAATTTAAATGTGTTGCAATTTTAGCATCTGGTATATGCTAAACTTTCCAATAGTTTTCCTATTAAAAATGTATGGTTTAAATATTCTGAATTGAGAATACTCTTATCACCAATTGATGTTCAGTAGAAAACAAGAACCTAGAAACAATCTCTGCAACACACCATTGGCTCCACCCTCCTTCACTGAAAGAAATATGCAATTTGATTTAGAATTGTTTACACCTTGATAGTGTTGTGGCTTAACCCGGACAGCAGCCAAGCACCACACAGCCGTTTACTCTCCACACCCCCTTCCCTTCCCTGCCATGGGATGGGGGAAATAATCAAAAAAAGTGAAAGTTGTGGGTTGAGATAAAGACAGTTTATTAGGACAAAAACTAAAGGAAAATGATTATAATAATAATAGCACTACTACTAATAATGTAGACAAACAAGTGATGCACAACACAATTTCTCACTACCCTCTGACTGATGCCTAGCCTACACCTGAACAGTGGTCCCCTCACCCTGGCCAGCCACCCCATATTAATTGTTCAGCATGACGCCACATGGTATGGAATACCCCTTTGGCCAGTTTGGGTCAGCTGTCCTGGGTCTGTTCCCTCCCAGCTCCTGCTGCATGCCCCACCTGCTCTGTGTCAGGACACTGTGAGAAGCTAAAAAGACCTTGGCGTAGTGTAAGCACTGCCGTGCAACAATGAAAACATCAGTGTGTTATCAACATTTTTTTCATCCTAAATCCCAAACACAGTACCCTACCAGCTACTAGGAGGAAAATTAACTCTATTCTAGCCAAAACCAGGACAGATAGTAAATATTTTATTGAATTTTTATTAAAAAATGAAGCTTTTTGTTTGTTTGTTTTTGTGTGTGTGTGTGAATAAAATGTCAATAGAAAACTGACATTGGCAAAATAACTTTCCTTTGTATAGTTGTAGCTATCTTGTAGAAACTTAACTGTACAAAAAAATATTGGGTAATTTTCCACTTACATAGAAAACTGAAATCCATGCTCTGAGCCATAGACTCATAGATTTTGACCATACATTATATTTTGAAAACTAGATTAAAAGATTAATATTCTTTTATCTGTATCCATGTTAGAAGAAAGAGACACCGAGGAAGAGTGGAAGTAGACAGGATTCTTTCTTTGGTCAATATTTGCCAAAAATTAGATAACACAGAACTAAGCAGACAGCAAAATATAGTTTACCCTTTAACAAATTAAAATAAATGTTTATTGCTTTAGGCTACAGGTAATGTAATTTAAATCTCATTTGTGTATACCAAATTAAATAAGTTGTAACCAGTGAACAAGATGAACAGGAAAGTCAGATATATTCCCATGGGTTTCATCTTACTTTTCTGCCCCATTTTTTTCCCTGATACTCCTTCTGACACAAGTACATCACAGAACAGTCTCTTTCACATGTTTTTCTGATTTATCTCAATATTTGCTGTGAGTTTGATGAGTGAGTATTGGTAGAGTGAATTGTTTGCTAATGAGTATACAAGTGATAAAGACATATAAAACCATTGAGTTTTAAATTTGTTTTCTTGCTTGAAATAATTGAAATGATTTTTCTAAGGCATGAAGTCAGGCAAATACTCCAATGCAGGTAGAATTTTGGGTCCAGTCTGCAGGTGGTTACTTTGAGGTTGAACACCAACCACTATACATAATTAAACTGTATATTGGTTTTCACATCTTTCAACAGCTCTAGATTTTTAAATGTCTTTATGTGGAAGCTCATCTTTTTCTCTTACAGATTGCCACCATCAGTTATTTCTTCTCAGAAAACATTTTAGTTTTCTGCCCCACTGTAATATTTCATTTCTGAGATAAGATCATTAAAACGCTATTACTTAGAGTTGCAGAAAAACACCATTATATTACAGTTTGACTTTAGTATATTCCATAGTTGGAATGCTGTCATATTTTTACTCACTAAACAAACATTTCAGCATTTTTCTATCATCAAACTTTTATGATCTTTAAATATGATTACATTTATATTTGATTGACATTCCCACATTCTTCTGAACTCTGAGATAATCAGAATATATTTTATCAGAAGATCAAAAGTCAACTGATTAGTTATGAGATCATCAATAAAAAATAATCGGTGTTACTAGGCTTAATATTGAGTGTTTGAAATACTAACATATATGCACATTTTAAAACTGGCAGGTGCAATACAGTCATTGTAAGCTAAGATGATCATTCCCAGAAAGAAGTAATAAAGTTTTGGTAACTTTTGTGTGTTTTATATAGCACTCAGCAAAACAGCAGTAATAGTAACCTTCTCAAAGACGGCATTTTTTGACAAAGCATAGATCAATTTTTAAAGTCTTGTTTTTAAGAAGAGATGCAAAGTTGAAATTGTGGTTCAGCAATAAACTTTTGATGTTAGATACAGCATATATGTGATATTGTTCTGTCAACTAAAATTGTAGGAGAATCCAAAACTGGGAATTAAATGGTAAGTTGTTCTGAGTCTTTGGAGTATGTAAGATCTTTATTAACAATCTGGACAATTAGGTAGGATGCACCCTCAGTGAATTTGCAGATGACATAGCAGGTAGGAGTGACTGACTCACCAGAGGGCTGTGCTGCCATCCAGAGGGACCTTTAAAGGCTGGAGAGGTGGGCTGACAAGAACCTCATGAAATTCAATGAGTGTGAAATCCTGCACATGGGAAAGAACAACCACAAGCACAAGTATGTGCCCGGGGACACCCAGATGGAAAAAAGATTTCAGAAAAGGACCTGGGAGTCTTGGTGGACACCAAGTCGAACAAGTCAGCAATGTGCCATTGCTGATAAGGCTAACACAGTCTGCTTTTGTCAAAGTATCACCAGCAAGTGAAGAGAGGCAGAGGCAACCTTTCCACTCTGCTCAGCATTGGAGGGGCCACACCTGGAGTACTGTGTCCCCCTGTACAGCATAGACATGGACATACATAGAATATCCTGATTTGGAGGGGACCCACAAGGATCATCGAGCCCAACTCCTTGCTCCACACAGGTCTACCCAAAAATCAGAATTCAGACCATATGACTGAGAGCATAATCCAAATGCTTCTTAAATTCTGACAGGCTTGGTGCCATGACTAAATCCCTGGGTAACCTGTTCCAGTGCACAGCAACTCTCAGTGAAGAAACTCTTCCTGATAACCAGCCTGAACCTCCCCTGTTGCAGCTTGGCTCCACTCCCTCAGGTCCTATCGCAGGTCACAAAAAGAATTAACAGAAAACACTCTCTTCCTTCCACCTGCAAAAATGTTAAAGTTTCTTAATTTTTTAAATGTACATGTAAGCATTACTCACTTTCAGACTGCTGTGACTTTTTCATCTGTACTTGAAAATTAATAAATTAATAATTAATATTAATAAAAGCTACGGGCATCATGCAGTTTGAATGAATAACCCCTCCTGTGTCACAGTGACACAGAAGTGTGTCCCGACCCTCCTTAGCTGGTGCTGCAATGTGACTTCTGAGTGAAGTTCTGGAGTTTTACTTTACGTGAGCACTAGCCTGTGCTCTGCCTACCTGAACAACTATCTCATGTGCAGTGCAGTTATCATCAATAGCAAAAGGCCATCTCTGTAATTTGAATGCAGAGGAAAAAGAGCAAGAAGTTCTTAAAGAGGAACTCTTAACCTCAGAAAGGCCTCTTCCCTCATCCTGCATATCAGAGCTTGTTGTAGATCTTGTCAGGGTATAATAGAATGAGCTCCTTTGTACATAGCAACTAGCCTATGTGCTGTGCTGAATACAAGGATCATAAGGTCAAAATAGATTAACAGTGAAATTACAGATGTTTTCTCCATCTTTCAACCTTTTTTCAGTGTTCAAAATGTATCTATTTTCTTTCATTATTTTTTTTTCTATTCAGACCTGATCTTGTCTTTCAGTTTAAAGTAACAAGGATCAACTTCTGTTAAAAAAAAAAAAAAAGATAAATAGTGGAGTTCTTGACAGTCTTCCTGAATGCAGTGGTGAAGCTTTCAATTTTTTTCTTGTTTGTTACTAAAATCCAGAATGTAATTGTGAATCCCACATCCCTTTAACTTTTCTTTTCCTTTTTTTTCTTTTCTTTTCTTTTCTTTTCTTTTCTTTTCTTTTCTTTTCTTTTCTTTTCTTTTCTTTTCTTTTCTTTTCTTTTCTTTTCTTTTCTTTTCTTTTCTTTTCTTTTCTTTTCTTTTCTTTTCTTT
>NC_048895.1:68635864-68662127 GCF_011077185.1 Oxyura jamaicensis | reverse complement strand
CTTCTCTTCTCTTCTCTTCTCTTCTCTTCTCTTCTCTTCTCTTCTCTTCTCTTCTCTTCTCTTCTCTTCTCTTCTCTTCTCTTCTCTTCTCTTCTCTTCTCTTCTCTTCTCTTCTCTTCTCTTCTCTTCTCTTCTCTTCTCTTCTCTTCTCTTCTCTTCTCTTCTCTTCTCTTTTCTGTATGTGTACAATGTCAACGTGATGAGATAAGGTATATATCAATCCTCTCCTATAGTTAGCTATCGCTGTTACATTTTCAGATTCAATCTAATTAGCATTCAAAAAGCAGTCTAGAAAGATGCATTATACACTGCATGAATCAGCTTTTAAAGCGTTCACTTAACCAAAACCAATAACTTCTGTATATCATGCTGCAGGCTTAAAATGACAAATACTTTAAGCTATTGTTCTTTGTGTAGGCTTGGAATAATTAGCAGTTGATAGACTTAGAAGGGAGGACTCAAAAATCTCCTCCAGATACAAAAACATCAGTAAAGGAATAGAATATCATTCTAAATGTTCTTTACAAATTACAATTTTCACCTTGAGCTTTAGACAAAGATGCACCTGCATTCTTTAAGAAGAACTTGATCAGATAAGACAAAAAGTAAAGAAAAAATGTTTTAACCAATATTTTGTATACTGATAAACAGCCATTGGAAAACCTGTTTGACATATGTTGTATATCAGTTCAATATTTTTAAATTGTTCATGTCATTACATGGTATGCATTATCCAGTACTGTATGCTAGATTTTAACTAATGTATCAGTCATCTGTGGTTGTACTGTTTAAGTAAGGATCCACTTTTCTTACTAAGTAATCAGAATAACTACAGTTTACTTCTGTTCCTTCTTTCAGCAACCCTATAGTGGCAACTAGGAAGAAGGAATCCTTGTAGTTACTGTGCAACTATGAAAGAAATATTTCTCTTTAAAAACACCATGGAAATTATCTTGAAGAAACAATAGTGTATACCTGTATCAAAGGACACATCTTGGAAAGTTATGAGTAGACACTATAAATGAAGACATAAAGCTATTTTTAATAAGAATGACCTCCCCTGAATAATTTAGGGTACTTTAAAGCAGTTAAGTCATCAGAACAATCCATTGCTTTATGAACATGTCATTTTAATGGTAAACCTTTGGATTTAGTCAGAATTGTGTGAAAATCCTAAGCAGAACTGAACTTTGATTCAGAAAGCTATAAGCTGATAAAGAATGCCAAATGAATATTTTGTACACTACAGAAACATAAAGATATATTTTTCAGTATAAATCTTACTAGTAACAATACTATGAAAATGCATATTCTTAGCATTACAAAATGTGATATTGCCATAGAAAAACACAATGTAAGTACAAATTCTTTTCTGTCAGTTCAGCAAAAGGTTGACAGCCTCAAGCTTTCAACAAGCTAAACATTTTTTTTTTTTTTTTTAATCTCATTGAATGTATAATCAGTTTAAGAGAAGGCAGCAACTCTGTAGGATGAGCTAACAGTAATACCAATCTAATTTTAGCAAAAACTTCAAGGGAAAGAAATAGTAAATCAGTGACTATAGCTAGCTGTTACTTTCCATAGATGCGACTCACTTTTCTGAAGCAAAAAAGAACTTGAGGACAAATCTCAAATATCAGCCATATAAATAATGATCATAATCTTTAACTGTTGATATTGCCAGCAACATGAAACCAAATAATAACAAAAAAAGAGCACTTCATTAGACATTCATAGTCATGGAGAATGGCTCAGGTTGGAAGGGACCTTAAAGATCATCTAACCCCAAGCCCTCTGCCACAGATAAGGATGTCACCCACTAGATCAGGTTGGCCAAGTCCCCATCCAGCCTGGCCCCACACCTACAGGTATGGGGCATCCACAGTTTATTTTGGAAACCTGTTCCAGTGCCTCACTACCCTTACAGTGAAGAATTTCTGCACAATGTCTAGTCTAAATCTCTCCCCTTTTAGTTTAAGACCATTCCCTCTTGTCCCATCATTATCTACCTGAGTAAAGAGTCCTTCTCCATCTTTTTGATAAGCCCTCTTTACGTCTTCAAAGGTTGCAATGAGGTCTCCCCAGAGCCTTCTCTTCTCCAAGCTGAACATCCCCAGCTTTCTCAGCCTTTCTTCGTAGTAGATGTGCTCAAGCCCTCTGATCAGTAGCCCTCCTCTGGACTCACTCTAACAGGTCCATATCCTTCTTATTCTTGGGGCACCAAACCTGGATGTAGTACTCCATCTGGGGCCTCACAAGGGCAGAGTAGAGAGGCTCAATCACCTCCCTCAACCTGCAGGTCATATCTAAAAGGAAGTCATATATATCTTCTGGTATTTGCTTTTGTTGAGTTTTGGCTAGAATTAAGTAGTTTAAACACCAGGACAAAGATTAAGCTTCCAGATATTTAGGAATGTAGACCTGCACTTTATTATTATTATTAATTATTATTATTATTATTTGTTCAGAAGAAAACTAAAAAATGAAAATTAAGAAAAAAATAAAAATAAAAACAAGAAAAAGAAAAAAAAAGAAAAAAAAAAGGAGAAAAGAAAGCCAGAAGAAAAACAGTGTTTACAATGAAAGCTGAAGTTGAAGGGGAAGTAGGATTTCAGATGTTGGCCTCTGCAGTATTATTCCTATTTCTAATTCAATAGATTGAATACATTATCCAGCATCAGTCCGTCTCTACCCTGTTAAGACATTTTAACAGTAAGCCTAATTATGCTCTGAGTGAAGATTTCTTCTTGGTGCTTGTCCTTCCCTAGTAACTTGTGCTGTTTCCTTCACAGCTGAATGGATGTAGCAGGACGAGGGCTCCTACATAAAACTTAAGTGAAGAGTTGAGTCATACTGACTCTTTTACAAAGAAATGAGCTCAAACTCAAGTCTCATCTTCAGCTAGAGAAACAAAAATGTTTTTGCCCAACATTTTGCTTCACACACTTCTGTTCATGCCTTAATTGTTTTGCTTTTTTTTTTTTTTTTTTTATTCAGCCAGCATTTCTGCTAGATTTAAGGAAAATTAAGTTCATTCTATTGATTAAAATAATAACCCTTTCCCATTCCTGCCCCTGCTACACTGTTGACTTACCTCTTCTGGCTGTTTGCTGAACCAGTGCAGATCATAAGTCCTGCAAAAAGTGCAAGTGATTTTCTGGTAGAATAGTGAGATGAATAAGACTGCTGTGGTGCTGGAGGTGCACCAGAACTTGTACAGGGAAGTGGTAAGAAAAGTGGAAAAAGGGGTGCACACAGCTGAGGATGGGGCAGGAAAGAGGAACAGCAGAACAGGCACAGAATTTGGGAACCAGCTCTTTCATGATAGCTATATGCTTACATTGGTTCAGCTCCATCACCTGCCTGCACCTACATTATGACTTCCTCAATACTTTCTATTTGAAAGGTGTATAATTTGGCTTCTTTACAGGAATCAGTGGGAACAGAAAAGAAAGAAATGTGTTGATTTCTTAATGAGGGCCCTGCAGACTATAGTTTAACATTAACCATGCCATTCATAGTAGACCAAACTCTATTCAATTTCTCTGCTTTTAGCCATTTGTTCCAGTTCCCCCTTGGAGATTTCTCTCTTCTGTAATGCTGATTTAACTTTTTATGTGGCTGTGCTCTCAACTGAACCTGTGCTGGTTTAAATAATAATAATAATAATAATAATAATAATAAAATAAATCTTAAATCTTGTCCTTAAATAAAAACATATCATTTAATCTGACTACTTTAGAGTCAGGGCAAAAAGCTGCTGAACTGGCATAAGTAACCATCAGATCTCAAAGGAAGGCAGGAACGAATGGCCACCCATGGAAGGGGGAGACATCTGACATGTGATATGATCCTGACAGAATAGGAGCATGAAGAAACTACAGGCTTAGTTCAGGCATCAGTTTAGACTTGTGAACAGTATAGACAGGTGGCAGATTAGACTGCTTAGAGAGGCTGTGAAGTCTTCGCTAAAGGTTTCTAAGAACATATTATACACAAGCCTGACAGGATATGCATAGCTTATCAGAACTTTGGAGTTTGGGTGCTATAACCTTGTTTTCTAGCAATTGCTAAAGTGTTTTGAAATATCGTCACTCTTTGGTTATTTCTATATTCTCAATATATTTTCAAATTAAAGAAAAAGTGTTTTGTTTTGTTTTTTAATGTAATTTTGTCTGAAGTAGCAAAAAATTGCTACAAAATACCATTTTATTGATCCTGTATCTCCATGACAATTCCTTCAAGCTAAAGAATAATAAAGACCTAAAGTAATACCTACTTTATCTTAAATCAAAGGACTCCAAAGCATTTTGAACTTGAACATCCACTTTTATACATACTTGACTTTTATCAACATTGGTGGTATTATGTTGTAGAAACATAACATAAATGGCTGCAGCTTGTGGGAAGCCCAAGTAGGATCAGTGTGGAAAGGAGAGCATTCTGTGGGAGGGACTCCATGTTGGAGCAGAGGAAGAGAACAAGGATGAAGGAGAGGCAGAGATGAAACGTTATGGGCTGACCACAACCCACATTCCCTGTTCCCTTGCACCACTTGGGAGGACATAGAAGAGGGTGGTTGAGGGGAAAATGTTTTAAATTTTACTTTCAGTTTCTCATTGCTCTAGTCTGTTACTAATAGGCAGTAAATTACATTACACCTCCTTATGGTGAGCTTGTTTTGTCCGTGATGGTAATTGGTGAGTGACCTCCCTGTCATTATTTCAACTCATGGACTTTTTTCATCATATTTTTCCTTTTGAGGATTGGGAGTGAGAAAGTGTCATAGTGGTGCTGAGATGTCCATTGGTGTGAAACCACCACAGATAGGAAGATACTCATACTTGAAATACTCAAAATAACTACAATAGATTAGGACAGATTTTTTTTTTTTTTTTTTTTTTTTTTAGTGTTTCACATGAATAAATTTGAGCTAATTTGGATATGCACTCTATATTTTGCATACTCTATATTTTTCAGGAGCTTATGAAGCATAGAAGAGTGCCTTGTTGAAATGTCTAATCTTTTTCCAGCTTGACTGTTTCTCTAGAGACCAAATCTTTATATAGTCAAATTATTATTTTTTCAAAATATAACTTATTTTACAAGTGGAACAGATCTGGTCACTTGAGGCTTCTTTGAATTCTTAAGACAGTTTCAGATATCTGTAATGCTAGATATCTGAGTTGTATACAAATGCCAAATCTCTCAGATACCAAAACTGGACCTTTCATTTAAAACTAATAAATGCAATTTCATATCTTTCTAGTTATTAACATCATCAGTACTAAAATAAGTTGGATATTATTGATAAATCAGGTGATGCCAAAATAAATGTTCTCCAGACTTTAGAACTATGCAAGGCCAGGCTGTGCCCCAGTTTTTACATTGCTTATATTTTAATCTAAAATACAGACTTTCATTTGCAGTGTCATATTTTTGTTTACTGAAACAGTTTGTACTATGTTAGGGTCTGAAGGAATGAAAGCCGGAAGCAAACAGATTCATAAAGCCAAAGAGCCTGAAAACCACATTTGAAGCATTGAAAGCTGGGGGAGGGGGAAACAAAGTGAGAATAAGTGGGGCAGAATCATTGCCCCAGCCTTCTCTCATGTGTACAGAATTTCAAAAAAGCAACAGCCTATTGTAAATGTGTGCCAAAGCTACTAAGCCATTCCAAAGGGCACATGGAGAGATGATTTTTTCTTTTTATGTCTTCTGCATATTTATTAACTCTATAGTTATTAACCAAGTGATAACCTAAAATTTGCTTCAGCAACAGAAAATTAAAAGTTGTATAATGCTTTTCATCATAAAGTCCTAATTTCAGTTGTTTGTAACCTTCCCAAATTTGAATGACAGAGGTTTGAAACATTCTTGTTAAGTAGCTGCCTCAGATTGCAATGCTTTGGTAAATTTCAGTCACTTTAAAGAAACTCAGAAAACAGCAATGCTCAAAACAAAACAGCAGCAACAACAATAACACATCCCCTAAAATCAAACAAACAAAAAAACAAAACCCCAAAAACCTGTGAAGACAATTTATTTTATAGATTTCAGAGTACCTAATGGTTTGGAAGCAAGACCCCCAGATCTTTTACAGGTATGATTTTTGTGCCAAATATGTCTTTTACCTTTTCATATATCCAAACATATATTTTCACAGGGGGAAAACAAAACAAAACAAAACAAAACAAAACAAAATAGAACAATATTTTTAAACATAGTAGAATTGATTTTCGTAGCTGTTTTTTGCTTGTTTTTGTTTATTTTTTATAGTAGAATAGAATAGAATAGAATAGAATAGAATAGAATAGAATAGTTCAGACCTCCAAAGATCATCTATTCTAATTGCATTTTCTTGAAAATACTCTGGTCAATAGGTATGTACAAGCCCTGGGCTGCTGTGTGGATCCCCCAGGTGCCCACTTGAGCTTGTGAAATGAGCATAGGAGATGGTAACCTGGACAACATGGTGGGGGAAAGCTGTCTAACCCAGGTAACAAGAAGACAAGAGCAAGGTACACTTGCATGAATGTGTGCGCTGGGATAGAAGGAGAAAGTAAAAACCAAGAAGAAGGTTTGCAGGTAAGGAGCCAGTGATTGGGATGTGGAACAGGAAGCTGTCAGTTGTAGGAGTGGGATACAGGGACAGGATGAAGAAGGGGTTTTAGATTTGGAGTTCTTGAGATGATTAGTATTGACTGGTGTGGTGGTTTTACTCAGCTGGGCAGCTGAGTTCCACCACAACCTCTCTCTTACTCCTCCACTTCAAAAAGAAAGGGAGAGAAAATACAATGAAAAGTGCTCAAGGGTTGAGATAAGGATGGGGAAATCACCCAATAATTGTCATCACCGCTGCACCTTCATGGTCACTCTTTGACCCTGCTCCAGCATGGGGTCCCTCTCACAGGATGACATCTTTCCCAAACTGATCCTACATGGGCTTCTCAAACAGAAGCTTTTCAAGAACTGCTCCAATTATGGGTCCATACCACGAGGTCCATCTATCAGAAGCAAACTGCTCCAACATGGGTCCCTTATGGGTGGCAGCTCTCATGAGATCACCTGCTCCAGCATAGGCTCCTCTCCACCAGTACAGGTCTGGCCTGGGGCCTGGTCCTGCGGGGACTCTCCATGGGCTGCAGCCTCCTTCAGGGCAAATTTACCTGCTCCACTGTGGACTCCTCCACAGGCTACAGTGTGGAGATCTGCTCCACCATGGGACCCATATGCTACAGGGGGACAATCTGCTCCACCATGCTGCAGGGGGACAGCCTGCTTCACTGGGGGCCTCTTCACAGGCCACAGGGGAACTGCTCCATGCCTGGAGCCATCATTCTGCACTGATCTTTGTGTCTGCAGGGCTGGTTCATTCCTCTCTCCCAGCTGCTGTTCTGCAGCAGGTTTTTTCCCTTTCTTAAGTAGGCTCTCACAGAGATGCAAGCAGCCCAAGTAGCCAGCGGCAGGTCCCTTTGGAACTGTCTGAAACAGGCACTTATCGTACATGGGGCAGGTTTTGGATTCTTCTCACAGAGGCCAGCGCTGCTGCCCCCCACTGCTAAAATCTTGCCACATAAACCCAATACAACTGGACACCAAAGAGCTTCAGAGGTGTAACTTGATCAACAGAAATACTTGGAAAGCCAAGGATGAAGTGGATGTGGGGCCAGGAATTTGAGAGATGGCAACAGGTTAAAAAAGTTGGAATGTGATGGCCAAACTGACTTGTAAACTGCAGCTGTGTAGGAAGAATACAGAAAGGGCAAAATGATATAAGAAAAATAGAGAGCACATAGGTGAAGGAACATCTAAAAGACTGCTACTGATCAGGGAAGCTGATACTGGAGAAGGCCTGGGAAAGATATTTCACAATATGATAAGAAAGCCTAAGAAGATGAATGAGGTGCAAATGAGTGAGGTGACCTAGGAAACAGTGTGTTGAAGTTTGGAGGAAGAACCTGAAAAGGCTGTTGAAGTATCTGTGAAACCAGCTGGCTATCTGTGCTTGTTTCTTCTGCAGTGCTGATCCACATCATTAATATCAAGACACTTTCATTGTCAGATGTATAGTACCCTTAGTAGTGACATCTATAACTATTTCCTTGAGTAAGAAACATTTGGAAGGGAATCTAGAGTCTCAGGTCTGCTGAGGTATGCTTGGGTATGTGATATCCAATATTTGAAGAAAGCAACATATTATCTTTAGATTTTACTTCTGTTTTATTTTTTTTAGTAGGATGGACCTGCTGTAGGAATAACTCTGGAACATGAAAAAGAGATGACTGAAAGCTGCAAGGGCTTTTGCTTTACTTTCTATGGAAGTTGGAAGGTGCTTAGTGATAAGGCAGTGCTTCCAGAACAGAAAGAGAACATATTTTTTATAGTAAAAACACTCTGGAGATTTGACCAAGTCAAATAATTTTTATGAAAGCTATAAGAGTTGTTTAAATGAGATTAATCTCTGCTCTTTTGTTCCTTATTTTGCTGGTACCAGATTTGCAGAAACTCTGGCTATGCAGATGAAAAAAATAATAATAAAAAAATCTTGAGTTTTGTGAGTTTTGAGCACTCAAACTGCTGCATAATATTGAAAAACAAAACAAAACAAACAACAACAACAACAACAGGTCTTCAACATCTCAAACTGGACTTTCAAAAACAGTTGACTTTTTAAATTTTAATGCCCATATATATCACTTATCCACCTGTAACATGGATCTAGTACTTCTCGCAAGACATTTTGAAGAAGAAGCACTAATATTCAATGAATAAGGCAAAAATGAAACGAAAACCTGAGTAGGGAAAGACAAGAGAAAAAACATACCACTATATTCAAAAGAGGCATAAGTAATATTAGCTAATATGTAAGTGCACATATGAAACTATGAGGACAAAGAATGGCACTATGCATCTGCATATAATGGCATGAAGGTGTATGAGGGGAAGTCCAGGTTTAGTATTAGGAAAAAGTTCTTCACTGAGTGGGTGGTTGGGCATTGAAACAGGCTCCTCAGGGAAGGGGTCAAGACATTGATCCTGCCAGAGTTCAAGAAGCATTTGGCCAATTCTCTCAGACATATGGTCTGATTTTTGAGTAATCCTGTGTGGAGTCAGGAGTTGGACTCGATTACCCATGTGGACACCTTCCAACACTGCATATTCTAAGATTATATGATTCTGTATCACAAGAACACTGTTCTGGCCACTGGCAGAGTGCACAGAGAACAGACTATGACTGTATGATCCCCGTGTCTTGATACACACCCCATGAAGATATAATAAACACCTCATATCTGGTATTTCCCGGAATACCAGTCCTTTGTGTAGGGATGTTTTTTTGTATATATGTATGTGTATGTGTTTCTGTCCAATGTAATTCAGACAGTGTTTATGTACAACTGAGAAGTATATATTTATAATACCCTCTTCAAATTTTAATGTCAGGACAAATCACATCAGAACAGTAACTCAAAAGAAATTACTATTATATCCTGTTGTTGTGGTTTAACCCGGCTGGCAGCTAAACACCACACAGCCGTTCGCTCACCCTCTCCCCTCCCTCTCTGGGATGGGGGAGAGAAATGGGAAAGTGAAGCCTGTGGGTTGAGATAAAGACAGTTTATTAAGATAGAAAATAATAATAATAATAATAATATGTACAAACAAGTGATGCACAATGCAATTGCTCACCACCCGCTGACCGATGCCCAGCCCAACCCTGAGCAGCCGGCCCCCCAGCCCGGCTAGCCACCCCTATATATTGTTTAGCATGACGTCAGGTGGTATGGAATACCCCTTTGGCCAGTTTGGGTCAGCTGTCCTGGGTCTGTCCCCTCCCAGCTCTTGCTGCACCCTCAGCCTGCCCGCTGGCAGGACAGAGCAAGAAGCTGAAAAGTCCTTGGCTTGGTGTAAACACTGCTCTGCAGCAATTAAAACATCGACATGTTATCAGCACTCTTCTCATCCTAATCCAAAACATAGCACCCTACCAGCTACTAGGAGGAAAAATAATTGTCCTAACTGAAACCAGGACACCTGTACAAATCCCTCTCTTACATTCAAAGAAATACATTTCTAATGTTCACTGCTTCTCATGGACTCCATTATTAAACAACTTCGCTTTACAATTAAGTATTTTTTCCACAGATAACAAAACCACCTACAAACCTAGAGCTTAATTTTAAAGTTATTTTAAGTTATGACAAAAGGAATGGGATTTCAATGTGTGCAATAGCCACTATGCAAAGTGGTGCTATCAAAATCTTAACTGGAAATCAAGTGATTAACTGTTACTATAGAAGAACTACTGGAATCTTCCTTGACGTACATGAGAAATTAAGTAGCCACTAAATCAATATGATTTATTCAGGGAAGATTAACATGTGGCTTTAGAGAAGTTCAAGTGAGGCTGTCCTGACACATGTACACTGCATGATAACATCAACACTGATAACATAATGAGATATCCCCATTATGGGAAGAAACAAGCTAGGCTTAACGAGGCTCAGAGCATGAGGACATATTTGAACTCATCACAAGTTAATTTCTGTGCATCATACAGCAGCTGAGAAGTAGACCCAGGAGAAAGCACCAGCTTCTTTAGCCTCTAAATTGTTAGGATTGTTCTCTTGAGATTTTCTTGAGGTAACTGAATGACATTAAATTTATGGTAGATTAGGGAGGTAGATTTAAAAGTGCCTGCAGCTTCAGAAACAATTTGACATTGGGTAACTTATTCAGACATTTTACAACTCAAAATACTTTCGTTTCTCTATAAGCAGAAATAGAGTTTCCTTTCAATTAAATATACCTTAAAAACAACTGCAATATGCATATAGGATTTGCTAAAAATCTGGTTATCTTGTCCCTGATCTCTATCAAATATCTTCTGTTTTGGAAATCACACAAACAAACAAACAAACAAGCAAGCTAACAAAAACTATCATTGTTTAGAACAGTACATTCAGACAAAATTACTTTTTTTTTTTTTTTTTTTTTTTTTTTTTCCCTAGCTAATGTAGCCTGCCAAAATTCTTTCTATTAGTGGCATCTTGGCTTTTCACAAGACTAATGCCACAGTACCCTATAATTAAAGGGCATTTGTCTCTCCACATTCTCATTAGTATAAAATTGACTTGTATGGCCCAAAACCTTGTTAAGCATTTGGTTGAGCCAAAATAGCTGAGGGAAAAGATACCATTAAACTCTCTGGACTGTTAAACACATTCTTAAGAGATTAAGAATGTGTTACCTTTAACTGTGCTCACATAAAATATGCTGCAGTTTAATTCTGTGGAACTTGAATTAAAAAATTATACTATTTAATTCTCATATAAGTTTTAAGTAGCCTATATTTTCTCTCCTTGAACAGAAGGATTCTGAAGAGTATGTGAAACCTGTGCACTTTTAAATGGAAAGTATGTCTAACTCACTTTACCACCACTGCTTCCTCATGTGTCATTGATTTCAGACAATTTAATGCCAGAAAGAGTATTTGATCATCTAGTATGACCTCTGGAATATCACAGCTTATTAAATGTCATCCATTTGCCCATTTAGAATCAAATATTTTGACTGGACTGAATTGTTTTGATCTGCAGGTCAAAACAATTGTTATGGGCAAGGCCAGAAACTAAGGTGTAACAGTTTCTCAGAACCATAGCAATAGCTAGCAATAGATGGGAAGAACTGGGAAAAAGTATGATATGCCTGGCTAACCCTACAATGCAGAGAAATCTGATATACACAGGGATCCCTACTGACCAGTGGTGGGAAAACATTCCTTCCTGATCCCATGATTCTGATTCCTATAGGGATAGTATGTGAACAGGAATGACCGCAGAAAAGTGTTCTCAATTTACTGGTCAGTAACAAATAGTGTGCTGTTCTAGTTACAGCCTACTACTAAAACCTCAAGAAAAAGAAATAATAAAAAAGATCTAATAACCCCAAATATAAATGGACCAGCTTTTCACAAGGGAAAAGTTCCATTTTATGCTGTGCAAAAAATGTATCTTCCTTATTTTTGCATAATACACATTTCTGCTCTCTCTCAAGTGAGTGTTTTACCAATCATCTTACAAATCCTACAATGACTTACCTCAGTTATCAAGTATCTTTAGAGGAAAACTATGAATGATACTATATTGAATCCCTGGCAAAGGGATTACTTAAGCTATTAATATTATTGTTAACTTTGAAATGATTCAACTAGTAATGTTTTCTGCATTTTTATTTTTATAAAAATAGAGCCCTAGAGCTTCTACCTAGAAGATGGAATTGATGTAATAAAAGCTTTTAGTCTACACTGACTCCCCATTTGACAAGGCAGTTACAACTTTTCCAGGTTAAGACGCAAATTCCCACTGACTGAGATTCTGTAGCATGACTGTCCAAATTTTATTTAAGACTTGAGAACGAAGAACAACAAAAATAACACACACAAAACCCACCTTCTCAATGACAGTATTTTAAAAATAAAAGAAAACACATTAGTGGCTAATTTTTTTTTTTGAATAGTCTGTTTATTGTTGTCAATGGATTCATTCTTCCACATTTTCCACACTTAATTCCTGGAGAAAATGCTATCCACTCAACACAAAGATCAACTAAAGAATAACTATTCAAAAAAGGTTTACAAACTCAATAAATAGTTCTTAAGAATATCAAAGTAAAAGTAGTTCCTGCATTTATCACAATATTAAATTTACCCTTGATGTGATCTCATTAGCATAATGCAAAATACTAATCCCTTATTATTGACCAAAACTTCAAACAATAGTGGTTGGCACGTGCAACATTTTAATGCATCTGAACTGAAAAAAGGACAAGGAGATGACTGCCACTGAGTCCTCCTTCTTTCAAAAAAGTCCTTGAAATGAGCTTCTGATTTTGTGCAGGTTATTTAAATATAAGAATCACTTTAAATGCCAAATCTTTTACAGGAGTGTAGGTTTTCTAATGTATAGGATATGTGTGAAAAAACTGTACCTCTTCATTTTTGCATTCAATTGTAAATACTTTTCAGGTATAAGTTAAATATGTCAAGATCAAGAAATCATCGTATTAAGTGATTATTTTCAAAGAGATAGAATAACTACACAGCCCTGTCTACTCTACTGAGGACAGAGGATGTCTCTCTTGTGAACTTAATAAACATGGGAACTGAGAGAATGTATCTCATATTTCAGAAAAATAAATGAATAAAAGTCACTTGGAGTAATAACTTTTTTAGCTTATTCTGGCACCCTTTAGAGAAGGAAAAAAGCTGTGATGGGCAGGAAAAGAAATGCAGGAACAGAAATAAAATGCTAATGAAAACAAAAATGAAAACAAAAATAAATCTTGGATAGAAATGAGGAAAAAATACAAAGTAGCACAAGTTTTTGCCAAAATCTCAAATTAAACATGTGCATCTGAAGAGATAAGTTTTTTTGAGCATTCTTTTCAACCACTGCAATTCAATTTAGTATTTATAATAAATAAATCATTTTATAATTTTCCGTGTCCTCCCTATCTACATATATACATACATATATGTATCTGTGAAACTTACTTTGCAGAGAATTTTAACATAAATTTGGAATTCTTAGGATGCAGTGAATGAGTAAGACTTCAGGCAGAGCAAAACACAGCACAGGAGATCAGAAGCTCCAGGTCCTTTCTCAGGTCTCATCAAGATAAGTTCATTATTTATTACAGTAAAGAATAAGTTACAAATAGCCTGTATTACACATGAAGTTAACCAACAGGTCCACTTAAGTGCTAATCTACAATAAAATTCAATCACAATTTCCAAGGAAATATATTTGGAGCCTAAATATTGGTCTACACAGAGATTTTTTTTAATGCAATTTTATGTAGCTTCTGCAGTTAGTACTTTAACATTTTTAGTTACTTTTAAATATATAGTTGGTATAAGCCCTGATAAGGCCACTTACAAAATAAAAAGTCATCTAAGGTCAGGTCTACTACAGGAATATTTTGTTCTGGAATATGACAAGCAAAATACTCCTCTTGAGAAGGCAACTTAAGTCATCAGAACAGTACTCCAGCCAGTATACTTTATTCCAGCCCACCTTTCCTCTTCCTATGATCAATAAGTTATCTTGAGAGCCTGGCTGTACTTAACAGGTTTGGTGATAAGTGCTGCACTGATAGAATTACACCAGCCTCTCCTTTGTAGTACAGAAATAGATCATTCTGATAAAATAGCTTTCCCTGCAGGTACAGCTTAAGTCAACTCCTTTAACAGATTTTTTTTTTTTTCTGGCTTTTGAACTAGCAATTCTGCTTTCATACTGTTTCATTTAGGGATATTATATCTAGACTGACCAGAAACATCACATCTTTGAATGCTGCTGGCAGAAGCTTGATATTTTTGGCTTAACTTCTTCTTTACATGCTTTTAGGTGCTTTTAATGCTATAGTTCAACCAGAGGGTGTTTGTCAGGCTTTTGGCTAATATATGCTGGTAAAAGCTCTAATGCAAATTTAGCCATAAACTGGTGTGATATTCCTTTTCCATATAGGATATGCCTACTAACACTGGGTGATTACTTAAACCATAGATTGTACCAGTATAGCTTTTATTGTGTACTAATGCATTAATCTTAATGTCCCACCTGCAGGGCAGAATTGCACTGATTTAATTTAAATTCTATTTCAATCTGGCATAAAGCTTTAACCCACAAATATAGTACTGTGAATCAGCTACTCTGATGTTCTTATGCATAATCTTACTCTGCAGCATCCTCTGCATAAGTCAAGAAGCTTACCCTCCTTATTGAAAGGTAACCTGAATCAAATGCCTCACATTTATCATGAGCAAATGGAGCATGCACAATGTACAGTTATCATGGAGTCACTGATGCCTGGTAACATATTGTCACACGGTCACTTCCTAATATGTCAAAGCTGATAGTTATACTGTGATAGACACCTGTGCAGACAGTGAAAAGGAGTATATCTAGGTATTTCACATGCGTAGAGTAGATTAGTCTATTGCAATTTTTATGTTGCCACTACCAATACAATTTAGTCATAACCTTTACAATTTAAGTCTAGATCTATGTCTTCATGTTAAAATAAAGTTGCCTCTGTAGCTTTACTACAGATATATTCTTTAATCTTCAAGCACACAAATGCATTAATTTTTGACAAGGGATGACATCCTCATCCTAAAGATATTCAAACTCTTTAGAGTCATGAAACAGATTCTTGAAGTGGCAGTCATCTACACTGCCTTAAGTGAGGGTTAATATAAATTTTTTTTTTTTTCTTTGCATGAAGTATGGTGATTTGGTTTATGCCTTGACCTCTGTGTCTGTGTTCATATATCCATGGCTTCATATCTGTGCAAGGCTGATTTAATTCATAAATCTGGTCCCAGTTGACCCATAAAATTATTCATTTATATTTCATTATTCTAATGAAAATGGTGTCCACAAACCAATTTTGACCTATTTAGTAAAGCAATTTAAATTCATCTTTTTGGCTTATACCTATGTAACTTTCCTGTGTGGCCAAGGCTAGAGAAGGAAGTGCAGGTGGCAGAAAGATATTTTTTTTTTTTCATTTTTTATTGCTGTGTTCTCTTTTTGAAGAGATAAGTGGGAAGAAGGAATTTGCATTTTTATTTAAAGCAACAAAAGTGAATTTGCATTTTACTAAGAACTGCAGTTTTTTCTCAATGCCTAATAAAATATTAATATTAAAATAAACAACGAAGGCACTGAACAAACAAAAATTTTAATTAGTGCTCTTAAATGATGAATTCAATTTTCTGTTCATATTTAGAAGCCTTTCAGATGCTGCCCACTTCTCATTTTGGATTCAGGAAAATTTTAGCTTTTAACTACCACATCTAAAACAGAGGTAGAGCTTAAACAAATGGAAATAAAATATAAATAAATTAGTTCTCTGCTGTCATGAGCCAGAGTTGCAAAGGTCACATCTGAGCTGCAAAGAGTGACTTGAAAGAATATCAGCAAGGAAAAGAAGGCTTTATGGGAGGATGAGCAGGATTGGCTGTGGGAAGGACACAGGAAGCTTTAAGGAAAGTTTCTGGGTGACAGCAAAGGAGAGGACAATATCATCTAGGTTTTGTCTGAAATGAAGGATTGGTCTTGCTTGAAAGTGCCTGTTTTTTTTTTTTTTTTTTTTTTTTTTTTTTTTTTTTTTTCATGGATTCCTACTCTTTTTTTAATATTGACAAAGAAACTAAATGAAACCTTTCTACTCCTCCAGCTTTTGTAGGCTGAATTCTACCAGGCATTTCACCATAATTCCTTGGCTTGTGTTAAAGCAGGAATTTCATGTTTCCTTTTTCAGTGCTAAATGAGCGTAGCGTTACTTTACTTCTCAAAACAAATACCAATATACAATCTGTAACACATAAAGGCAAAGGGTCTTCATTTTAATTGAGCTTCTTGTCTTTCCACTAGCCATTCCTCATATTTAGATCAGAAAGAACAAGGGGACTTTTCTTATCCAGGAAAAAAAAAAAAAAAAAAAAAAAAAAGTGACAGACAGAGCATGAATTCACAGAGGATAACAGGGAACCTAAAGGACTAGTGCAGGTTTAAATAAAGTGTGCAGCAGCTTCTGCTGAGATTCCAAAAGGACATTTCCAAGATGTACGTGGAAGCATTTCACTTTAAATTAGTAAACATAATTATAAAAATAAAGCATTTACATCAATAAATAAATGAATAAAACAAGTATTTTAAAGGTATATTATATACATTTAATGTCCCGTTGGAGCAGGGTCTGTATGCTTCATGTACTTCACTTTCTGTACATGTACAAGAACAAAGACAGTGTCTGCATTCATGTTAGCAGTGATCCTCTGTAGAAAACTATTGAAGATTATAATATACTTAATATTTCAGAAATATGTACTTTTCAAGGCTATTAAAAGCCTGGACCAAAATTCAGCCTCTGATCACAAGTTAGAATTCTATGAAACTTTTTAGCTACGTTTTACTTGAGAGCTGGAGTATCATGAATTTTAGACTAAGAATTTTGTCTATGTGTAGATCTTCAAACTTTAGTAATTAATGTACTTGAATTTTTTGTTTGCACAAATTGACACACATCAAGAAATTGATTTTAAATGAGCTTTGCTCAGGACTTCACAAAGTTGGATATTTCAAGCTGGGTACGCAGAAGACATTAGAGTTCAGTTCAGGTGTTGTTTTTTCCAGAAAACTTCTGTCAACTTCTGACAATAGTTTTCTCAGTGGGAGAATAAATAAATAAATAAATAAATAAATAAGTGAATACTTGAGAATGTATGTTTGAGACATGTGTTCTTCTGAATATTTAGTGGAATTTTAATTTATATTGATCTATGTTGCAGTTTGTGGCTTTTTATTGTCTGTACTCTTAAGGAGAATATTTGCCAAAATGCCTAAAAGTAGGTAAATAACATGCTGGCTGTTACCTCTCTTTCTATTGCAAATCCTCTCTGCTTAGTAGCGATTTGCTGATCCAACAGAAAATATGTTAACTACCAAGCTTCCTATTTGTACAGACATTATAACTGTAAATATTTTATCCTGTAAAGAGACACATGACCACCTAACAGGCAATCACTTCTTTCTTACTCGTTGCTGGTTAATCACACAAATAATTCTAAATATGTATGGATAAAGCACTTGTTTTCCCTGTATTTATATACTCACCTGAAGCAACATCTGATAATCTAAAATCTGGTTTTAACATCAATAGATCAGAGGCTACCAAGTTAGACAGGCAAACATGAAAGTATCATGTTACATACAGCTTCAAAAATATCCAACCAAACTGAAAAGTAGAAAGATTAAAAATAAAGAATCAAAATAAAAGATGAGAAGACAAAAAAAGAAAAAAAAAAAAGAGAACCTAAATAAATAATAAATAAATAAATAAATAAATAACAGAAGGGGAGGCTAGGATGAAATAACTCTTCTTTGATCCCTGTGAAAATTACCTTCAAATAAAATAAATATATGCAAAGTGATCATATTCAGTGTGAAAGATCTTAAGTTTTTGAGTTTCTGGTGCCCTTTTTTTGTTTTAACTGGCTTTCTCCCCTTTTTTTTGTTTCCTTTTCTGTATACCTTACTACTCTTGCAACTTATTTATGTCCTTGTTTGCTGCATGCAAGGTCGACTATTATCACAACATCCTCCCAAATACTCCCACTCTGTCCTTCACCAAACTCTTAGAATGCTCTGTATACATAGGGCCTATTATCTCGACATCTTTGCCAAACAGGGCATTATGCAGAGAGCCAAATAAGCTGTACAGAGCTCTGAACTCCAGTAATATGCTGAAAGTACAAGTACATGATTGTTTTGTATTCAGATTTTCTGTGGACATCATGTAATCAAACTCTGAAAAAAAACTAAAAAAAGGAGCCTCATGAATAGACTTTATAATTTTGAGAGGTAAATCAGGAAGTTGCTGATAAGCAGGCTGGTAGTCAAATTAAACAATAATAACAATAAAGAGGCAAAAGTTTTCTTTTTTATTTTTATTTTCTTTCTTATTTTTCCCCCTGAATTAATGTTGAAGAATACAAATCTTTCCTTTACATGTTATCTTTGTGCAAACTTAACAAGGCCTTGCTGGAAGGCAGCAGGCCTAGTGAAAGATAACATTTCTACTACAAGCAACACTCTTACGAATTAAGGGTAAATATCAGGACTCATTTAATTGTTCATACTATTCTTAATGTTGTTAAACTTGGGAATAGGAAAATAGGAGACTGATTCAACTCCCAAAGCTTTTATTTTAGTATATATTTAATTATTTTATTTTATTTTATTTTATTTTTAATAAATAGCAACCAGTATATGGAACTTGGCCTCTCATTGTCTATTCAAATGCATATATGACTTCAGAATTGAAGAAAATCTGCTAATTTCAGCCTTCTGGGTTCTCTAAGACATTTGTGCAAAAAATCACTTCCTACATGATATTCCCTAAAAATTTCAGAAGAGAGCTGTCTGGGGAGAATTATTCCGATGAGCATGATAAAAGCATATGTCTTGAATACTTATTTCAGGGACGGAAAAATATATTGGATATGTAACACTGCAAGTCAGACATGACTACATAGATTTGTTGGATACTAAAAGTAAAAAAAGACATATAAAAATATTTCATAATTAGGCAGTTGCTGTTATTTGTTGAGATTAATAAGATACAGGACCCTATCCATAATAGCACTCTGTAAACAATTTTCTTTTATTAAAAGCTGATTATCCACCAGTTAGAATATTTAAAGGGTTTGTTGGAAGAGAAGGGAGACTATTCTCTGCTTCAGCCAAGGAGGGGGCCAGGACAGGGTTTCTGCTGTCAAGAAACATTGCTGATCTAAAGTGAGGGAGCTTCAGTTAATAAAGCATAGTTATGTTTCCTTTCATTCAGATTTCAAATTATTTTAAAAATGAGGATGTAACTAGGCTTAGCATTGATAAAATCAACTATATCTCATGCTGCAGTAAGACAACGCTCACCCCCTCTCTGCCAAAATCTGCCCTTGAAAGATGCTAAACCCCAAATAACTTTTGCGAACTTCCAAGGGAACAACAGTTCCCAAGAATTTCTGGAAAAGCCCATCCTTGGACAGTTAATACTGCACGTATTACAATTATAAGGGGGAAAAATAAAGCCTTTGTCACCTTGAGGAATGCCTTTTGACATTTATAGATGAATACACGCTGTGTAGTTTATATATTATTATGTCTTCTGTAAAGAGAAACATGTCTAAGTAACATTAAAGCCAAGAAAATGCACAAGGACAGAAGAAGATATAATTCCTTTCCTCAAATACATGCCATTAGTACTTTATTTTCCTTTAAAATTGTGTAAGCATTTATATATCACTCATAAAATTATTCTGCAATGGGCAGAAAGAAGACCAAAGCATTGTCTATCTTGAAGTAAATTCTTCTTACAGCTGTGTTGCTAGAACAGATGAAAACACAATTTCCTCTGTGTCAAGGCGCAACAAACAAAACTACAAAATCTACTTCTGAAACATTGTTAAGATATTCAAAAGGACACTTCCTAATATAACTGTGTCTATAGCAGAATCTCTATTAACCAGTTATGTTGGCATTTTCAGATGCAGTTTGCACACTTAAGCCAGCAGAACTTTGAGTAGGGGCTGAAACTTGCAGCAGTAGCTTGTTCTCACACTGTGCTGGCCTCCTCACAGTACCTGCCCATACATTGAAGAAATAAAGATCTTGCACATCTTAACACCAAATAATATATGCCTAAGCATTCCAGCTGAAATATAAGAAAATTATTTAGAGACTAATCTGGGTTCTTTATCAGTTTGTAAATAACCACTAATTTATGAGGACATTGCTGGCTGATTTCAAATCTGACCTTTTCTTCCTTATCCTTTGAAATACCCATGCCCATTGACATTAATTAGAATTTTGGACATACAGCAATGCAGGATTGGGTCCATAATATTCAGACATAATTGAAATATTAAAAGGTTATTCCACATATGTAGTGTTCTTGACTGCAAAATTCTATAACTAGAAGTACTTGGAAAGCATTTTGATTGTAGCAAATTTACTACTTGCAGCCAGTGATTTATTTCATGCCCTAATGCACTAAAAGGTCAATAGCCTAAATTTATCTCAGTGCTTTTCAACAGGTTATGGCTTCTAAGCATGTTCATACATCAACTACCTTTAGATGCTAATGTTCAATCTAATCTCGAATTTTTTCAAGTTAATGGGAATTCCTTTAGATCTGAACTTTGCCTTTTTTCTCCTGTTGTAATCTGCGCATAAAATCACCTTGCAGCAAGACGGTATATTCTCACTTTTTGCCTTGTTTTGAACTGCTACTAAGAGCTTTTAATTTGGAAAGACTATCTCTGAGTTTACTGTGCCTGACTGGTTTCAGCTCAATTGTTTCCCTAGCCAACAGAGCATTTCATTTCTCCTGAAGGTCACCACAAGCTGCCAAGGCTTTGAAACATACCAGCTTTTCATTCATGCTACAATATAACATTGTACTACTATTAAGATAAATGGAAGCAGGCATTTGTGTATGACTTTTTCCATCAACAGTTACCAAATTTATTATAATACAAAATAAATGGGGCCATCAGTGAATGACCAGCTGGTAATGACTTACCCTCTTTGACTTCAACCCTTTCTTCAAATCACTAGAAACTAATAATTTTATTACAGTGGTTTGACTGTTGATAATTTTTATTTTTAATTTTTGTATAAATTATGCCATGATGTCATCTGCTTGTGGAAATGGCTCTTCCAACTGTAGCACCTCTAGTTGCAACAAGCCAGCAGTGCAGTTAACTGCATGGATCCAAACTCTCCCATAAAACAAACACAGTAGCCATCTGTCGGAGGAGGGCAGCCATTAACAGTTTTAAGAGTCTGGATGTGGTCCAGTATTGTGTATTCTGCCACTGAATTGAAATGGCAATTCTAATCAACAATAAACATTTTAAAACTGGGTCATCAGGTAGCTCCAAAGCTTATGTTGTTTGTAATCAATACATACACTGCTGACTCACACTGCTAAAAGGCAAGCTACTCCATTCTGTTTTCAAGCTGAACCATTTTCAAGTTTGTGTTAAGTTTTCAGAATTCTTTTAATATGAGGAATAACTTAAAACTCTGTTAAGACTCAGATTCTAATTACAAATCTGAGAATAGAGAGTTTGACAAAATAGACTTCATTTCTTGACAGCTCTGCTGGACATTTCAACAAATAGTAAAACACAGTGTTCAATCATGACCATAAGAATAAAGAATCTATAGGAATCTGCAAGAATATTCATACTAAAGAAAATGCTTTGAGTAACAGACAAAACCTGGAGTCTGTCCAATAGTTATTTTATTTCCTTCGAAACACAAAAGAAGAAAGAAGATTATTTCCTGAACCTTATATCTTTCCAGTTGAATATTCTGTTTAAAGTTGGATTTCTGACTGCATATAGAAATTTTTAAGGAATTCTTAGATTTCCTGTGGAAGGAATGGGAAACTCATTGGCTAGATGGGGGAATAAAATAATGTATGCATAACACTGTAAGTGTCCTCATAAAAGCCTGCCAAAAGGCATAAAATGGGCCTATCAACACCTTTACTTTTTTACAACTGCTACCTTGGTACAGCAATTTATGCTTGGTTCTGTGATAGTCTTGTCATACAGCTAAATATTTACTAGAATCAAAATCAATTAATTTAATTTTATTCATGGTTTCAGTCAAAACTAAGTGCAAATCTCAAGCAGTGAATAACAAATACATTGCATCCAGTCCAAGATGGAAAACCTTGGCTGATGATTAGTAACAGAAGGTAAAGGAGGGTGGCTTGCTTTACACTCTCTTTTTGTATTTGTTCCTAAGGTAAAACTTCATCTAATTAAATATTATATAAATATTTGAATAACTAAATATTGTTTGCATTTGTATTTCAGGTACAGAAACCTGAAGCAAGCTTCCATGTTTGAGCAATGGCACTAATGTATTTCTAAAGTAAATATTTTAGAAAAAAAAAATAGCCTTTTGTGAGGTTTTGATCTATCAAAGCAACCATATTACAGATGGGTAACTTGCTGTACAGAACTAATTAAATCATTCACCACTGGAATTGATCTGGTCCTAATCCAACTGCTAGGTCACCTTTCTTATACGACTGAAGTTCTGAAATGTAAAAGGAAGCCAAATTTTATATAATTATTTTGGTTTAAATCCTTCTCAAAACATGAAGAAAACATGCTCAAGCACACCAAGCCTAGAAAAACAAAACAAAACAAAACAAAACAAACAAACAAACAAACATTTAATTATTTTAATGTTTTCCACTGAGGAAACAGAATTTTTGATCAAGCACAATGGGTGGAATATTTCTTTTTTCTTTCTTTTTTTTTTTTTTTTTTTTTTTCTTTTGCTCTTTCAGTGGTGTAATCAAAGGCTAAAGTCCTTGAACTTACAGAAAATCTGAACAATTTCTGATCCAACAGGAAGGAATCTTCTTGACCAGTGGCACTGAAATTCTGTCCTAAGGATTAAAGTTACATAAAGAATGATTCTGAAGTCATGCTGCCTCAGGCAGAGATCTTCTATTGAGGTGGGTGGCAGGTATGTACTGGGGAAATTATCTGAACAGCACTGCTTTACCTAACCTGTGTGGCTAGGATGCATTCAGTGGGTGTGTAAGTACTTGTAGGCTTTCTCACACTCTGTTGGGCTGACTCTGGAGCCTCTACTTTGTATTTCATATAATTATTTTTACTGGGGTATTGGTTGAAAAATGTCATGATAATGACTTACAAGCACTTTTGTTCTTATTTTAGGTACCTTGACTTGCTGTCCAAATATGAGTTAAATCCAGAAGTGGTGGGCAAGCATACATTTTTTTTCAACAACTTCACAGTTGTATAAAATGGGTGAAAAGAAGATAACAGAGAGACACTGATTTCACCAACTATTTCAACAATAGCTGGAGGTGGCAATAGATTTGTGATACATTATTTAATTACCTTTGTGTAATACTTTCCAAAATAACACATAAGATGGGCCTGGTACACCTAATTTAGATGTGCCATGTTTATTAAGTGCTAACCAAATGAGGCATAACTGGTTCATAGCTCAGCCATGAAGTATATTGGAGAAAAAAATACTTACTGGACTCTGCAGAGCTACCTAGACACCACGTTTCTTTTTGCTTCTTCTTTGGCTAGAGGTTCTGCTCCCACTGCAGAGCCAGCAATGTAGTTCATACAACTGCTTCCTCATCCACTGCAGATGAGATCAGCTTTGTACAGCCTAGCTGATAAAGCCGTTTCCATAGCTTATTTCATTCTGCCCTGGAAGCTGGCTAGGGATTCCTCCCACCACATCTCTTGGAAAGGCACTGACAAGCGTGGAGCAGTGAGCACTGTGAAGTTTTCCCCGTGGCACCAGGAAGAACCAGGCTGCTTGCTGTTTCATTTCTCTAAGCCCTGAAGGGTGCATATATTGCAGCAGGTCTGCAGAGTAAATAATAATAATAATAATTAAAAAAAAAAAAAGTTCCTATTATTAACAAAAAATCCAAGCACCTATCTGAACTTTGCCTAATGCTATCTTTTATTCACCATATTCTTGCTCAACAAGAAACAAAAGAAAACATCAGAAAGCTCTCTGTAGCAATTTGTTCTCATTATAGTTTGGTGTCCTAGCTAATTAAAGAGCCTCAGGTGCCAAATATTGTTTGCAATTTGTTTCTCCTGATATGCTGTCGCATAAGAAAGAGTTAACTCAGAAAGATGCATAAGGTGAAAGAATAGGGACAGCAAGATATCTCCAGGATAAGATATGTGATGTTATGTTGGTTATGTATTAGAAATCCCCAAAGGGATTTTGCAATATTTAGTAATAAGAGCAAACACCATTAAGGGCTTTACAGAAGATGAGATTTTCTGCACACCTCTCATAAAAAATCTATTAGACCCAACTGAATGAGATCTCACTTGCTTTTTTTTACTAGACTGTACTCTCATCACACTGAATTTGTGCTCGAATTTTTGCTGTGGTTCACAGAAATCTTAGTAACTGAGATACATAGATCCTACAGAAATCTAAGGTCAGATGCAATAGTGCCTTTTTTTTTTTTTTTTTTTTTTTTTTTTTTTTTTATCCCACAGAATGATATCCCTTGCTCTGACTTCTGCCTGGATAATTTTTATAGATTTAATGTAGAGAGCAGTCAAATGGTCATGCTGGAGTAATTGAGGAGACAGAGTAATCTGATAGAAGAAGGAGTCCAGATAACTGTGGCTGGGCTTACTGTTTTATTATAGGCAGTTTACATGTAAGCTAAAAGTAGGGAAGTAATTCTACTAGCAGAGCTATTTGTTATACTGATAGAGGAAAGACAGACATCAAGAAAAAAAATATGCACAGGAAATCCCAGTATAACAACATTTCCAGTAGGGCATTAAGCTGGCACAAGATACAAATCAGGATCCCTCTGAGCACAGTAGCAGAGTTTTGCCACGCAGAAAAACAGAGGAGGCTTGGTGAGCTATAAAAAGTTCCTCTCTAAGAGCTTGTCTGTGTTCTAAAAGCACGTATGTTTTTACTTAAAACATATACATCACCGGTATAACACCTCATATGAATGGTCTTATAATGAGTAAGAATGGTTAAGTTTGGGGTTTGTTTTGTAGTTTTTCATTTTCCATTTAAACTGAAAACAAAACAAAACAAATCCAACTTAAAACTATTAAAATGGGAGAACTTACAAATCAACTTAGTCCTGTAGACTTACAGCATTTAAAACACTGTGTTTGCTAATATTGCTGTATTTTCCCTAAGCTGACAAGATCACAATGCCCAACCACTCTCCTGTAGTCTGACTTTACTGAAAGCAGATGTACTTAAAATGGTGTGAAAAATGTGCTGCTGTGAGGAATGTTAAGCCACCTTCTGTCTAGTAGCACACACCCTCATCCCTAAGTGCTATGAAGAACTGCAAACTTTTCAGAAGATTACAAAATCAAGAATTTCCAGGGGGACATAAAATAAATATCCCAAATATGCAAATTATTCTACATTGTGGAACTAAATACCCTCAAGAATTAAACATGGCAGTTTCCTGATAAGCAATTGACTTTCTTCCACCCACTGAAAAGGAGTAGATAAAGGCTCCATATAGCATATGTCTGGATACAATCAGGTCATACATAGTGACTTAACACAATATGCCAGAAATTATTAAGTGGATTCATACAGTTTGGCAGAAATGAGGAGGGGAATTCATAAAATTTTAGCATATATTCAGCTAGACAGCACATCTTTATTGAATGAAAATGCATATCTAATAAGTGACCACTCAAGAGACAAGTGTAAATTGGCTGTAGAGAAGAAGAAGAAAAAAAAAGGTCTTCTACAAAAGGTCAAATGATGTTGTTCCAAAAACCACATGGGGATATTTTTCAAGTGGTCACTTAAGAAAGTTGTTCAATGGAGCTGATTTATAATGTTATCAAAAAACAGGAATACAAAGGCTGATTCTTTCAAAGGACAGGAAGGCCTTCAATAAAGTTACAAGGGCCTGCTGATAAAGCTGTACACTACAGGTACATTGGTAAACCCTAACAATGGAGATAGAGCAAACATTATTCTTTTCTTTCTTTCTTTCTTTCTTTCTTTCTTTCTTTCTTTCTTTCTTTCTTTCTTTCTTTCTTTCTTTCTTTCTTTCTTTCTTTCTTTCTTTCTTTCTTTCT
>NC_048895.1:68584896-68635764 GCF_011077185.1 Oxyura jamaicensis | reverse complement strand
CCTTCCTTCCTTCCTTCCTTCCTTCCTTCCTTCCTTCCTTCCTTCCTTCCTTCCTTCTTTTACAAGCATTTATACATCCAGGCAGATGCTATCAGTCAGGATGGTTATCAGTCAGCCTGGCTATGTCAGCAAATTGTTTTAGGGGCAAACTTAGTCTAAGAAAATATATTATCAGAGATTTTACTCCATTTTAATGTCTTTATTTATTTATTTATTTATTTTAGTAAGGCTCACTGGAAATGATATGTGCTTTGTTGTATTATTATTATTATTTGCTAGATATCAATATAATTTATACTTAGTATTTCAAGCAATTCTTGCAATTGTCATTTTGCTTTATCCTATCACTCTTTTTCTCTCTGTTTTTCCAAGCCCTCCACAACAGTAATCTATTTCAGAAGATAGTGCTTGTTTGTAGGGAAAGATACAAATACCAATGCTCAATATTGTATGAGAAAAATATATTCTCAAGTCAAAAAATACGTGATAAAAATGACTTTTATGCCAACTATGTACAGAAGTGCACATCTTTAATTAACCTCAAACACTAAATTGTGATTTTTAATTTGCATAAATATAAACATGACAATAATAAATTTGCATTTCATCTAGTCTCTCTAGGTTTTCTTTGTAGGCAGTGGAGAGAAATAGGTACTTGCATGACATTTCATCTATTTCCTATTTGAAACAGGCCAAATGAATCACACTCTAAACATGTATCTGTCTTTCTGTTGAATATAAAGGCCATCTAAGTGATATATTGTAAATGCTGAAAGTTAGTGTTGCGTGCTGTTTTGTTTAGTGTGACCTATCCCTTTAAATAAGTATTTTCTAATTACTTTGCAAACACAAAATTTGCATCACCTACAAATTAAAGTGATGATATATTCTAATGATGAATTTCTGAGTAGATTCCTGTCTTTATTATTTCAAGGGACTTCTACTTCATCTGTTACTAGTTTACAGATGTTTTTGGCTTTGTTTGTTTTTATTCCTAAGCATCAACCAAACAAACTCATCCTGGTTTCTGAAAGCCAAGCTGAGCGTTCTTTTTCACACATCATCATCAGTAATAAAGATTCTGAAGGCAAAATTAAAACCCAGATAATGCTGGGCCACCCCACTGTCTTTAGATTAGGACTGCAATGGAATTTTCCTAAGTGTAATTGACTGGAACTTAAGTAAATAATTCTGCTCAAGCTGAAAAAAATAGACAGACTTAGCTCTCTCCTTATTACCTAAGTTGGTCTATAGTACTGCCAGAATTAAGATAAGCCTAGATTTTAAGTCCTCTAAAGTATTCTTTGTTAATTAAAGCTTCTCTAATTGACTACCATTGCTAAATTTAAATGTGTAAAACCACACTGAAATTATCACTATTAAAATTTCATCTTCTACAAGTGCCAAGTATATATGTATACATATATGTCCATGATTTATAACTAACCAGAATATCCATGGCTACTTTTCCATTGTTTTGGGCAATTCTTCTGATATAGAGAAATGAACAACCAATTTTAAGCAGCAAGTTAAAGAGAGTCTAAATTACGAGTTCTTGATAAAAAGCCCTCAAATAAATCAATAAGGAAAAGTCACTAACTAAGTAGTATAAAACCAGTTAATTTGCCACTTCTTTCACACCAGAGGGGAGAAAGAAACATGGCTTTCTAGACCCCCTACACAAAACAGTACTACAGCAAAAGTCAACTTCAGCACTGAACAGCATAAAATATAGATCCACCTCCCCACAGGAAAAAAAAAAAAAAAAAAAAAAAAAAAAAAAAAAGTATGTTTCTATCTAAATTTAGCTGCATAATCAATCTATCAATCTTGTGAGGCATGTGGGAAGAATGCTGTTCAAGACAATGGGCGTACTCCAGAGTTCAAGATAAGAAAGGATGGAAAACACAAAGTGTTAATAGAGAGGAAACTATAATCTCTTTGATACAAGTGACTTCTGCATGGCACTGGCAGTGAGGGCCTGAAAGAAAGTAAGGATCCCTACACAGTTTATATAACCTCATTTTCAAAGTCACTGAACCCATACATCTCCCATTTATCCTAGAGAAGTAACACTACGTCAAGTGAAGCCGTAGGTCTAGGAGAACGCATGATTCATTGTTTTCAAAAAACGATCCACCACCCACTTTAACTCTCCCTCTGTGAATGTCTAGGTCATTTCCACCTAAATTAGCATATTTAGGAAATCCAAAGTCACAATGATCTTGAAAAAAAAAACATTTTTTTATAACCTCGTGCTAAGGCAATTCTGCACTTCTCTGTATTTTAACAATATTTTGTTGCTGAGGATTTCAAAAAGTACACAGGGACACTAATTAAAGAAAGCAGGGAAGAAGGGGGAGGATTACAAAGAGGTGTTAAGTTCCAAAGGACTGCACAAGGCAGAAGAGATTGAGAGATGATTTTGTTTTTCCCAACTAGACTAGAGTTTTGAATTTCACATCTAATGACAGCTCTTTCTAATAAAGCCAATGTATTAAGTTTGTGAGCTCTCCAAAGTCATTATGAAGTGCTAAATGAACATATTACAATATCCACTTTATAAAATGAACCACTAATCCAAGTAAAATTTATTCTATAATGGTGGAAGAAACATTCATCTAATCCTTTAATAATTTCCTGTTAACTCTGTAAAAAATAAAATAAAATTCTATAGCTCCAAAGTATTTTTAAAAATGGCCACAGATAAAAAGCTGTGGAAGTTAACAATTAGAGGAATTTGAGAAATTAAATTAAATACAGATTTGCCAAAGACAAGTGTTTGGCTATAACACTCCAAGTAATATTGGTGTTAGACATCATCATGTAGTAGCCACATAAATGTACAGTGATGAAGATATGCTAGACAAATCCATCCAGAAAGACGTTGAGAAGTATTTTTTTTTTTTTTTCTTATAGCAGATTTCCTCAGTTCAATAATGAAACCAATCACTTTTGACTGGCATTTGGCTGGCATTTTTGTCACAAAAGTTTCTTCTTTCTCAATATTTTTGATATTTGTTGATGGACATAGATCAAAGCTTCAAAGAACTACTTTATGCATTTAGGGAGAAGACTCTTTCCACTTTTAAAATCCATGTTTGGGTGGAGACATAAGTGTGTAGAAGTATATTTACTGTTTCTTAGGGGATTTCTTGAGATGCTATCCAGTACTGAAAAAGAAGAAAGTGACAGTGGGAACAGAGGGGTGATATTTCTTTGGGGAAAGGGGTGGGTGTCAGCGAGTTCCTATAGGCACACAAGCTGTTGCCTCACAGCGGAGTGACCTGAGAGAGGCAGCAGCTCCCAGCCCCTGCTGAGTTCCTCTGGAGCAGGCAGCCTCATACTGCGACAAATTATCTCTCTATGAATAACATCATTAAGCAAAGTCAGAGAGAAAAAATAAATTGCCATTCAGGATGCAACTATTTGCCTAAAAGAAGAGTTAGCATAGTGTACTACCTCATGATGGTTTCTGCATTCACTGGAAAAAAAGTTTTATTAAAAAAAAAAAAAAGGCATACCTACTTAAAATTAGGATGAATTGAAGAGTTATATTCAATTTTATCTAATATCTTAGAATGCTAAGTAAGGTACTCTGTCATAGCTAAATCTGAAAGGGTACATAATAAGAGCATATACAGTTGTGTTTGCTTCAGATTAAGCACTTTCATAATGCATTAGAGGACTGCATAAATGTCTCTTCCAGCTTTCAGTTATTCATTCTAATACAAAATGTTCCACTACTCTTACTGAATATATAATGTAATACAATGATCATAGTTTTCATTAAAGAAACTCAAAATTCTTAAAGAGTTGGCATCATTGAAAATATATATGTATATATTACTTTCATGAAACTTTCAAAGCTGAAGTCAAATTTTGTTTTACATCTTCTTAAGACATTAGCCTATAGTGTTTTCTTCATGATAACTAAGTAGTTTAATGTGATATGAAAAGCTGGTGTTCTTCCAGTTTAAGATAATTTACGTCATTATCAATGAATATATCCCTTTTTTCTTAATGAACAGTAATATACCTACTGGGAATTTAGAGATTGGGGCATTTGTAATGGATGGCACAAGATCCAAGCTAGCCCATAAAGTTCTAAAAAGAGATATTCTCTTTCAGTGTTAATTTACAGACTTTTTTTTTTTACTGTAAACTTTAAAAAAGGTTATTTTGCATGAACGTGTGTTATAGAGATATCAGCTAATACTTATGTCACCTAAAAAATACTGACTGACTGTTCTTTCCTGTTCCATCTGGTCCATAACACTGTCATTCACTTACCACAACCTCTCTATCAGGAGTGATGCATTAGAAAGGGAAGGAAGAAAAACCCTAAAGAAGGTCAGACATTATATATATATATATATCAGAGAAATTTAAACATCCCAGCCCATTTCTGATACACAATGTTAAAATATGACCGAGATAATTATATTCTGTCTTAAATATAAGAGAGAGGAGAGAGGTGTGTCAGAGAGCTGGAACTGATCTTTTGAATGTTATACCTTGTGACAGGCATCCCCAATCTGTACAGCTGGCTTCAGACCCATCAGGGACTCTGGTAGAGTCAGCTTCTAGTAGCAGAGTTGTGCTCTGTCAGATTATTTCTCATGTCAGTCATGCAGGCTTTGTGACCTGGATGAGAATCCCCATGTGGCCACAACACAGCTGAAAAGTCAAACTGTCCAGTGAGATGCTTCACGGTATTCTGCAGAGCAGCTTTGCACAGCTTCAGCAAGTCTGGACTGGATACTTCGCAATAATTATTCCTGCTGAGAGACTGGAGTTTTCAAGATAGTCAAGATGACTTTATGTCATCAAGTCCTTATATCCAACATCGATGGCATAAAGTCCTTATATCTATGTTGGAAGAATATATTGCTCCTGTTGTTGCTATTCTGATAGTGTGAGGCTAGAGTAACATCCGTGATACTAGTGATGAATAAATGATCCTTCCAAAGGAAAGCATGCTGTAGTAAACATTTATTATTATTATTATTATTTGTTTTATTTTGTTTTGTTTTGCCTTTCTGACTGAGAATTGCTTTGAGGACTTTTATTTTAGACAGCACCTACAGCCAATAAGTAATAGTGGTGGATAGCCCTTTTGAGTTTTTCAAAGTCTTGACATTAAATAAATAAATAAATAAATAAATAAATGATGTTACAATGTCATCAGGGAGAATGAGACCATTAAAACTTTTGGACAAGTATCATTAGAGCTTAGAGAGACTGTGCATATGGGCAGGGGTCTCTCTTTCCCCCACTAACTCTCCAGCCTGCAAATAATTCTACCTTGCTGTAGCTGGGACTGCAGTAAGCTGCAGCATGAGGTAGCATTGAGCCCTCTATTTTTCCTCCAACTATCAGGGGTTTCCTAACTGCCTATCTCAGGGGCAAAAAAACAACAACAAAAACAAACAAACAAACAAACAACAACAACAAAAAAAACACTACCATCCCAAGCAAGGGCAATGTCACATTTCTGAGTGATATCACTTCCTGCTTGTTTTCAGTCTCAAAGAGGGAAGTGTTCAGCTGGTGGTAAGCTGTGCTGCCCTGCCTCGTAATGGCCTCCTACCTTTCTTGCATTTTTTTCTTATAACAAGACTGTTTTCAAACCCTTTTTCTCAGTGAGATGTTATCATCAAATCAGTGCCTCCTCAGAGCCCTCTGAAGGGCATACAACAGATAAGGACCAAGCCATCTAGTTGTCTGTGCTAAAGCAGGTGAGGCACTGAGATTCCCCAGGATTATGCAATGCTGATTTAACACCAACACAGCCTTTGGAAGCTGACTCAGATAAAACGAGTGTATTGGTAGTTCTGAAAATTCAGGAGTCAACCGTTGGTCTTGCAGCCCTAGTTTTCAGGAACATTTTTCAGATCTCTTCATGATAATTGATCCTTCTGGCTTCAGTATGTCCAGGAAGGCTACAGCAGCCTGGGCTAACTACAACATGGCATCACGACAGGGTAGAAGAACCAGATCTCCTGCAGAGCCCAGCTGAAAGCTCCTGGCTAAAGTCCTGTCAGAATTTGGAAGAAGCCAAGGCCTCAGCCTCTGTTTTCGTGGGTTCCATAATTATCCTGATTTGACTGACTACATAAGTCACAGATATGCAGTACACCCACTGGTCAGCCTGGCTGGCATTTTACAGTCCTGAAAACATATCAGAAACACCTTCTGTCAAAATCATATCACCAGAACCAAATCCAAGTAAATCCATCAGTTCACGGCTAACAGCCCCTCCGCAAATTCCTTCTTACTACTCATACCACAGAAAAAGACTCATTAACTCTGAATATAACTATATTGATGTTCATCATCTCTTGCATTTGGATTGCTGAGTATTTATATATCATAAGATAAAAGACACGGAGAGAAACAGTTCATTGAAGGAATACCTATCCTCTGCTGTTTTCTAAAACACAACATGAAACATGTCTGTGTATCTCTATTTTTTAATCCTAGCTCTACTTATACAATGATCTTATTGGATTTTAAAAGTGTAAATGTGATGTTATGGATTGCACTATGTAGTTTCTACCTTGTGCTGGGGTAATTCTCAGTTATATTATCCAAGTGGCAGGTGTTGGAATCAAGCGTAACACAGAGCTTGTGGTAAAGGGATTGCAAGCAACAACATTTCAGAGGGAGCAGCAGATGCTCTGATCTGCACAGGACAGCTGTGCTGTTCAATAGAAAGGAAAGAGTGAGCAACACCCTGTCTCCCTCCGAGTCATGAGCACCACTTAATATCCCCAGGCACATCTGTGCTTGAGGACTCTGATAGCTCCTGTCCTCATAACGGTCAGTAAGGTCACAGAAATCTTCAAATCCATTATGGTTTATCTTTATATGGTAACATTGCCATATTACTGTACCATATGTACCACAAGTATCTCATTTAAGTTTTGGTCTTTTACATAAAGTTGATTTTACTGTGAAAGTTTTGATACCCTGCAACAAGTAAGCATTGATCTGAATAGGTAAACTTAGTTTTTTATGAATTGCTAACATCTCTACAATTATTGTTCCTCAAAGTTGAAAATGGTTCAAAAGTTAAACTACAATAAGAAATGTAGTCTTTGGAAGAGGGCAATGTACATGCCATGATATATTTGCCAGGATTCTAAATAAAGAATAATATTTTCATTTAAAATTTTATAAAAAGTGTATGCAGAATATTAATTAATCAACTGAAATATAACCAGGACACCAGAGCTGGACTTCCATGCTCCCACAAAAAGTACCATTGAATATTTATTGCATATTTTTCCTATGACATGAGAGGTTGAGAACGTTGCAGAATAATGCCCAAGTGAAAATCAAACACAGTCTCAAACTAGGGCATTGTTTCATTAGTTCCTTATGGAAAAATAAATAAATAAATAAAAATTACCACTAGAAAAAAATGTTTTGGATTGTGTTGGATTTTTTTTTTTTTTTTTTTTTTCAGATCTCTAACTGCATCAAATTAGAGTAATAACTGAAAATCAATAATGTAATTCATAAAACAAAAGCCTCCTTTCAAATCAAGAACTTCTGACTTCTGGCAGTGTGTTATGTTGTGGTTTAACCCTGGCAGGCAGCTAAGCACTACACAGCTACTTTCTCGCTGCCCCCAGGTGGGATGGGGGGAGAGAATCAGAAAGGTAAAATAGCCAGAACTCGTGAGCTGAGACAAAGACAGCTCGCTAGGCAAAGCAAAATCTGTGTGCACAAGCACAGCAGAACAAGGAATCCATTTGCTTCCTCCCATCGGCAGGCAGGAGTTCAGCCACCTCCAGGAGAGCAGGGCTCATCCTGCAGCACAGTTCCTTGAGAAGACAAATGCCATCACCCTAATGTCCCCCCTTCCTCCCCTTTCCCTCAGCTGCTATCGCTGAGCAAGGTGCCACATGGCGTGGGACATCCCTTTGGGCAGCCTGGGCCAGCTGTCCTGGTCATGTCCTCTCCCAGCTCCTTGGGCACCCCCAGCCTCCTCACTGGCCGGGCAGCACCAGGAGCAGGAAAGTCCTTGGCTCTGTGTAAGCACTGCTCTACAGTGACTGAAACACCCTTCTGCTATCAACACTATCAACATCATTATGTGAACCTCTACAAAGAAAACTAACTCTGTCCCAGCCAAAACCATGACAAAATACAGAAGTCCTATATAGCACCTATTTCTGATACAATGTATGTGAAAACAATTATTAAAAATATTTATTGAATATGTATTGGCCACTATTCAAATTCCCAACGTTTTGAAAAGATAGTAGATCTTTGATACAGATTTTAGATAGACCTCTACAATTCTGATAGTTCTTATCATAGTTCTTGGTTAGGACTTTTATGCACTTTAGTAAAGCATATAATTAAATAAATAAGTTAATCTATATTAAAACAACAATAACAACAAAACCTTACTCTTTTAATATTGTAGTTTATTACCCAGCCACATCCCCATCTACTCTCATACATTTTCTGAGTTTGTTACTACTTCATGGGTTAGAGAGGTATTGTTGCAGTCTCCCAACACAGACTGACAGAAACCCCTATTTCAAAAAGTGAAGCTCTCAAATCAAATTTTTAATCAAATCAGTTTTTCAGTTTGGGTTTGAAACATGACAAATTTACTTGAATGACTCATGTTCTGGAACTGAATATTTGTGCACCTAGAATGTTCCTTCAGGAGATGCAATTTTTTATACATGGAAACATCTACTTCTTTTCTTTTTCCCTTTGGGCTCTTCATACTTATATTGCAGAATTTCATGCTAAATAATAGCAATGAGTTGATATCTTTATGTTCAGTTGAGTTTCAGTTCTGAACTGTAAAAATCAACTAATGATAACCTGTTTCCTCTTTAAGGTCTATGAAAATTAGTTAGTGATTTTTCTTATTAATTTAAATATATATTATTGATGATGAACACTGGAAAACACCAATAAGAGAATCAGAATTTCTGTCTTCAAAATAAGGCTCTGACTGCACATGAGAATGAATTGCATGAAGCATGGATTTACTCAGTAAACAATAAAAAGAAAAAAAAATGTTGCTCATTAGAGAATTTATTCTAATCATTGTACCAAATGAGTCAAGATTTCATCTGAAAGGTATAATGTGCTCACGTAATTGAAGTCTGAATCATAATGCATCCACATAAGAGGACTGAAGGTAAAGTATTTGCCATTTGTGATATGGCTGCTTACTTGCGTATTAAAGACAAGCTACTAGTTTGACGTCATGATCTCTCATTTTATATTTTTTCTGGATTTGGGTGATTAAAAAAGGTTTCTCAAACTCCACAACTGAAAGAAGTGGCTATTTTTGAGATCTCTTCTCCTTTTATACAGACAAGCTGTTAGTGCAACCAACAATTATATACATTCCCCATCATTGTACAAAAAAGAAAAAAAAAAAGGAAAAGAAAAAAAAGAATGGATTACACAATACAAAAAGGATTATTAAGAGAGCCAAAATTAGCCTACTAATGATTCAATTTGACAGTTTCATTATGTATAATGCAGATAAAACTGATAGTGAACTCCTTTTAAATTACTTCTGCCATGTTCTGAGCAAGACTACTAAACCAACCTAGAATACACCAGCTTATGTTCTTTTGTAATAAATTTATCATAATGGTGCATATGTAAGCAGCCATATATTTTTCCCTTTTATACCAAATGTTCAGGACAGTATTTTGATCTAATTATATTTCACCTAATTATAGTTCATCATGGTTAGAATATCAGATTTAATGGTATATCATGGATTAACAGAATAATTTGATTTCTACATTGTTAATAAGATTATACATTTACATGATTATGGAAAGTTATACATGAATTACAAAATTAATAGTTATTTATTTTAAAATAAACCCTTTTGCCTATGTCTAAGAGGATCAGTAGACAAAAGAAATTATTCAAAATATGTTTAGATATTTAAAATCAACTAATAGTTTTCTTGGGGAACTATGCTCTCCTATAGACATTTTAAAAGTTAAAAAATAGTTTCTAATGCATTAGTCATTCATGTGTGACAGTCTCCAACATAAATTTGGAAGAATCAATGAATTCTCAGGCTAATTAGGTCCCTCATCTCTTTCTCCCAGTACACATCCATTGAACTGAAGCAAAGAATGTTCCCCATACCCAGAGTTCACCAATGTTACAGGCCATAAAGAAATAAAACCAAGAGTGTGGGGCTTTGATTCTAGTCTGTTGTGGTGCAAAATCACACGTCCCAGGCATGGGATAACCAACAAGGACCCCAAAACTCAAGAAAAGAGATATCTTCAGGATTTTCTAGGATAGACAAGAAAACAATCCAGAAGATGCAGCTAAAATCATACAGAAATGGCCTGCTCTGGCCAGAGATCATGCTGGCCAGAGATCATGTTGGTGGTCAGAAAGACAAGTTGTTTTGTGGTTCAGTGCTAAATGATGTGCTGCTCTGCATTAATGTCTACCCTCAATCAGTGGTCAAGAGAAGATTTTCACCTCTAGTTTCTGAGCTGGAAATAATATCAGATCCTCTACTTTAAATGCAGATGCTGACACTTGCCATGTCAGAAAGTGTGAGTATGTCAACAACAAAACTGTAGCAGCCACTTTTCAGACTGCAGACAGTCATAGGGGCAGTGGCATATGACACTATGAGATTTGCAGGAAAGTATGAAATGCTGAAGAGCGGCAGTAGTCATCCATAGGGAAAAGCCTGGATTTCATTCTTTCACAGTGACATAGCAATCAGCACTGTTTGCAGACACAGCACAGGAGGCAAGACAGTGCAGTAATTATTATAGTGGGTGAGGACGACCAGTAAAAGATATGTATGTATATATATATATATATTTCAAATACATAGCAGGTTAAGCTTCTGTGGAAAATGGCAGCTCACTATCATGTGGGAATGTTATAGTGTGCAAGGGACTATGAGAAATGCTGCCATTTTGGGGATGGTTTGATTTAGGAACACTTTTTATTGCTTTAACACCTCACAAGAGCATTCCTATCTTTTCCTACTTTTCCTTTTTACTATCACAAATGCAAGTGGATCATACTATGCAAATCTATATACTTCCAGAATTTAACAGAAATATCAGTTACATGTGCACAATTGTAGAATAGTTATAAATATTCAAAGGAAATTAAAGTCCAAAGTTTTGCAAAGCAAGGAAAGACTCTGCTGGCCCCTTGATTATCATGGCCAATTTCCAAGTTTAAGACCTCAAAGCATTTTATAGGAGAATTGTATAAATGCCATCAAGAGAATGAGAAACATATTAGCTTTCCTAATCCTTTAATCTACCCTCCCCCACACCCACCCCCCTTTAATGAAAACAAAGAACAAAGTAATACCAAACATCCCCTCTTCATACACAATATCAGTATAAAGGAAAAGTCACTTCCAACAGGTTGATTTGCTTTTATTTCTTCTAGTGCACTGGACTACTCTGATTTCATCCTGGGAAAGAAGACTCAAGGAAAAGCAAAATGACAACATAATACTGTTGAAAAATAAAATACTGGGAGGCACCTGGTTTGGGTCATAACAGTAAAAAATTGGAGTCCTTTAAGTAGTTCAGGTTCAAACATAATATCATAATATTTGGGAAAACTTGGCATCATATTATATTTTCAGAACCCCCAGACTGATAGGAAAACAGGCCACAGGTGGAAAATATGTAAATAAGATTTTTCATCATCTAGTGACTGAACCACATATCAAAGAAAGGATAGGGCTAATTAGCGACTAAAGCAGCTGTTGAAAACTTGCCTTACATGGAAATCTCAAAGGGATGCCTGCACTGCAGTCCTGCTGGGAGAACAGCTCGTGTCACACCAGCCCACGTATGGGAGAGCCACTACCACAGAGAGCCTGCTGTGTTCCCACATTCTCACCCAACATGGAACTTGTCTCAGATCACAGGCACTGGGTGGAATGGGCAGGGAGAGACCTGTTTTCAAAGGAAGGTATAATTACTGGTATGTTGGGTATTACAGTCTTCATCTGGGTTTACTGCTTGGTTATACATGAACACTCCTACATTTCCATGTCACAGATTCTTCTGAGATAGTGGTGAAAGTCCTGCAGTTAACACTACCGGATTGTAAATGTAATGCCTGTTCCTATGCCTCTCTTTTAACCCTGCCTCAAACTGTGCTTGGAAAATTACAGTTAGCCAGTTAGTACCTGTTAGGCCACCTAGCCACACATGTTAATTTTGAACCAAAAGTATCACTGCTTGTTTCAATGAATTGATACACTTTTGTCAGCTCCTCCTGCTATCCTCAGATAATTTCCATACTTTTTCTTAAACATATATGTTCCTATTTATGCTATGAAGAACAATGTCCACCACAGATCTTCCTCCGCAGATCATGATTGTTTCTGTGCTGATGCAGGACATTACCCATCCTCCTCTCTGAGGAGCAGCAAGGGACTAGAAAAAAGTGATGTGCATGGGGTGTTGCTGGAAAATAGCTATCTGCATATAGATACACTTTTTCTGCTTTCATCCTCAAGGGCAGTGAGCATGCCAGGGCCTACCACTCAGTACATGCTTTGTCTCATTCATCATTTGTAAATGAGTCAAGAGGGCTCAGGATGAAGGTACCTATGGACACACTTCTGTATTGTGAGTATGAACCCTATCAGTTGCAACTTAGCCTCACTGTTGTGGCTAAAACTTACCCCATCCCCATGCCCACACTCCCCCTCCTCCTCACACACACAGATTTCACCTTCCAATGTAATGAAGCTTAAAACCTTAATATAGTTAGGATTCTTCAAAAAATTTATAAAGAAACCTGTACATAGACTTTACCTTTACCTATACATGGAACGACGGTTACCAATGCTGCAGAGGCTTTAATTAACATTTTATATGGCAGGTCAAATCTTTAGACCTTGATGTCCTCCTAAAGCAAGGCAAGGGTTCTAGGTTTAGCAATAACAACACTCTAATAATGGGATCATTCTCCTCTCACCATTCTGGAAGTGGAATATGCAGATTACCCTTCTAAAAATTTATCCCTGTAAAAAGCAAATACTATGGAATAGCCAACTTGAATTAAAAATCAGGGGAAACTTATCATGTGTTAGATGAAGGAAATTACATGAAGAGTTCTTAGGCTGGATATTTTATTTTTTTTAAACAAACAAACAAACAAACAAACAAACAAACAAACTCATTTTATGAAAGAATACCCAGAAAAGCAGGTTCCTTATTTAGAAAAGCGTTATAATTTGGTCTAATGATGGCACTGTTTGGTAAAATTCCTTTGCTGCAGGCACTGGTCAGCTGGTAGGAGTGTGAACTAAGAGATGACAGATTTATGAAAGTGTCTGTCTTGTCAGAGAGAAGCCTGTGGTTTAAATCATACTAAAAAATGTCAGGAGCTAATGACCAGTTTTGGTACAAACATTTTCCTCTTACTTGTGGAAAAGTGACCTTTTTATGGAGTATTTGAACACTTTCAGTACCATTAGGTATGTTAAGACTCCTTATAAATTATTGGAATAGCACACTTTGAAAAAGGAAAATGCACAGATATGCAAAAGAGAGGAAAATAAAATGAATAACTCAGCTATATGAAAAGCTAATTTGTTAAAATATACATTTTAGGGAAATCTACAGAGCAATGAGCATTAGTGATAAAAAATGCTAAAATTTTTTATTGTAATTTATTCTCTGGAAATACTTAAAGAAAATATTGATAATAAATTAGTATTAAATACTAACACAGTAGTAGTTGAACATCTTTCCAAAACTCAATCCCTACTGAAATATATCCCTGTGCATAAGTTGATTTATATATATAGAGAAAAGGACTGATAAATGTGACTAAGAATTTAATGTCATGTAAGGACGCTCACACTGGCAGACCCCATGGATGTACTCTTATGAAAAGCACAGATGTGATCATTTCATGAATATATGATCAATTTATATATATATATATATATATATATATAAAGCAGATATTTTTATAAGCTCGCAGTGAATTGTACCTTGTGCAGGTGTTCTTTAGAGAGAACCTCACCTTTTCCCCTGATCACTGAATATTAAAATAGCATTTGGTAATCTATAGAAAATTAAAATATAAAGCTTATATATATATATATATATATATAAAGTGTTAGAAGAAGAGTGGGTCTTGAGATGTGACCAAAAAAATCAATTGTAATGGTTTCTACAATCATTTTTAAAAATATATTTCAAAAAATAATTCTCTATTTATTTATTTATTTGAAATGAATATAATGAAGAAAATCTCCAGGAAAATTATTTGAATGATAGGATAATGATTATTTTAAGAATTTCTTATTATCTATATTCTATATTCTTTTTATCTCACATTTCTTCAGAAAGTCTCCTATAACACAGAAGTCCTTTTGCAATTGATTGGAAAAAAATCTGGAATGGCTTAGTTTTGTTGCAAGATTCAGGCTATTGGAAATGGTCACAGAATTCTTGCACATTAAAGAGGCAAATTCATGCCCAATGCAGATAGAAAAAGCAATATGACTATTCACATCTAAAATTAGACTATGTCAAGTAGTAAAATCCAAAATGCAAGTGCCAATCACTCTGTCTGCAAAAAAAAAGACATGATCTTAACTCTTTTTTTTTTTAAAAAAAAAAAAAAAGGTTTTCTTTGTCATTGCCACAGCTAGACTTTTTTTTTTTTTTTTTTTTTTTTTTTTTCCATTTTTATTTCAAAAGAAACTACAGAACTTCTCTTCTTTCAGAGAAGCACCAGAGAAATGCCTTTGCCAGATTTCAATAAAGACTAAAATGTGCTGACACAGATTTTAAGGTCAGAAGGAAACAATATGATAATCTAGTCTGACCTTTTGAAAAATGCATGGCACAGAAAATCAGGAGGCAATACTTGCAATAAATGTTATTTCACTAAGTTTACATTTACGCACATTGACAGCTTTAATTTTCTCTCACTGAATGGTCTTTAAGTAGGATTTTTCCAAGGTTATCTGGTGATGTTGCTTTAAAGAAAAACATGAGAGGAAGGTATGAAATGAAAATAATAATAATGATAACAATAATAATAGATTTATCAGTTTAAAATATGCTGACTGTGTATTACACAATGTCAATTAACTGCCTGTCTCAGATATAGACTGCCTCATTTTGTGTAAGAAATTCACAGGACAGCATTATTCTTCAATGAAAAGCTGGAAATGCACATCAGGCATCCTTCATGCTAAATATAGAGGGCAATATATCCCTCTCATTCTTTTGCATGCTTAGTATGTTCCAAAAAAATATACATAACAACATTTATGCATAGGTTTAAAAAAAAAAACCTTACAGTATATACTTTTTGAAATGATGTGTGTCAGCCAAATATCAATGGTAATTGACATTGGTAATTGACAAAATCCGTTCTAAGAAAGTAGTATTTCTGCAATGATTTTGAATGTACTTTTTTTCAGCTTTCCAGACCTGGAAGTTTCTCTTTTCACAATCAGTAAAAATATCCAAGAGTTTTGTTTTTTAATGATTAATGTGATTATTGAGTTTTCCCTGTAGATAAAAAGAGAAACAATTTTCCTTGGACATTCCAGCTACCTACAGCAATAGGTTCATCCAGGAAATTTTATTTAAGAGATATTTTCAGAACCTTATAAATTCTTCAAAACTGAGGTTGTCATCCTCAGAGTTATCAAACATAACTAAGGTGGTTAAAACTATCCCAATGCTGATATTTTTACGGCTGGTGTCACCAAGTGGCTCTGTTATACACAGTCGTCGCATTTCTTCTATCAGAATGTTTAGTTTTGGTTATGAAAAGGCAGCAATCTTCATCCATCAGCTTTGCATGAGTAACTAAGGAGTTTGTTAACAGCAGAGTCACCTTTTATTGGAAAATAAATTAAAAAATACACATAAAAATTAGGTAGGAGTTTGGGTCTGTGCCTCCAAGACAGAACTAGGTGGTTTCTGACCTCCACTCAGGAGAGACATACATTCATCCAGAAACAAGTTACGTGTGGAATAGATCTAGATTATCTGACATTCACTTATTTTCTAGGGAAAAATAAGGAAGCAACTACAAGCTTCCAGGTAGTTGTAACTCTTCATAAGCAACAGTCATGTCAGGGTGCATTCTCACTGTCTACTTATATGTGCAGGAGCTTTATACATTATAGTGACATGGCATGTAAAGTTTGAGAGGACTTGAGTTAATTAAAAAAGGTAATCATGATCTCTTAGAATTATAATGACATTTTCAGCGAGACAATGCAAAATCTTTCTAAAGAAATCACAAGACCTCAGCATAAATAAACTCAGTTGATAATATTTATTGGCAGAACAGAGGTATAATCTCATTAATATTTGCAAATTTCAATTACAGGGAGGGCATGAGTATGTTAAGAAGTCACTGTTTTCCATTATGATTGCAACAAACACCAATTTATTAATCCATCATCTAATTTTGAACAAGGTGAAAGTCTGATGTTACTGAGAATGATATATGATAAAGTAGATTATTTTTGCGTAGATGTAATGTTATTTTCCTCCTGTGACATTGAAATTCTGTGTTAAACTCTGGGAGGGAGGAAAGGGTAAGAAAGCATAGGTCATTCTTCATCTAAGTGAAGAATTGAGATGGATCACTTAACATGATGAAAACAAGTAATACGCTATTTCATTATTCAATGTTGGATAACAATCACATTTGCAGTTTACAAAAACTGTATGTGTATTCCCAAGAGGAAGAAAAATGTAATGAAATTACATTTTTATTATTATTTATTTGTTTATTTATTTTCTCAGCAAAGATATCCCCAAATGAGAAAACGAACAACTAATCAAACAGAATATTATTACAGGAAGACTCATCAGGGCTCCAACTCATGGAGAACCATAGCTCAAAACAGGTGTCTACATATCAAAAGACATAGAGCTTTCTAGATATACATTAACATCTTCTACACAACTGCATGCTTATAGAAATTAACATCACATTTTCTATGCTGAAGTAATGGAATATTTGTGGTCGTATTATCTTCTTTTTCCTTCTGTTTAGTTTTGTTGATAATATAAAACAATATAATTACTTTCTTATTTGCATGATTTGGAGCATATTTGTACCAAAAGCCCTTTAAAGAATCAGGACTGTTAGCTACCTCAACAACCAACCAAAAAAAAGTCACCCAGTTCCTAAGGAGTCAATGATGTTAGACCAGGACAAGGATAAAATAAGCCCTCTGAAGCAAGTCCTGCCCTCCTTCTAGTCAAAGAGCAGAACTGGTATATTATGAATCACACATCTAGCACAAAAGCAACCATTCAGTCCCAGAAAGAATAGCTTGCAGATGTCACTGCCAGGCACAGTTTGCTGTCAATCTAAAAATAAGACACGCGACCTTAGAAGGAACCAAAGAAGCATTCTAGAAACTCTTTGCTAACTGGAGAAGGGCTGGATGTATTTGAAAATTAATAAGCTTTTTCCAACACAGAGTATATGAATAATTGTTACACCTTTTTTTTTTTTTTTTTTTTTTTTTTTTTTTTTTTCCTAGAGCTTGCTAGAACACTCAGTAAAGACTGTGACTCTGTGACTTATCTGAGAAGCTAGAGAATCTCTTTTTTCTCACATGCTATGAGACTGTAGCAGCCATCCTAAACTTTTACTTCATTCTGCCCCTGAAAGCACAACAGTGAAACACATCTGTTTTGGCATTCTTCATTAAATGTGATAAAGAAAGAGAGATCGGAACTACAGCCTCATCACCTGTGATGGAAGATGTCACTCTGTCTCATCAGAGTGTGCAGTGTGAATGGATTTGGACTCACGGTTCCTTGGAGGGAAGATAAATACATTTGGTGGCAGCTGGTAGAACAAGGAATATATTGAGCTCATTCTCCCTTTCCCTCTGGCTCAAAAAGACCCCCTCCCAGAGGAGAACCATTCCAGTCAAACTGAGTAAGATGTGCTGTGAGCTGGGAACTGTTTCTAGTTTTTCAGAATTTGATTTCAGTATTGAGAAGGTTAGATCTAGCATGCCTCTAAGGCTATCAACAAGAGACAGTTCAGATAAAACAGAAAGGTACAGTTGCTCAAGGCCTTGTTAAAAACTACCTCTGGGTATCCTTTATCCTTAACGATAAAGCAGAACAGATGGCTAACGGGTTGCAGTCCTTGCCTGGAAGCAGTTGGGTTTATTTTGTGCCCAAAAGCTGGTCCCATTCTATGGCTGGATGCCCACTGCAATCTGTGGTTTGTAAATATTCTGAGGACAAGAGCAGGGTCAGACAGCAAGAGGAAGGAGAGGACCAGAGGAGGAACCCAGTGGGTTGGGCTGGATGACAAAGCTTCAGCAATACTTGTGCAATTGAAGAGCCACAACAGAAAAACTGTAAAATAGGGGCTTGATGGCATGAGAATCACTACACAATAAGAATCAGTAAAGGGACAAGCTAGGGCACCAGAAGAAGTAATAATAATGGAGAAAATGCATGTAAAATACTTATACAAAACAGAAATTACTTTCTCAAGACAAAGAGGGTGTTAATCTCTGCATAATTCCAGATTATAAAAGGATCATTTTCTACAAGGATTTTCTATAAGGGTTTGAGAGTAATCCCACATATTAAAATTATGGTAACATTGAAATCAAATACTTAACAATCTACAGGGCAGATACTTAGATAATAAACTCTAAAATAACTGCTTGTATCTGTAAATTCAGATTCTTAGCTTATATTTTTATTAATTTTAGCCTGCATATCAATGTTCTATTAGCTGAACTGAGCTCAAAAGTCTCTGTGCAGACTTAAAGATAATTTCTGAAAAGTATGGCCTTCTGAGGATAGTTACTTAAAATTCAGAAGGTTGCCCAGGATATCAGAGTGAGTCCACCATTAGTGTAATTTTTCAACCTGACCCCCAGAGGCCTACAGACTAAAATGCCAGCTGATTAAAGTGCCTTTTAAGAAACATACTGCACTAAGTGTATGTATGACGGAGTTACATTTTGAGTTATAAGCAGACAGGATCACTTTTGAGGCAGCAGCTGACACAACTGGTCTAGGACAATTTTGAGAGAGAATGCCAAATGGTTGCAGGACCAGGCTAAGAGGTAGGTCTCCATTACCACAATGGCAGCTTCAAGGTTAGTTTGCAAGTGTCAGTCAGGCCTACTGCACACAGCAGTTGAGAGGAAGGAACAATTTTGGCCAAAGTGACAGCTGCTTTTTCAGAAGGAACATGCACTGTCTTGTAGTTTATAAGAAGCTGTTGGCACCAGTATGTTATTGTCATCAAATTCATCACAATCTTTCTCAATGGATGTCTCAACCTAGTATCTGTCCAAAGTACCTTTATAACATAGACTGAAACATTGACTAGATGCTTATATTAATGCCACACGTTACAGTGTTTTAAGATTGAGGCAGTCTGCAGGGAGATTTGCAGAACTAGAGTGTACTTTTGCAGCTTTTTCCAATAAGTGGGCTGGATAAAAAGGCATCATCTTTGAGAGACAGATGCCTAAGGAAATCTCAAGCTTGTGGTAAAGTCTCCGTCTGCTCCCAGTTTGAGACCAGCTATCCATGACCCATCATTTGGTAGGAGTTTTTTCTTACCCTGGACTGTATAACTTGGAGTTACCAACTGGGAGCTATCACCCTTGCAGACCCCACTGAAGAGAAAGAGAAAGAGAAAGAGAAAGAGAAAGAGAAAGAGAAAGAGAAAGAGAAAGAGAAAGATAGGGACACCAGGGGCCTTATAGCAAGATGCCAGGGGCAGGATGTACTTTAGAACATGAAACACATCTGTGGTTTCTAGACAGGCTTCAGCCACACGCCAAAAGAAGCTCCAGGACAGTTTGACAGCTATTTATTTAACTATTCTTTTTAAAGTATCACCATATGTTAAACTTTTTAGAACATTTTCATTTCTCTGTAATCATTACATCCTCTACCTTCAGATAAGATGCACTTATGTTTTGGTGTCAGTGTGTACAATACATATTTAAGAACAAATAAAAAATCATTGTCTACAGGCATATCATAATCATACAGTACCTTTTTCATTTTTTTTACCAGGAATCTTACAATATCTATTACTATGCTTTTATGTTTAAATATGTATATGGAATTGTGTATTACACATGATTTTCCAAACATAAAGAATTTTAGGGAACTCAGTGATTACAAGAGAAAGGTAAATTGATATATTTATCATGCAGACCTCTAAAACAAATCTCAAAATCCTGATATGCTTCATTTGAATCTTCAGCAAAAAAAAAAAATATATAAAAAAAAATTGTCAATTCTTTGTAGGTCAAGCCAAATAGCTCCTGCTGAATACCGAAACTGATATTTGACTGTTGTCTATTTGACTGTTGTCTATTTACCAGATTCAGATCCAGATTTTTGCAGGTTAGGTCCACCAGGTAGCTTATATATGTGCTTACACAATGGTAAGGTCAAGACTCCTTGAAACTCCCCTAAGAGATAAAATCCTAAAAGCCTCACTCAGAGAAAGAAATGGCTAAAAGATTTAGGTTTGTTCTCTCTCCCAAGTTCAAACCACCAAAGGTATTATATCAATGCAACCTTCAGGAGCTCTGACTAAAAGCATTGTCCAGAAAAGCCACCAGAACCTCATGACCTTGCCCCCAGGACTTGGTATAACGACATACCTGAGGTCATAATTGTTGGAGGCCATTATTTTGCTATTGGAAAGTCATCTCTCTGATAGGGGACTTTCTCCCAGGAGCACTGTAATTTTTATATGTAGTCCATGAACCACAAAAATGGTACTGAAGGATTAGCAGTGAGAAGCAGAGTCTCTCCTGGGTTTCATGTAAGACGCTTTGATTTACCCACAGCCAGATACGTTTTCAGTATTTTTCAGGTTGTGTTGCCCCACATCCGTGAAACACTCATAAAACTTTGCCAAAGCTCAGCAGTAAAATATGAAGAGTAAAAAAGGTGACTTGTTGATATTGCAAAATATGTAACTGTGATGTTAAATACCAAGAAATGAAAACTTGTGATAAGAACCAGTAAAAATGAAAGTATTTTTCCTCCACAATTAAGTATTATTTTTTTATGCAATTAGTCCAGTGTTGTGCATTTACTTCTTAAAAGTTTAAACTGCCCTTAGTAAGCTTAATTTTCACTGTTAGCTGAGGGTGTCTGTATTTTAAAGCTTGCAGGAGTTTGATTTCTGAGACAGCACCCTAAAATGTTTGACATGATTTTTTTCTGACACACAGAATACTCAATATACTACCAATCATGTCTTTTTGTCTACATTTGTATTATCTGGCAAAAGCTAGTAATATATCTTTAAGAAGAAGTGCTTGTACTCTTACTTTTCTAAAACAGGTTTTTCAATACTTTACAAAATTCTGACAACAAATGTACTGTAGACAATAGCTTTCCTATAACAGCAATTTCTCAACAAACTGACCTCAGCATTCAATAAGAAACAACTATAAATAGAAACTGCAGAAAAGTAGCTATCATTTCCTAAAACATTTTATCACGTTTAAATCTTCTGGTACTCTCAGAACACTATTGTATATACCACAGTTGATGGCTGTTTACAAATAAATATTAAGCTTGTTTTACATGATTTATAAAAATGTCATGCTCTGCTGTAATAACACAAATCAGTGAAGCTCATTCTCATTCAGAAAGAAACAAAAATGAATAAATAATGTGTATGTATATGGAGACATTATACTGACCTAAATACTATTAAGACTACAAATGTGCAAGTGAATTAAATAGTCTATGCTCAACTGTTGTTTTCTAATATATATATTTTTTTCAAGGCAATGCCTCATTTGATCCTGGCTGCTTGACCAGCTGCTTACCAAGGGCTTCCTGGGCACAGTCAGGGCGAGTGCCCAGACTGGGGACGGCTCCCAAGAGGCAGGTTAGTTGCAGCCTGTGCTCCCGAGGCTACAAGAGGTTAACCATATGGAAGTGGCCATGATTATCTGACATCAAGGCTAGAGGGATGCCTTGCGTTATTCACTCATAAAATATAAGCAAAGAACAGAAATGCAGCTGTAATAGGAAAATAAAAATAAAAATAAAAATAAAATCCTTTCTTCCAATCAAAATGTGCTGTGGCCAACCGTAAATTTGGCCAATTATGGTCTAATTATTACTGGAATAAAAGAGAGAAACCCTGACAAATCTGTTCTCATGTGTCCCTGGGGGATAAACATAAGGGAGTGGCCTGCTTCTGCCTATCTCTGTGCTGAGTCTCCCCATGTTGTGTGTTCCATACTGATCCAGTGCACTGGTGCTGGTATACATCCCAGATCAGAGGCAAGCTGTCTCATTCATAAGCATGACTTACTGATACATTGTCAAGTCACATAAGCAACACATATTAAACTTAAATTCCTGAAGTGATAAGCTAGGCAAATTAGATTTCTTTCCAAATGGCCACTTATTGTCTTTTAATATCTGCATCCTGAACCTAAATACTGTCAGAGGACATCCCCTCTTAAACTTGTTAGAAAGACACATTTGATTTCCTACTCACTGTTTTCTTTATTTATGGCAAAATAACAACAACAACAACCAACAAAACAAGAACACTTTCTTGTTACTTTCTTTCTGTTATCACCTAAAGTCTTCCTCATTACATGAGTTGCGTTCAGGAATAAAATAATAACCAGCACTTCACTAGCTAGTACTTTTCCAGGAAAGCACCTGATTACCTTTCCAAGGATCATAGTTTCTTGTGATCCATCAGACAGAAAATGTGATCTATTCTAGAGATATGTGCTCTAGAACAAAATAAAAGGTATTCTACTCAGCAGAAAAACATTTAGAGTTTTAAAAATACATTTTGGAAGTTGTAAAAAGAATTTTAAAATATTAAAATTTAGAAATAAAACATTTTGATTAGGGACAAATCGAGAGTCTTTTGTCAATATTTTTTAGATTTTTTTTCAGTTTTTTATTATTTTTTTACAAATAATCATTTTATAGCTGGGAAAAAATAAAAATAAAAAATTATACCTTTAATTAATTTATGATCACAGCACACAGAAAACATGAAAACACACCTTTTCTACAGACAGCTGTGGTTTCAAAGGATTTAAGTCTGAAAAATCACATAACAAAAGAATTTCAACCAACTCCCTGATTTTCATCAGAGCTGACTAAAATATTTTCAAAGACAAGATTTTTGTAATAAAAAAGTTTACTCCAATTTGCATTGACATCATTAATTTTAAATTTAATACAGAATATTTTCAAAGTAATGAAAGAATAAAGTGAGATTAAGCAGACATTTTTACTGTGTGCAAAAGGAAAAAAATATATATATGAAAGCTTAAAAATGTTTTTGTTGTTTTTGTTTGTTTGTTTGTTTGTTTGTTTTCTTTTTCTCACTAAAATTCCTCCCTGCTTCTCCAGCAAGAAAAACAGAAGAGGAAAGGAAAATGATATACACATCTTGAAGTAGCATATACACTTTTTTGGTTCTGAAGCAAAAAAAAACACAAAAGTTTCTAGTTTTCTTAGTTTTCTTTGTTGGATAAGAAGAATGTTGTCAAATCTAAACAATAAAAAAAACTTTTTCAACTCTTCCTTTTTTTTTTTTTTTTTGTTAAATAAAACAATTTCTCTGTAGGTATAAAGGTGGTAAGTAAGGCTTATGTCATGAAGTATATCCTTTGCTGTTTCTTGCTATTAAGTTGTGTAAAAAGGAGGTATCAAAAAATGTCTCTCTAAACACCTGCATCATAAACAGTCTTTGCTAGCCTCCAGCAGACAAGCCAAGGCAGTTACAGGACCATAGGTCTGATATATAAGGGAAGAAAAAGCTGTTGATTCACATTTACCTGGATCTACCTCATAGCAGTCATGAAGGAGCTGCTGGGAAAGCAACCATAAGCAATCATTCCAAAATTTTACGTGAGGAAAGCCCTGAGTGAAGGACTGTATTTCATTTTCCACAGTTGCATGATTCACCTTTTTGAAGCCTGAATATATTGGTTGTATCTAAAGGAAGCACATTTCATTCTTAGGTTAGAAACCACTATGAGACACTGAAGGATGGGATAGTAATGTCAAATGTAACCAGAACAGTTTGGTATATGTAAACTGAGAGCTCCTAATCCTAGAATGAATTTTCATTAATTCTCAAATTATTTCTACCTCTGAGTGAAGACTGACTGGTAGGTAATTAGCTAATCAGTCATATTTTCTCTTTTAGAGCTATTTATCAAAAAAGATTCTAATAGATTATTTTAGTCAGATTTTACTTCATTCAGGAATATAATTTTCCACCAGAACACAAATAAAGACGTGGTTTGACTCTACTCATAGGGTCTATACAAACAGACCTTTTCCCTAAAGCAAATCTATTTTACTTTACATTGCAGATTAATCCTTTTAGAAGAGGCAGGAATGTGAAATTATAAATACTAGAGATTTGCTGCCACCTCTGCCATTATTTATACTAATACAGCTATTGCAAGGGTGAAGATGTGCAGCAGGAAATTATTTAAAATAATTTTCTCCAAATCTTACTTCTGACATCATGCCAGAGTTAACTCCACTCAGTTCAGGTAACTGCTTTTTCAACATCAGAAATAGATGTTAAAAATGGTATATCTATTTACTCTGTTAAATTGAGTATTGTGTTAAACATATCATCTTCTATTTTTCTAAAGCTGCACATTGCATTCAGGGATGATCTTTCCTTCTTTCCTGGCTCTTCCATGTAAGATTATAGCTGTTTTCTGAGCCATAGAAGGAAGATCTTGACTGTGATTTTAGATGACACTAGCCTGTAGCTGGGAAAAGATCTTTCAGTTTCACGTTTTTCAGGACATAGTGTAAGCTGGCTTCAGACACTGAAGTGAAGATTCATTTTGTTTTCTCCTTTTTCGGGATTAGAGGATTTTTTATTTTTGGCAGCACTGGATATTATTTATAGCCTTGGGTTTAAAACATTCTGCAGGAGAACCATTGGACCCCGTTGTTTTACCTTCAGGAAAGAGTTTAACCACTCTCAGCTATTTATTGTGCTGTCACATCTTCCTTCATTCCTTCTTGTTCAGAAAGAAAGAACAACCAGCAAATTCCTGCTAGGGATGAGGAAACCAGACAATAACAAAGTTGGAAATTATGCATATTTTTGTATTAAAAAAGTAAAGAGTGTGTATAAATACTTAGATAAATGTGCATGCAGATACACATAAAATCAGCTGCGGCCATCTAGATTTCCAAGACGTGAAATGGTTATTTTCTGTCTTTTGTCTTCTTTTGAAGCTCCCAACCTACTATCTTTAGTTACTGTTCCTGTGGCAAGAACATGTTAGGTAACTTAGCTTTTGTAATTTTATTTTTAACTTCAGTTGCTTTAATTTTTCCATTTTACTTCTGTCTTAAAGATTTTTTTATGAAAGAATATATTTTTCCTCTCATGAAAGAAAACAGAACAAAACTAATCCTTATATATTTTAACCTCAGTTTTCCATGTCTCCACTATTTCCAACTTTGTCTCTAAGTTCATTTAAGTTTTTGCCAAACTCAGTTGTATCTGCATTTTTGGCAAAAGCTATGCCTTCTGTAGTAGTACGTGGTAAGAGGAAAAATGAAAACAAACCTGTCTGCACAGAATCTAGGTTGAAGAGTAAATCCATTTCCATTGATGTAAACTGACTCCCATGAGATGCCAGTTTTCTGATGCTGTCATCATAGTGGCAATGCCAGGCTGCAAAGGGAGGTTTTGATTTAAGTTGAGAGTCTGTCAGCTACTGTAGAAAGTTTACGTGCTGCTGAGCAGGCTAAAGTAACCATTGTAGAAGACAAATCCCTTATTCATTGGCTCAGTTTCCAATTAATTATATATATAATTATTAATATTAATATTTCCTGTATATACTTTTAAAGAAAAAAAATAGCATATATATATATAGATTATAAATTGGTTCATAATGTCCTTCTACCAATTATTTTTTTGGTATTCACAGACATTTTGTAGTGATTTGTGCTTCAATGCAGAATCCTGTTATCCCTTGGTAGATTCTGAATATTTATTTGTCTGCTACAATAGAGTCTAATAGTTTTATTTATGACAGCCCTTTGGAGACTCCAGCAATTGTGTGCAGCCAAGATTGTTCAAGCCATTATAATACAAGATTGTGTTAATATGATTTGAATGGATAAAAGTTCTTTCAACTCCAAAAGAGGAATGGATTGATAGACATTGTTCTGTAACATATCAGGGTAAATCTTCTACTTTAATCCTCCAGAAAGTTATATTTTCTCAAGCAACTTTTGCTTGCAAGCAAGAAGATGCATATGGATTAAAGGTACCGGGGCATGAAAAGTACCAGGAATGAAATTTATTTATTTATTTATTTATTTATTTATTTATTTTGTAGCATAGCATAAGACATTCTATATCAACTCAGGTAGCTTTAAAACCTTAAAAGTATTTGGGGATATTCAACCGTTTAAACAGGGGGTCATTCCTTAAATTTGCCTCCTTGAAAAATGGCTGGGTCTTAAAAAATTAGCTAGTAAAGTCTACCTTATATAATATTGATTCCTGACATTATATTTAGAGTTTATTTTGTGGCAATCTTTCATTATAAACTTCATCTTTCAGATCTTGTCTATAGTAGCTCATTTGGTTTAGAAATATCATCAAAGACTATTGCTACCCAAATCTTTTTAAAATAGTTAATGGCTTGCAGCACTCACATACAACTATTTAGTTATTTATTTTCAGTAGAAACATTTTAAACTTTTCCCCTGCAAATGAGAGAGAGAGAGAGATGTGTGACTGACTATATTTCATAAGCACACATTTAAACACATGAATAAACTGTGGAAAAATATTGTTTTTCATGCTCGTTGGTCAGGAAAGAATCTGTATACAACAAAACTCTTTCTATGTGTGATTAGGTCTCTTTGAGGTTAGCAAATGCTTAAAGACTAATATTTATTTAAAGGTTTTGATGATGTGAATCTTTCCGCAATGATCCTTTCATCTGCTATGTTAACAATGCACAGTAATAGTTATTTTTTTCAGGAAGAAAAGTTGATCTTAGAGATGTGTGGTGATAACACAGTATTTATGTAACAGGCCAGAAGTACTAATAAGTACTGTTGCTGGACTGGGCAAACAAAGTTCATAAATAATACAGAAGAACCCAGTCTTGGTAGCAAACAGTGTTTGGCTATTTTCTTTACAAGACTAAAACTTTTGTTCTAAGTTATTTTTTAAATTTGTGTGCAACTGCATTGTAAACCAAAACTAAACCAAACTAGTTTTCCTTCTATATCCACCTTTATCTCATTCAGCCAATGCCATATCATTTCAGCCTGAACACTTTTCCAGGGACGATCATACTATAAAGAAAAGGTCTTGAATGAAGTAAGAAGAAATTTAACACATGTACATGCACAAACACACACACATACACACACACGCATGAAAACGAAGTGCAGTTGAGACTAGACATAGGCCAGTGACTGATATTTTAAGTTACATGCAAATGTGGCACTCTTTCCTCGTTCTGTTGCACTGCATTTGGATATTGTATGGCTCTCCAGACATGCTATGCATAATTTTACATACCATCTGCTTTACATGCCAGGTTCCATATGTACAATGTATAACCTAAAACCAATATTTTGATTGATTTGAGCTACAGTGGAAGCTTTTTGTTCTTAAATTGCTGGATATAAGAATACAGTCCTAAATAAATTATCTGACAAATGTATTTTATCATTAACAAATGATAAAATTTATTTTGAAAAAGTTTTTTAAAGATGTAATAATCACAAAGTGATTATTGAATAATCTCGCTATGATTATTTCCTATATTTGAACACTGAGACCTGTAAACACCTGTGACTGTTCACTTAATAACACAGTATTACAATGCCATAAACATGTTTCAGAGTCAGGCAAATGACAGCAAATCTGTAGTAGCCTAGAAAGAATTAATAGTAGCCTATCTGAATTAAGATAAGCAGCACTTGTTCTATAGGGTGAGGTTTATAAAGATGCTACAAGTGAGTAACTTATCCTTGTTAAACAAGATGAGGTTTATAAAGGTGCTAGAAGTGAGTAACAGGAATTTAAAATCTTCTCCAAGTGGTTCTCTGTACTTCATTATCTGGCTTCCTTTGACTCTGCCTTATATACTCAAATTTTATATACTCTTCAGTTACAGGTAAAACTAAAACCAAACCAAACCGAACCAACCAACCAACCAACCAAACAAACAAAAAAAAACTTTCTATTTTGCAGATGCTGTCCACAAGAACATCTGGCTGTATTCCCACATGCACATATGAGGAGGAAGTACTGGAACATCAAAGTGAAAAGAATATAGAATTTCACACCAATGGCTCTCAGGACAAAATAGAAGATTTATTCAAGTATATATCGTAATTTTGTGAACTACTGACTCTCCTAATCCAGACAAGGAAAGAGAATTAAACATAGCTTTGAACCATAAAATAACAAAACAAACAAACAACAACAACAACAACAAACTGACACCCAACCACCACCACCACCAACAACAACAAACAGCCCCTTAATATGGAATAATTGTATTTTTCACATTTGACTTGAAATTGAAATACTATCAGCAAAAATAGATTGTGGCATTATGGTGTGTGAGTAAAGAGCAGATAGAATAGAGACAAGAAGCAACAAAGAAACTCAAAATGACTTTTTCTCCATACAGTGTCCTATAAAATATGTATCCTTCACTCCCATATATGATACGGGATAAAAGACATGTTTGAATTCATAGGAAAATCAGAAATGAACTTGTGATATGACATTTGGGGAAGGATTTTTCATCTCCCCTATGTAATTCCAAGACAAGAAGAGAAAGAAATAATCAGTGAAGCATTTGTGCATTCTATAAGGTTTTTTTGTTTGTTTGTTTTTGTTTTTGTTTTTATCCTTTGTAACATGAACATCTTAATCTGTTCACAATGTTGTACATTCAGTTCAATCATCAATGACAAATTTGACCAGATGCTTACAAATAATGCTGAAGGAGAAATGCAGCACTTCAAACTTTTTCTACGCTTGCCTGTTAACACAAACATGTGCATAGAACGGAAATATTATTATTGAACACTAACTGAGAAAGGTTATTTTTCTTATGAAACATTTATCACAGTGTAATAGTCAAAGTCTTCAGGAGATATGGTCATAATTCTGATACTTGACAAGTTGTGGACAACTAGCAGTATTTTGGGAGTTCTTTCAGGACTCAGATTTGAAAACAAAGTAAAATAAAAGCATTTCTTCACACTTCCTTTTTAAATACGTTCCAACCAACTGAGAAGTTAGTCAGGTTATGGAAGTAAAAATAACTTTTATGATTTGAATATCAATTTTTAATATGATATTTAATTAGATATCTGACTATTCTAAATAACTCTTAATAGTGCACTGAACAGAAGATGTTCGGTGAACTAGAACTTCCATTTGTTACTGGATCTTTTTTTTATTTTTTTTCTTTCTTCATAAAATCTTTGCCATCCATATGAATATGGACATTTTAATTATTAAAGAGAAGCATTATTTCTTATTTGTATCTGTGTTGTGAAAGAGTTCTTTAATACTGCATAAGAAAGCAATACACATTTAGATTTTTCTCCTCCCTAGAGGGAGGCTGATCATGAGTTAAATGTTTATGCAACACCTTTCCTTACACAGTGTACCACATCTCTCCTATTACCCCTCTATCGAACCTTTCTGGCCTGATCCACAGGCCACTGAAGTCAGTGCGAGCCTATCCAGTAGCCTCAGCGAGCCTTGGATCTGGTCTCCCAGTGCTTCTAACTTTTTAGTAAGAAAAAAGATATACAACACCAGAATAGTATAAGGCGTGAATATGGTAATGTTTTGTAATGTCTGTGGATAAAACAATGGGCTTCAGTCCATCTTGATGTCAAAAACATCAAGAAATCATCCTGATACTTGTTCACTGCAAAGTGAGAATGACAATCCAGAAGATATTTCTGGCAGAGTGCAGCTAAATCTCTTTGGTTAAAAGGCTATCTTTTTGAAATGAAGTTTCTTTTACACATCTCTCTCACTTCACCTTCTCACAGCCTTCTGCCCAGTCCCCTTCATTTGAAAAGTACTCTGCATTGGCCAAAGCCTTCTTTCTCTGAAGTCAATGGGAGAAGGATCATGCTCAGGTTGTAAAACGCAGTGAGAAAAGACATCATTGTCAAAGTTAGAAGTATGAAAAACATTTTACCAAATTCCACTTTACCAAAACCCACTTTTCAACCTGCAGCACCCACCCGTTTTTGTCTGCCTTTCCCGCACATCACTCCTGGCGGTGCAGCCGAAGCAAAGCCCCGCTGCCCTCTGGCACTCGGCAGCGGGCTGGGACGCCGGGCTGCGAGGAGTTGGCCGTCGGCAAGCCCCAGCACCGCACCGCCGTGCGCTGAGTCGACGTCGAGCGTTTTACAAACATTGAGCCTTCCTTCCCTGGGGGACGGCCGCTTTTGGAGCCCACGGCACGGGACAGGGGCAGGGGAGCGGCGGGCACGGTTTGGCCGTGGTGCCGGGGCACCTGGCCGCCCCCCTCCGCACGTGAGCGCCCGGCGGAGCTCCAGGCTCCCCAAGACACTGGACCCCGCCGGCAACCCCAGGGGATGCCTCCAAAACCGAGGCGGGGAGAGCAGGGCACCGATCCCGGGGCGCACCGGGGGCACCGTGCGCTCTGCGCCCCGGCTCTGGCAAAGCGCGGAGCGGAGCCACCTCCGAAGGTCCCCATCCCGGCAAGGCACCCTCCACCTTTCCCTCTTCCCCGGGGGACCCCGGAGCGGCTCGGAGCCCCCTACTCACCGCGGTGCTGCAGGCGACAGCCCGCAGCTCAGGCGAGGCGCCCCCGCCCCGGCCGGTGCCCGCTGCGGCGCACGGACCCCGTCCCTCGGCGCCCACATCCGAGCCCCGGGCGCGCAGCTAAAAGTCCTTCTGAGGAGCACCCGGCCAGCCCCGCCGCCTCCCGCCTCAAGTCGCTGTCATCTCTCTCCCCTCCCCTCGTCCCCCCCCCCCCCCCGCCCCCCCCCGTCCTCCCTCCCCGGCGGGCGGCAGCATTATAAAGCGGTCCCTAAGCCGTGAGATCACGCACCAGCAGAGGTGCTGGTCCTCGCCGCTACTTACCGGGCATCCTTCAGAGCGGCGGGAGCGAGGGAGGAGGACAAGGAGGGAGGGAGGAAGGAAGGGGACTCCTGGCGGCGCTGCTCGGCAGCCTGGGCAGCTCGGCAGAGTGCTGCGAGTCAGACAGTGAGCGCCTCGGTGCGTGTGCGCTGCCGGGCACGGCCGAGCGGGCGCTCAGGCAGCGAGGGGCAGCAGGGAGAGGTGGCGGAGTTGTGGGGGCACAGCACGGCGCGGCCAGGTGCGGCCCAGCGCGCCCCCGACCCCGCGGCCCTCCGCGGCGCCCCGCGCCCCGCCGCCGTGGCCGGAGCTGCCGGGGCTGGGGCTGGGGGAGCCGCGCATCCTCCCCTGGTGGCACACGCACCGCAGTCGGGTGGGAGCGGGGCGGGGGAGTGTGTGGGGTTGATTAAAAATAATGGGTATAAAAAAGCTTAATCGCCAAAAAAAAAAAAAAAATCTGAAAACAGCGCAACTCTCTGGCTGTACTTCCCGGCTGAGCCCGGAGCCCCCCGCCTCGAAGCTCTGCGGTCCCGCGGCACAGGCGCGCTCCCGTTGCGCCGGGAGCCGCCACCGCCCGCGGTGCAGCACGGCAGCAGCTGCCGGGAGCGCCCAGCTGAGAGCCGGAGCCTCTCCCCGCGCACGGAGGAGCCTCCCTCTCTCCCTCCTTCCTCCCTCCCTCCTTCCCTCCCTTCTTCCCTCCTTCCTCTCCTCCCTCCCAGCCCGCCGAGGCAGGTGCAGGGCAGGGCCCTCCGCCGGCGCTGCGCAGCCCCTCCGCGGGCAGAGGCCGGGCTCCGCAGGGAGAAGCAGAGGCTGGCTTCTCCGGGACGAGGCCGGGGAGGTTTCGGGAGGAATCTGGGAAGCTGCTGCCCCCGGGAGCTGCCGGCGGGCCCCAGGAGCAACCGCGGCGGAATGAGGAAGAGGCGGCGAGGGCCCGCCTCAGCCGGGGAGCGGTGCGGTGCTCCTTCTCCTGCCTGCAAACGCTTCTCCTTCCCCAGTACGGCTCACCTTCCGCAGGAGCGCAATGACCTGCCGAAAGAGGACCGAGGACGGTGCATCCTTATTGCCGGGTTTCGTGGCGTGGAGGGGGGAGCCGGCGGAGAAGGGAGGGAGGGAGAGAATAATTATAACAATCATATGGAAAGGGAGGGTTGGAGGGGGGGCAACACACACCAAAAAAAGCCCGTTCTCGGGAGAGAAATCCAAAATATCCACAAGAGCATTGGAAGTTGCTCGCTTTGTGATTCGCATTGTAACGCTGCCGCCCGCTGCCTGCCTCTTCCTTCCAGCAGCGTACCCAAGAAGCGTGCAAGATGGGAGAAGGGGAGCTATGTACTTTTGGTGTGCTTGTCCTTCCCGGCTGTAGTTCTCTCCCTCAACCTCTGTGACTAAAAAAGAGAAAATAATAATAATAAAAGAAAGATCCTCACAGCCCTTCCTCTCCCCCCGCGCAAGTTCCGTGCCCATGTCCTGCAGAGCAAGGAGCCTCTGAGCGCAGGAGGACACGGCTGCTGTCTCTCGCTCCTCCAGCTGTGGAAATCCAGTGATTAGTGGTGCTGTTTTGGGGAAAAGATCGGATAAAATCTAACTTTTATTTATCAGCGACTCATGCCCTGATTTAAAACAAAGCCACCAACAGGAAAAAACAAACAGCTCCAAACCTCAACCCAGATTACACAGTTAAATGTATCGAGCTCGAGGTAGCATGGCTGTTTGCCAGAGCTATGATCCATTAACCTCTTTAGCTCATTGTTGGCAGGCAACAGTAGCACACGATCAAATTCTTGTGTTCTAAAGACAAGTCATTTTCTTTTTTGTAGTAAACTCCACTCTCCCACGTTGCAATTAAAAAGGGGTTCTTCAATAATAAAGCAGTAAGAATGAAATATATTGTGTTTTTCAGCTACTTCGTGTTCATTTTCTGGATTAAAAACATTCTCCCATGCTTAACATATGTAAAAAGGTAGATATCAACGTATGAAAAAATCATACTTTGTAACAACTATTTTGAACTGTTTTACCTTCACTATTTCATTATCTATTTTTAGACTACGTGCCGTTTAAACTTTAGTTCAATTTCTAGAGAAACAAAGCAAAGCCCAACACTTCAATTAGAGTATGAAAATGGGATATTATGTCTTTTTTTTTTTTTTTTTTTTTTTTTTCTTTATTCCCTATATAAGAAATGCATCATGGAATCACAGAATCAAAGAATCACAGAATGTCTCAGGTTGGAAGGGACCTTAATGATCATCTAACTCCAACCCTCCTGCTACATGCAGGGATGCCACCCACCAGATGAGGCTGGCCAAGGCCCTGTCCAACCTGGCTTTGAACACCTCCAGGGACAGGGCAAATAACCCCCAGGGAAGGGGCAATATATGCATATATGTCCTTTAATCCAGATACTTTTTTTGAAGTTATATTTTTATACATCACTGTTTGTGCACACATAGATGCTGTATATGTATATACCCATTATATAAATAACATAGTTCAAAATCATAAAAAAAAAATATTGAAAATGAGTATAGAAAAAAAGCAAAGCTAAAAACAGAGCTCTTAACCCCCCTGCTTAGATCTATAAAAAAGTGGAGAAGCCATAGAATTACTGATACAGAAAGAATATGAAAGATTATATCTAAAAAAAAAAAAAAGAAAAAGAAAAAGAAAAAAAGGAAATAAGGAAATACAACTTTTTTTTTTTTATTTTATTTTATTTTTTTTTTTACATTTTAGCATTAGGCTGACATCCTAATTGTAATGTGCTAAAATATTTGTTTTAGAAAATCTACATTTATAAAAGTTAAATCTTTCCCTGCTTAGTGGAGCTGTCTGGTCTTACAAGGATCTGTGGCAAAAACATGGGAAAGATGCTGGGGATGGGCTAGCTGTGGGAACATAGAAGATATGAGAAGGTGGTGTGTAACAGGGGAAAATGGGCCTTGAAATAAAATGCTATCTCATTTGGAGGAGGTGACATCAAGAAAAATGCTAACATCATTTCTCATGGTCAAGTTGTACTGTAAAACACTTCCCATTGCCAGGAGTGTAAGATAATACCTACATCATCTCGGGATCTACACACTTTCCTTCTCAATGATCATCTGTGCCTTGGAAAATTCCTTCAGAAAACACAAAGAAACTCTGGGAAATGCTAAAAAATCCAAGTTCATGGAAGTCACCCAGTTCTTGGGCAGAGGATCTTTGTTTTCCCTAAGGTTTTAGGGTGCTTTTGCTGTTGGTGGTGGCTGGTTTTTTGTTTGTTTGCCTGTTTTTGTCACTCTGACCAACTCCTCAGTCATAGCCAGCAGCCACCATGCTATCTTTGTCTGAGGAAACAAAGACACAGGACTCTTTGCTGCCTATTGCATGGTTTTAATCTGAGAAAATGGAATCTTGATGCCATTTTTGTTAAGATCAGTAAAAAGCAAGAACTGACTAACACATTATCAGAACGTTTTGAGTGCAGGAGAATGCTTGGCTTCAAGGGCAGACTTTTAGAATGAGAAAGAAAAAGAGATATATATATAAAAAAAGGATATATAAATCGGCACTTTAAAAACAAACAAACAAACAAAAATGATGTTAAATTTAGGCTATATTTCACCTGTTCAGGAAGAGTAGTGATTAATAGCTCAAAAATGAATGAGTGCTTTCCACTCTTGTAGATAACCTATTCAATATTGAAGGTAGGCATATTTTAGCTGCTTGCTTTTTTCTTGTGTTTCCTTCACAATTTTTTTTTTTTTTATGTTTTTCTTACTCAAGAGTTTTCAGTGTCAAATGGGAGATGTAGAGGGTATATTGTATATGTTGTATATGATAATCACATTGATAATAGCTGCTCCAAAGCTGTAATGTTCCTAGCTACCCAAGCTTCCTGTCTGTCACATGGTACACAAATAGCTGATATTTGGAAGATATTATTTTAAGGAATTACAAAGTTGAGCCCTCTGTTCTTTAATTATATTCTTTTCAACATATTTCTTTTCCTACTACAGGGTTTTTCTATTTCATTTCTTTCTTCTGCTACAAGTTTTACTGTATTCATTTTCACTACTGTAACTTGAAGAAATGTGTCACTTATTACAAACATGACAATAAAAATACTATTTGATAATAAAATAATAAGCAAAAAAAGGAATTTTCTAAGAAAAAGAAAATCCAGCAAAATACATCACAGAATTGTAGAATCATAATGTCTTAGTTTGGAACATCACCTAGCTCTCCCCCTTCTCCAGTGGCACAGACACCTCCCACTAGCCCAGGTTGCCCAAATCCCTACCCAATCTGGCCTTCAACACCTTCAGTGATGGGGCATCTACTACTCTGGGCAATCTCTTCCAGTGCCTCACCACCCTCTGAGTGAAGAATTTCTTTCCAACCTCCATTCTAAATCTCCCCTCTTTAGGTCAAAACCATTCATCTTGTTTTAGCACTATGTGCCCATGTAAAAAATTGCTCCCTATCTTTTTCATAAGTCCTTTTCAAGTATTAAAAGGCTGCAATGGGGCCACCCTCGAGCCTTCTCTTCTCCAGGCTGAATATCCCCAACTCTTTCAGCCTTCCTTCATAGCAGAGGTGCTCCAGCACTCTGATCAACTTCATGGCCCTCCTCTGGACCTACTCTAACAGTTCAACAACCAAAGCGGTTGGCCTTCTAGGCTGCAAGCATGTACTATTAGCTCATGCCCAAATTTTCATCCACTGATACCTCCAAGTCCTTCTCTGCAGGGCTGCTGTCAACCTATTCACTCCCCAGCCTGTACTTATGCTTGTGTCTACCCTGATCGAGCTGCAGCACCCTGCACTTGGTCTTATTGAGCTTCATAAGGTTTGCATGGGACCACTTCTCAAGCTTGTCCTGGTCCCTCTGGATGGCATCCCTTCCTCATATTGGGTCAACTGTGCCATTCAGCTTGTTATCAACTGCAAGTTTGCTAAGGGTTCATTTGATCCCATAGTCTATGTCATTAATGAGGATACTAAACAGTTTGGATCCCAATTGCCATGTATAAGACTGAGAATATTTAAACTCCTATCCTCTACTACAATTGGTATATGACTGTATCGTCTGTAATCTCATTGATCTTTTTAAACCTTTTTTTGACACTCAAACATTTTCTAAGAAAGTAAACAAGATGGAGAAAATGATATTGAATGGTATAAGATGGTTCCTCTTTCTTACGCAAAGAAAGGAATCAAGACTGAACCTCAAAATACTGGTGTTTTGACAAAATATTGAATCCAGGTTGAAATTTAACATCTGTCCATTAAAATTCATGTTATTTTTTCACACGTAGACACATTCTCTCACTTGTTCAAAAATAATGTAGCTAATGCTGATAGGAATATGTTCTGTCTGCATTTTCAGTTTTATATTCAGGTTCCAGTAACAGTTCTGGTAATTAGAATATAGTGAGGTTTTATTTGTTAAACACCTGGTCTGTCATAAAGGTATGTTTTATGTAATGATATCACATTTTCTAAACCTTGCATTATGTTCCATTTAAAGTATCTCATACACCAACCAGTTATTAATTTACAGAAGATTGCCATAAATGTATGGCCTTATTTTATGGAAAAATAATTGTGCTCTTCAGAAACTTCAAAAAAACTAAGGTGCTTAAGGATCTTATAGGATTATGTAAATTAATATATTAGAAGAATAAATATAATTTTAAAGAAACCTAACAAATATTATTCTTCTAGGCTGGAACATGCCATCATAACCCACTAAAAACATGCTTCACTGAGTCAGTAAATACTATATTTTTGAGCTGTCTGCATATTATTGACTTTTCTGGTTTCTGCAAAGCATTACATCAGATGTCCCTTCCCCCCATTGTTTTTATACCAGAAAAATCAATTCAAATCTTGGATATACAAAGCAACAAAGGTAATCTAACCTTGACACATTTCAGAATTTATACCATCTCCTCCTTTATTCTGTTGAAGATCTACTTTGCAGGCTTATTTGCAACACCTGAGAGTTTTGACAACTCTTTCTAAATATACAGGAAAACATACTAAACAATAATAGATTGAGAACTAGATTATTTAAAATCATAGTGAAATGTGACTAGCATGTTAAAGAGAGACTTTCATCTTAGGAAAAAAAATCCAAAGATACTAGGCTTTGAATCAAATTCTACCTTCAGATGTCCATTCATGATTTCCTTTAGGAAGAAAAATCTGATGTACAAAAATCTAACATAAATTTTAATAGAATATCAATATATACATGCACCCAGAATTATCTGGTCATTTGGCACCCATGCAAATCATCATTTTCAAAGTTTTATAGTGTTTTTACTGCTCTGCTCATGTCCAAACTAACATACAAGTCTTACTGACCTGTTTTCCATTCATATAAACACTAACGAAATATATGGGGCTTGTATATAAGAGGAATAACTCTAAGCTATTTTACTATCCCTTCCACATTTGTTATTGTTGTTGTTTTCCTTCCCTTGAAACCGCCATCATCTTATCCTGCTTATAGCTTCTTATAACTTTGCTAAACTTCAATGTTCTTCCCTGAAATTCTGCATGCCGGAGGTTTACCTCATGTTACATATTTTTAGCACATCCAGCAAAAATTATTTAGCTACTTCTGAGCACAAGATTGATTTTATTTTATTTCTTTCTAATGCATTCCTTATAAGACTTACTTTCTAAGAACTATAGTATCTGCAAGCAATGGAGAAGAAACTTGTAGGCTGACAGGGTGATAAGTATTTAAGTAGTTGAGGACTTCTTGGAATCTGTCAGGACACCTCCAAAATCTCCCTAGTTCATGAACATTTGAAAACTCAGTTCACACATGCTAATAGCATTTTGAATTATGCAACTATATGAACATCTTTAACTGCTCTCCATCCAGATATATTCAGATGTTGCATAATTTTGTCGCACCCAGTGCTGTTGTTCTTAAGCAAGATTCTGTCTTTCCTATGTCCTTCATTTGGTAAGAGCCAAAGCTGCACTGAGAAGGAGGCTTGCTCATCTGAGCGCAAGAATGCAAACAGTCTTCTCTGTCTGTCTTGGGACTGGGGAACTGGCAAAGCTGGAGTGAAGAGAAGGGATTTCAATGATATTTCAGAGAAAAATTTGAAACCTGGTTGAAACTGGTAGTCATCTGACTGAGTTTTACATGACTGAGCTTGAATGACTAACTGATGGGTACAGGAAGAGAACATGAGAAGAGACAACAGATCTGACTGTGTGGCTGTCAGATGGGAGAACTATGTGAGAAGTTTATAATTTTGGATATGATGATAAGGAAAAAGAAGAAATCTAAATACTGAAGACCGTAGTTGGCTAAGTGAAAAAAGTCAGGTGGAAACAAGCCAGTGAAGATGTGAACCTTAAAAAGAAGTCCCAGAAGTTGGGGAGAGAGAGTGGTAAAAGACATGAAGGCAGAAAAAGAAACAGAAGAGTCTTTAATACTAGATCATACTGCCATGTGGAACTTGGAAATGAACCAGACATCCCAAACCTCAGCATTTATCTGTTATCAATAAGTATCTTTTAAATCTGTAAAGTGTGCTCCTCACTCTCCTCTGGTGCAGCTTTGCACAAGGGATGACCATCTGCTACCCCTATCAATCCTGGCATTAGCTCTACTGGCAGAAATATATCCTGTAGATCTAACTTTGATCTCAGTGATGAATCTTACTGGTATCAGACTGTATTTTTGGATTATTATTATTTTAATTCTTCACCAAAGAACAGAGAAGTGATAAAAACTGGAAGAGGAATGAAAGAAAGAGAGAAATGAAATGCAAGGAAACATGAGGAAAGGCAAGGAATCATAGAACAGCTTAGGTTGGAAGGGAGCTTAAAGATCTAGTTCTAACACCCCCTGCCATGGGCAGGATTTCTGGCTGTGGCCATCCAACCAGTTCCTTATCCACCAAATGGTCCACCCCTCAAATCCATATCTCCCTATTTTGGTGTCCTGGTTTAAGTTAGGACAGAGTTATTTTTCCTCCTAGTAGCTGGTAGGGTGCTATGTTTTGGATTAGGATGAGAAGAGTGCTGATAACATGTCGATGTTTTAATTGCTGCAGAGCAATGCTTACATTAAGCCAAGGACTTTTCAGCTTCTTGCTCTGTCCTGCCAGCGGGCAGGCTGGGGGGTGCAGCAAGAGCTGGGAGGGGACAGACCCAAGACAACTTACCCAAACTGGCCAAAGGGGTCTTCCATACCATCTGATGTCATGCTAAAAAAGATATAGGGGTGGCTAGCCAGGGTGGGGGGGCCGGCTGCTCGGGGTTGGGCTGAGCATCGGTCAGCGGGTGGTGAGCAATTGTACTGTGCATCACTTATTTTGTACATACTATTATTATTATTATTATTATTATTATTTTCTATCTTAATAAACTGTCTTTATCTCAACCCACAGGCTTCACTTTCCTGTTTCTCTCCCCCATCCCAGAGAGGGAGGACGGAGGGTGAGCAAACAGCTCTGTGGTGTTTAGCTGCTGGCCGGGTTAAACCACAACATTTGGAAATCAAGATGTCATGTAGGACTGTGTTAAAGGCCTTACAGAATTCCAGGTATATGACATCAGTTGGTCTTCACTTGTCAAGTGATGCACTCACTCCGTCATAGAAGGCTACCAGATTGGCCAGCCATGATTTGCCCATTTGCCCTTGGTGAAGCCATGCTGGCTGTTTCAGATCTCCTGCCTTGTATGTGACATGACATTGCTTCCAGGAGGATCTTTACCATAATCTTCCCAGGCACAGATGTGAGACTCACCGGTCTGCAGTTCCCTGGCTCCCCCTCTCTGCCCTTTTTAAACACAGGAGTTCAAACACTACTGAGAAAAAAATATTAATTACAACTTCAGAGAAATTTCTCCAATACCATAGAATCATACCAGTCAATATTCCATATATATACCTCACAAATTAATATTAAGTTATTGTAACAGCATTTCCATTGTTCCAATTTTAGACTAGGGAACTGAAACATAACAAATTAGAGCAGTAGTATCTGCAGATTCTGACATTAAATATAAAAAACTAGGAATTAACATTTTACTTAATAATTTATTATTATTAGTATTATTTTTTTTTTGAGAGAGGTGAACAGAGGTGAGCCCTTCTACAGACAAGACCCAGGCTTTTAAGTAGTGTATCCAAATATAAAATACTCATAACTTGTGAAAAACACATTAACAGTTCAGTAACATTGGCTTTTCCACCATTCAGCAATGCAAGGTGATAGTATTCCGCTTTTCATGCCATCCTTCAAATGGCTTCAGAATGAAACATTCACTGAAAAACATTCTAAAACATTTTTACTTCATAATGTCTAAAGTCAGGGAAAAAAAGGAAAAGAAAATGAAAAAATGTATGACAGCATTATTTAAATTGACACAACTTAATTTACCCCCAGAGATGTGCTATCCTATACACTGATGAGGAGATGTCCTGTAGAAACAAAAAATACCTTAATAACCCATATCTGAGCTAAACTGGAAACCACTTATGCTTCAAACTTAGATTATAGCCAAGTATTTATTAATTCTTGCATCATCATGAAAATCTAACTCCCAAAATAATCCAATACTTAAAAGTTTGCTGAATATTTATTTTGGAGCTAAACTGGAAAGGTTTGTCTGTTTTCCAGAAAGTACCTGGAAAATTTCCAGCTTTGAACTTGACACCCTGCTTCACTTCTGGTGCAGTCATTGCATTTTTCTGAACACAAGATATTACACTTACAGCGGGAGAAAAGATCCAAGCAGAACTAGAGGAAATGGAAATTGCTTGGAATTTCTGGAGCTGGAAATCTTTGCTTCTCTCTCCCAGCTTTCTAACAAAAGAGTTGCCAAAGTAACTTTTCTTGTTTTCTGATTGGAAACAGTGAAGAAAAAGTGAAATATGACATTTTTTCTGTTACTGTCTGCACCAAGAAACTTTTTTGCTAGATTATGCCTTCAGAGAATTTCAACAGGACATGAAATGTTACAGTTATTTTCAATTTCATTTTCCACTGAACCTGAAGAACAAAAACCTTAAGATTAACAAGAACTGACTGATATACAACAGAGGGGTTTCTTTTTCTCTGATTAAAAAAAAAAAAAAAAAAAAAAAAAAAAAAAAAAAAGCAGGAAGGACTTTTATCTGTGGAGAGTTTTGTAAGAATCTCTAAATTAATATTTCTCCTGAATTATTCCCTTGTTGACTAGGGTATTGACCTGAAAGTTTTTGTTTGGTCATGATAGACTGATTTGTAATATTCCCAGAACAGCTTGGTTAAGGTCATGGCAGCTTGTGGTAGTTTTACCATGCTAGGCAGCTGAGCACCACATCCGCTCTCTCACTCCCCCATCTCAGATGAGGAGGGGAAGAAGTAAAGGAAAAAACAACTCACGGGTTGAGATAAGGATAATTTAATTAAAGAGAAAAAAGAATATTATTAAGGAAATATTATTATTAATTAAACCATTCAACTAAAGGGAAAAAAGGGAAAGGGGAAGAGGGAGGGGGAAAGGGAATAACAAACCAAAACAAGTAAAGGCTATGTGGAAGTGCAGAGGAAATAAATTACTCTCTACTTCCCACAAATGAGCGATGCTTGACCACGTCCTTGAAGTGGGGCCTCAATGCATGTGGGCGGTGTTCGGGAGGAGGACAGATGTTTTCGCAACGAGAGCCCACCCCTCCCCTCTTCTTGCTTTTTCCACCTTTTATTGCTGAGTGTGACATCATATGGTATGGAATATCTCTTTGGTTGGTTTAGGTCAGCTGCCCTGGTGATGTTTCTTTCCCACCTTTTTGCCCACCCCCTAGGAGGGTCAGAGAGAGTCCTGATGCTGTGCCAGTGCTTCTCAGCAGCAGACACAACACTGGTGTGATACCACTGCTGTTCTAGCTACAAGTGCAGAGCTCAGCACTGCATGGGCTGCTGCAGGGAAAGTTAACATCCCAGCCAGACCCAGTACACAGCAAAGAACTGTTTTACTTCATCATTTCTGTAACCACTATTACTGTAGCCATACTTTGGCTACAGTATGTTAGTATGTTACAGTTAATTTTACTAGTTCTGGTGGAACTACACTGGAGACTGCTTCTCTAAACTTTGACTGACCTACATGCCTATTTGAATCCATGCATTTTAACCACAGTGGAGAGATGCAGAAGAGCTAGGCTCTATGCTCTTCTCTCTGGAAATCACAAAATTGAACATGCACATCTCAGAACCCTAGCCTTGCTGATGTGCTTCCTTCTTGAACTGTTGATTCCCAACAAGCTCTGGACAATGGAAACAACTGAATTTCTTTAACTCATATTCTAGGTTTATGGAAAACAAAATGAACAAACAAAAAAAACAAAACAAACAAAAAAAACCTACCAACCACCAACAAAAAAAAACCTACAAGTACGTGTTGAATAATGTATTTCAAGAGCTGCCTGTGAAAGTGACTGTTTACATTTACTTCCATATTTAAGAGATTTTTTTGGTAACAAATCCAAACACTCAGCATCACATACGTAGTTAAATTTGTATTTCATGATATGCGTAGCTGGCAGAAACAGAGAAAGATAAGCAGCACCTGCACTTCACCTAAAAAGTGCATTTGTTCTTCTAGTTGGTCACCATATTTTGAAGATGGTGTACAATTATTTTTTATCTCTCAAGATCAGATTTTAGAATCTAATCTTTGATATTGCTCAGTTTTGTCTTAAGAGACACACATCACTGAACCTCTGTACGTTTAAGTTTTTTTGTATGTATTACTCTTCTAGAGTAATTTAGAAGCAGTGATGCCCTGGAGAATGCATAGTGAGAATGAAAGGGACATGTATCATGTATCCCATTTCCCTGCTGACTCAGGACATGTCAAATAATCCCATTCATAATGGGATTAGATATACCAAGATCTCTTTTAAAAGCTTTCTTCCCATGTAAACTGACTGGAAAGCCACAGAAAATTTTGCTTGGTGTAATGACTATCAGACCTTTTTATTTCCATCTCAATATCTTTATGTTCATCTAGATTTTTTTTTTCAACATTATTAATCAATTAGCTTTTTCTTCTTTATTTATCCATTGATGTATTTACAGACCCCAATCACCTCTCTCTCAGCTTCATTTTCTACACATTTTCCTTCCAAAATAAAAGAGTTTTAGGCTCATCTTAAATACTGGACCTCTGCTGCTGGTTTTTTTTTCCATAGCCTTCTCTGCATATATTGTCATTCAAAGTTATCTTTCCTGACCAGAAAACCAAATATTGTTCTGCAGGCAAAGTTTAACCAGATCCCAGTGTAATGGTACCATTGTCTGACTGACTTCACTTTTTGCAATGCATTTTCAGTTTGCATTTGGCATTTTTATGCTGTATCATACAGGCAGATCATTCATTTAGAGTCTGACTATCACATCCCATTCCAACAAAACATTTCCAGCTGATAAGCCTCCAGCATACTGGAGGACATTTTGTTATTAGCTCCACGTGCATGACCTTACATTTCAAAATATTCCTATTTCTGTTCACTTAGCTCTTTTGGTATTCCTTTCTAATCTCCTCTGTTCTACCTTCCATGGATTCATGGCATCAGCAAACTTTATAATTACACATCTAAAACTGTGCCAGGTCATTAACAACAAACACCTTCTCAGATCTTATTTTGAGGAACTTGACTAGAAACCACCTTCTAGCCTGATACTGCTCTGAAATACCTGCAATATCTTTCTGTAAAAGAATGTGTCTTGGTTAATTTTACAATTTCTCTATTAATTTATTTTTATTTTATTTTTCTAAATTTAGGAATAGTTTTCCAAGTACTGCTATATGAAATATCCCACTACATTGTTTAGAAAAGATTGTAAAGTTGTCAAAGAACTATATGGGTAACAAAAATCCTCATAATAGTTCTCAAGGAAAGAAGAGGAATTTTTCACATTAATTTTAATGCAATAAGAATGCTTTCTCATTTATATTAAAAATATCTGTGGCTACTTATATATTCAAGCACAACAGAAGTTATGATTTCGATGCTAGAATACTTCAGTACTACAGTTCATATGGGGATTCTACAAAACCAAGTCTATCCTTTCTAGTTCTCCAAATGAGATGAGAGTAGCTTTCAGAAAAAAATATTTTTTAAACTGAAATTTTCAATTACTTAGCTGAAGTCTTCCACTAAAATTAAGGGTGATTCTTTCACTGGTTTCAGTGTACTCAAGATTAACTGGTAGTAATAAGTAATACATTTAAATTCTTGAAAAGTGAAAATCAAACCAGATCTTTGGTCATAATATATAGGAGTCAGGAAAATGATTAAAAAAAGAAAGTGTTTGATTTTTGTTTTGTTTTGTTTTAAAGAACTCAGCAACTGTGATACAAAGAATAAATATGACATAGAAGTAGGTCATGATCTAGCCAAGAATCTTCTATAGTATGCAATAATTTTATAAATATTCTCTGAAGTCATGTAGGCAAAATTACTACGGTGGGCAGCTATTATATAATGTTCCCATAAGATCTTTTTACCAATTAATAATACATCTCAGAACACATTTTTCTTATAATGTAGGCTATATGTTATTTCCTACTCATTTTCATTACATTTTCTGTCAACATAATTCATATTATGTCTGTATTTCTTTTGTGACTGCTCATATATATTGCATAGAGTTTGAAAGGGATGATTAAAGCATTCATGTATGTTGTATAATTTCTTTTTATATTGTATAATTTCTTTTATACATAGCTACAAGAACTGCCAGTGTTACCATGTCTTGCAGTTGTTTTATTTATTTATTTATTTCCATAGTTCAGGCTCCTCTTGGTAGCTTTATATACGTATTTTACACAGAGAAACAACTGTTCTAATATTCAGCCTAAATAACCAATCTAACAGGCATAAAAATAAAGCAAAAAATAGATATTAATCCAATGTCAAACAGAGTTTACTAGAATATAATTCAGATACCAAATTGCAAAGCGCTTTTAAGTACTCCTGTACTGTTTCCCTAAGGACCTTGGTTTCTAAACATGTTGAAGGAAAAGAGCTATATAGAATGCATAGTGGAAATTGGAAGAATATTTATTCTCTGTTAATTTATTATGGTGAATTGACATAATGAAGGATGACAAATAGGCCTTTTTTTCATCCACACAACACTACCCATTAAAATGTGAAAGTTTTCTGTATGAGTGTGAGGAGTAACACATTTAATTACACAAAAGCCATGTGTCATGTGTTGTGAATGCAATATGGGGCACAAGAAAAAAATAAATAGCACATTGCTAATAAAATATTGAAGGGGAACCAGAGCCTGTGCAGTAGCTGAACTGATTGAAAAGACAGTTTTTATATATGCATATATATATATATAATGCATATATAATATATTTAAAAGTAATCTTGGGTGGAAAAATTGCATAGAGACTTTTGTCTTTAACTTTTCCTCTATCTTGTAGGATGAAACTTGTTGCTGCCATTGCAAATAAGAGATTAGTACACAGAAATATCCATATTTAATATATAATAATAATAGGTGCTACATAACAACAATGGTGTATAATGATATACGCTCTGTATATAATGTTTATCAAATCATATATACTCTATCTATAATATATAGTTTATAGTTATCTACATATACATATAAAATATTAAATTATTAAATACATTATTAAATAAATAGTTAAATATTTTCATATCTAATTAAAATCTTCATTGAATTTAATGAAAGTAAAATGGACGTGATTTTGACCTTGTTCATTTTGATGAATAATGAAACTTCATAATTTACCATGCAACTTGTCTAAAAGAGTGATAGGCATGAGTATTATTCATCCTGTAAAAACAGCAAAAACAGTTTCATATTTATAAATTACCAACAAAAAAGTCTCCGTTAAAATAATAATAAAAAAAAAAAAACACAAAAAAGCAACAACAACAACAATAACAAAATAAACCTCTGTATGCAGTTATAAGTACTTAATATCTATCATTCATCAACAAATACAGCAGAGACAGGTTTGCAATATAGGCAAGGTTAACAGTTAAAGCACAGTACAGATTTTCTTGTTTGATTTTGTTAAGCATGATACAATTTTTATAGTGGTCAAGTCCAAGAGGAAGTGGAAATTACCATATGTAATGCAACAAAGCTAGCTCTCTGTGAACTTTGAAATATATGCAGTATTGAGGAAAAAAAAAAAAAAAGCTACATTAAATGCATTCATTTGCAGTTTGTGTACTTCTGCATGACACTTCCATATGTTTTAATTTTTTTGATTGCTGTTCTTTATATATCAAACAATGAGAAAACAAATCTGTTTTATTGGTACGTTGGTTGGTTTTCTTCATCTAAGCACAGTTTTTGTAAAGGGTACTGGAATTTCAAAAACATTCTTACCTAGGGGGTTAGCGAACTCAGTGACTCAAAGATCCATTGAGTCTAAGACAAATTTCAACAATTTTTTTGGTAGAGAATTTTTTCCAAGATGTAGAGAGCATTACTGACTGATTGCTTTTACTGGAGATTTTTTTTTTTTTTTTTTTTTTTTCCACAAGATTCAGAAATTATTCTACTCCTTCAAATTACCATTAACTATTTTTTAAATTTTGTTTCTCTATCAAGAGAGAAAAAGCTGTACTGCAGCGAGACAAAATATAAACAAAAATATGAGCACAACCTCCACTGTTGTCTTACTCAGAGAATCATAGAATCACAGAATTTTTTGGGTCAGAAGGGACATTAAAGCTCCAACCCCTCTGAATGGGGGGACACCTTCCACCAGACCAAGCTTCCCAGATCCCCATACAACCTGGCCTTGAACATGTCTAGGAATGGGGCATCCAGAACTTCTCTGGGCAACCTGTGCCAGTGCCTCACCACCTTCATAATAAAGAATTTCTTCCTTACCTAAATCTACCCTTTTATAGTTGAAAGCCTTTAGCCTTTATCACTAAGCTCCCTGATAAAGGGTCCCTCTCCAGCTTTCCTGTAGGCCTCCTTTAGGTATTTTAGCAAGGCCTACAGGTCTCCCTGGCGCCTTCTCTTCTGCAGGCTGGACAACCCCAACTCCTTCTGCCTGTTTTCATAGATGTGCTCCAGCCCTCTGATCATCCTCTCAGCCCTCCTCTGGACTTGTTCTAATATGTTTACTTCCTTGTGCTGGAGGTCCCAGAGCTGAATGCAATCCTCCATGTGGGGTCTCACAAGACAGCCTATGCATCCCTGCCTCTGTCAGGGGGGTTGGAACTGGATAATATTTGAGGTCCCTTCCTACTCGAGCCATTCTATGATGAGTAGAGTAGGGGGTGAGAATCACCTTCCTCATCTTGCTAGCTACATTTCTTTTGATGCTACCCAGGTTACAATTGGCTTTCTGGACTGTAAGCATGGACTGTTGACTTATGCTGAGTTTTTCATCAACCAACACCCTCAGGTCCTTCTCTGTAGAGTTGCTTTCAATCTTTTCATCTCCCAGAGATTTCCCTAACCCAGGTGCTACTCTTTGCACCTGGTCTTCTTGAACTTATGAGGTTCACGTGGGCCCATCTCTCAAACCTGTCCAGGTCCCTCTGGATGACATCTTGTCTCTCCAGAGTGTGGACCGCCCCACAGCACATAATCACAGACCTTGCTAACAGTCTTTTTTTTTTTTTTTTTTTTTTTTTTACCATGGCATTGGCCTTATACTAAAGAATCAAGCTATTAGAGAACTTTGCTGTCCACCAAGATCCACTGTCACAGAAGTTTATCAGTGTGAAATGTTTGATTAAAGAAAAAAATAAAACATAATGGGACCAATATCACTACTTTTTCAGCAGTTTTTTTTTGGTTTCTGTGCAGAAACTAAACTTTTAGTATTATACTGTTCAAAGTCTTATTTAAAGTGATTTGTCATGTCTGCCTGCTGTAAGACTCTGTTTTGAGCGCTAACGCTCTGTAGTTCTAAAAAGCTTTGGATTTTTGTAGTAGTTTTCTTTGAAGTCATCATAAAACATTTTATGTTTTGGTTTAATGTATTTTACTAATGCAAATCCTTTAGATCACTAGTTCTTTTTCCCTTTGTCTGTCCAGATCATTTTTCAATGCCCACATTTAGTGGCTTTTGCTGGACCTAAATATTTTAATGGCATATATTATTATTTATGGCAGGACTCTTATCTGAATGGATTTAACACTCTTTCTTTAATGCAGGGACCAGCTTCATGCCAAGAAGCCACAGAGAGCATTTGAAGACATGCCAGTGTCTTAAGGTCAAAGAAGGTGGGGTTACAAAACCAAAGAGACAGCAGCATCTCCCCAGCAGCCTGGAAATGACACTTAGGAGGGAAATAGTCAGTAAAGGATGACTGAATGAAATTTGCTTACTGAAGAGGCTGTTGATGATGCCTCATGAGCAGGATGACACTTTATTAAGTGAAATAAACCTGTTGCTATGGGGAGATTGTGTGTGATGCCCAGGACTTGTGAGGTTGAGGGGACACCTTCCCAGAAGGAAGAGGGGCTGGATGGCAGAACAGAAGAATCTGACCAGACAGATGTGAGGGTGGTTTTACAGCCTCCTAGCAACTACCTAACCCCAAGCAATCTTAAGAACATTAAATGCTACTGAGAGATTAGAAGAAGCAGAAAGTTTTTTCTTGCAGATTGAACAACGAATAACCTCCTCAAAAATAACATTTTTTTTTTCTTTTTCATTTTAGGGGTACTTTGTTTTGTAATTAAGAATATTTCTTCATGACTGTTAAACATGGTCAAGCTATTATGTTTATTTTGTGTCACATAGTGTCTTTTTATGTCTCTCTTACTTCATACCTGTTCACTCCTTCAATATTTAGTAATATACTGAAGTGTTATAGGAACAGAACAGATGAGGTAGAAAGCAAATTTTTGAAACATAGAGGTAAATACAATGAATACTTGTTTTACATATTAAGTCACAAAAGTCTTCCTGAAGTACTTATATACAGTTTACACAGAAGGATGTAATATGACACTGAAATAAGTCTACTACAAATTATTGTAAATGACATTTCTGTGGCTTGTTTCCTTATGTTTTTGTCTTTCTGCACTTGATTTAGAAAGAGATTCATGGAAAGTCGTAATTATTTTAAGAAGGCTGCAGGGAAGAGTGTTTCACCAGGTCTATAAATCTTTATGCTCTACAGAGTACCCCGCTCTCCATGTCTGCTTTAACAGAGTAAGAGAAGTATATCATAATGCCTTCAGTTGTCAGAGATTCAGGACTCTTTATAATAAGAAATCACAATTGGAAAAAAATTCACTGTAATAGTCGTGGTTACAAAGAGAAAAAGATACCAATTCAGCTGGCACACAGACATCATAGCAAGTATATGTTCCCTTATACAGTTAAAATATGTGTCAGGTTGGAATATAATATATATAATATAAATATGTAATTATATATAGTCAATATATATATAACATATTATATATTTACACATATATGTAAATATTTATATAACAATATGTATGCATATGTATGTATATAAACATATGCACACGTTGTAAATACATATATATGTACAGCTAGGAAGCCAGCAAATACAAGACTTAAGAAAGAAGAAGACTACTGAAAATATGGACAATTTTTGGAATATATTTGATAGAGAAAAGCAGAATGTAAACATTGGTCACCCTGGAATGATAAATAACTGCCTTTCAGCAGAAGAAACACCGTTTCTCCTGATGAAGTCCACAACAGATAGCAGGTAGGATTATTGCCTTTAACTGTCCTAAACATACCTTTGCAAAATAAAAATTTCCTTTTATTTTTCTCTTCTGCTGGACACTAGCCCTTTGTAGGGTTTACAACCCATAAAGTCCAAAGTTTATTTATGGTGGTTAAATATAGGCATAGATTTCTTGCAGATATCAGGGTTTTGTGGTTCAATCTCGATGGCATTTAAGCACCACTCAGCCATTTGTTCACACTTGGCTTTGGGGAGAGAACTGGAAAAAAAAGTAAAAAGTTTTGGGTTGTGATAAAGACAGTTTATTAGGACAGAAATAATAATAATAATAATGTGTATAAAACCAAGTGATAAACAATGCATTGCTCACCACCCTCTTACCAATGCCCAGCCTATCCCTGGGCAGCAGTCCCCTACCCCAGCCAGCACCCCCATATTAATTTCTCAACATGACTTCATATGGTATGGAATATCTGTTTGGCCAGTTTGGGTCAGCTGTCCTGGTTCTGTCACCTTCCAGATCCTTGTGCACCCCCAGCCTTCTCACCGTCAGGGCACTGTGAGAAGCTGAAGAGTCCTTGGCTTAGTGTAAGCACTGCTCTGCAACAATTAAAACATCTGCATGTTATCAACATTATTCTCATTCTAAATCCAAAACAGAGAAAACAGAGTACCATACCAGCTACTAGGAAGAAAATTAACTCTATCCTAACCGAAACCAAGACACAGGGAAACCTTTTTATTGGAAGTTTAGAGAGCACTGTACATAAAAAATTCACAGTTTTTTTTATTATTTTTTTATTTTTTATATAGTCATAACTTATTGTGCTTTGGGTAACAGTTAAGCTAAATGACTAGATGACATTTCATGCTCCTTCTTCCAACTTTTCTTTTCTTTTCTTTTCTTTTCTTTTCTTTTCTTTCTTTTCTTTTCTTTTCTTTTCTTTTCTTTTCTTTTCTTTTCT
>NC_048895.1:68573240-68579896 GCF_011077185.1 Oxyura jamaicensis | reverse complement strand
TCCTTTCCTTTCCTTTCCTTTCCTTTCCTTTCCTTTCCTTTCCTTTTCTAACAATTCTCTATGGCGTTTGACTGGTAAGCAAAAATCCCTAAAACACTTTATCTGAAAGTATTTATCCAAAACACTTTGTTTTAAGAACATCACAATGTTTACTGTTTCTATTTATATGAAGTCACCTTCTGGTCATTTATGAGGAATTCCTTGCTCAAGAATGGATGTCTATAGTCTTATTAACTACTCTGCAAGATAGGCGTGTTGCACAGTAAACACTGTTTTCTGAGTGCATATTAATGATACAAATTGAGAAAAAAAGAACAAGAAGTATTCAAGTTGCTGGAAACTGGTATCCAAACATTTCATTTTCATACATGATTTTTAAAAATGGGAGAGCTAAATAAAACAAAAATCTAAAGAAAGATAAAAAATAGGTCAGTCAAGAGAAAAAAAAAAAAAAAAGAAACAGCTGAAGTGACAACACATATTGAATGGGTTCTAGTCAACACTTTCCAAAAATGTAAAAAAAAAATAAATTAAATGTGTTTTAGTAGTTATGTAAAGAAAGTTTTTCCATTGCTGTATCAGATATTTAACAAATAACTCTCTTTTACCTGCTTTGCTTTGCCTTTCCATTGAAATTAATGGTGTAGTTAACAAAAATTGCAAACTTCTGTTACTCTTTCCCCTCACCATTTATATTTTTCAGTAAGTATGAAAAACATAGGTAGTGTAAAAGTTTGTCCTTCCTGAACAAAAATTTGTAATAAAAACTGAGGTAAAATTTAGGAGTTTTCTTTAATGTCAGTCTCTTATATATAGCTATTCAAATGAAATAAATATATTTACATATAGTCTATTCTCCAAATTGAACTCTTTACTGTATTAGTTACCTCAAACAAATAAATAAATAAAATCAACAAGTAATATATATATATATATATATATAAAGTATATTTAACTTGGCAGATTAGGAAAATGTGTAATCTTTTTATTAAAAAAAATCTGTTTATTAAAATATATATTTAGAATGATCAGTAATGCAAGGTGAAGATGTCATAGAACCATAGAATCACAGAATGATTTGGATTGGAATGGACCTTAAAGATCCAATTCCAACCCCTACCATGGACAGAGACACCTTCCACTAGACCAGGTTGCTGAAAGCCCCATCCAACCTGGCCTTAAACAGTTCTAGCAATGGGGCAAGGATGCCCTTTTGTAAACTGAAAATAAACCTTTCTTTATAAGAGTCCCACAAAACAAAATTTATCTTTCATACAAATTCTATTTTAAAAATGAAATATTTCTAATGATTTCCTGTTGCAAGGTGTAAATATGTTGTGTATTGGTTATGTATACTTAAATTAAGGAAAGACTATTATGAACTATCAAAAATACTAAATGCATAGATGAAATCATTAGGTCATTAAGTGATGAGAAATAATTTTGTTATTTTTTATCTTAGAGATTTCACTAGTGTTCCAAAATATCCGTAGAAATACTTCTGTTATAACCCTCCCTCAAGAGCATAAAGCTTTGATTCATCAAAACTCGAATTCTTCCATGCAGAATCACAGAATGTGAGTTGGAAGGGATTCACAAGAATCATCAAGTCCAACTCTTGGCTTCACAAAGGACAACCCTAAAATAAAGTCATATGCCTGAAAAAAATGTCCAAATGCTTCTTGAACTTTGGAAGGCTTGATACTATGACCATTTCCCTGGGGAGCCCATTCCAGTGCCCAGCTACCATCTCAGTGAGGAACGTGGACTTTTGTAAGGCCTTTGATACGGTCCTAAATGTCGTCCTTATCTCTAAATTGGAGAGATATGGATCTTAAAGGCGGACTGGAAGGCTAAGAGTGGGTAAGGAACTGGTTGGATGGCCACAGCCAAAGAGCTGCAGTCAACAGCTCTATGTCCAGGTGGAGATCAGTGATGCAGGTTTTGCTCAGGGGTCCATACTGGGATAGGTGCTTTATCAATGACACAGACAATGGGATCAAGTGCACCTTCAGCAAGTTTGCAGATGACACCATGCTAAGTCGTGCAGTCAATAGCCAGGAGGAAGGGATGTTATCCAGTCGGATCTGGACAAGCTTGACAAGTGGGCCCATGTGAACCTAATGAGCTTCATCAAGACCAAGACCAAGGTGTTAAACTTGGGTTGGGGCAATCCCAGACCTGAGTACAGATTGGGAGAAGAACTCATTGAAAGCAACCCTACTCTTGATGGACTAAAGAAGGATTTGAGGGTTCTGGTAGATGAAAAGTTTGCCTTGAGACAGCAGTGAGCACTTACATCCCAGAAGGCAACTGCATCATGGACTGCATCAAAAGAGAAGTGGCCAGCAGGTTGAAGGAGGTGATTCTTCCTCTCTACTTTGTCCTTGTGAGGCTGTACTTGGAGTCCTGAGTCCAGGTCTGGGGACCCCAGCACAAGAAAGACACAGACCTGTTAGAGCGAGTCCAGAGGCCATGAGGATGTTCATAGGGCTGAAGCACCTCTCCTATGAAGAAAGGCTGAAGGAGACTGGGGATGTTCAGCTTGGAGAAAAGAAGGCTCAAGGGAGACCTCTTTGTGGCCTTTCAGTATTTGAGCCTCTGGGCACAGTTTGCCCAGAGAAGCTGTGGATGCCCCATCCCTAGACGTACTCAAGGCCACGTTGGATGGGGCTTTTAAAAACCAGGTCTAGTGGGAGGTGTCCCTGCCCATGGCAGGGGGATTGGAACTGGATGATCTTTAAGTTCCCTTCCAGCCTAAGACATTATATGATTCTATGATTTTAATATCCAGCCTTAAGCTTCTATTACACAGCTTCATGCCATTCTCTCATGTCTTATTTCTTGTCACCAGAGTGCAGAAATCAGTGCCTGCTCCTCTGCTCCATTTGTGAGGAAGCTGCAGCCACCATGAGGCCTCCCTTTAACTCCCTCTTCTCTAGGCTGAACAAACCAAGTGATCTCAGCTGCTCCTCATACATCTTGCCCTCCAGACCCTTCACCATCTTTGTTGCTCTCCTTTGGATGCTCTCTAATACTTTTATGTCCTTCTTATATTGTGGTGCTCAAAAATGCACAGTGTACTCATGGTGAGACTGCAGCAGCACAGAGTACAGTGGGACAGTTCCCTTGATTTACTAGGAATGCTGCACTTAATGCACATAAAATATATATATATATATATATTTTTTAATTAATAGCCCATCTACTACCATGACAAAAAATTTGTCTCCAAAGACACTGAAAGACTGTTAGAAAAAAAAAATAGAGCAAGAAAGTATTGCTTTACATCAGAATAGAACAGTTTTTGTTTGTTTGTTTTTGTTTTGTTCTGCATTGTTTTGTTTTTGCTTAGGGTCCTCCTTTTATGCAGTAGGGTCTTGTTTAACAATCTTATTTAATAATCATTGTTTTTAACAATATGTAAGTAAAGAGTATTGGTGCCACCAGCTAGAGGCATTAAAATTGCTAAGATCTAGACAAACATAGGATTGACACAAACTCGAGACAACCCACCCTTGTAAGATTGTTGCTAATCCTTAGCAACTTACTTACTTACCTTACTTACTTACTTACCTTACTTACCCTTACTGATATTATTGATTCTGTAATTGTGCTTCTGTTACTCTAAATGACTTAATCTTACCTGGTCACTTTTGTGATCATGAAAATATTGTCCTGAAATGTTAAATAATTGTCATTGGCATTTAGAAATATGCTAGGTTAATCTATTTTTATATGTTTCTTATAGAAAGATCATAATTGCACTTATTGACTCTTATTTTGTCTCATTTAAAATATTTCTTTCATCAAGCTTTATCAAGGTTTATATATAAATCTTTGTTTTTCCTTCTGATACCAGTCTCACATAGCTCAGAGGAATATTTGGATTATTGGAAATCTCATAGGCCTAAGTCTGTGTTGTGGTCTCCAGTCTTAAGACTGAAGAAATATTAGTCTTAAGATTGTCTTAAGACCAGTCTTATGACTGAAATAATAACAGTGCTAACAGTGCTAACAAGGATAACTGGTAAAATCAAACTAATCCCCCTGAGGATTCATCTGTAGCTACCATTCAGATCAGGACATAGTTCTTCTCATACTCCACATAGATGTGTCAGTGATTTATTTGTTCATTTGTTCTAAGGACTATAGGACATGTCACATGTACAGGACTAAGATATTTCCATCTGCTCTCAGCTCTTAGTATTAACCTTCCAAAAGGAATCAAATTTGCAATATATTTTCTTTAATATCTATATATGTGATGTTTCCCTTAATTAAAAAATGCACAATCTGATTGTATTTTGTGAATATGGGTAGTAGAATACATAAACAGAAGAGAAAAACTTGTGTTCAACAATAACAGGCTTTCAAAGCAATTTCAAAGAAACAGACATCATGATTAGAGTTTGGTGCATTCAAAATGGAATTCACTACCAGTTCAGGGAGAGAAAGAGTGGGTTTCTAATATGAAGAATTGTCTGCTTCCTTGAATTTTTACTAGTCATGTCATGTTACATTAGACAGAGTAATAGAACATTAGCTGTGTAATGAGACATGACTTCTAAAATGTAAAGGAGAACACATTTTCAGATTGGCTAGTCCTGTTGAAAGTGATAGCTTGCATCTAATCTGCAATGCTTGTAGATATTATGCAAACCAGCTGTTTGTGAATTCCAGATCATTTGGAAATTGGAAGAAGTGTCAAATATGCTATCAACTTCTTAAAGTATTTATGTATTTTACTTTTGGTTTCTAGATAAAAGGAGTGTTTTGTTTTGTTTTGTTTTAGAAATTATAAACTATTTTCATTTAACACTTTACAGTTTTACTTAGATTCTTTGGGCCAGAGTTCCAATTGAATTAAGTTTTTGTTTCACTGAAGTTAGTAGAGCTTCAGACATTTAAACAAATTTAAATCCAGTCTATTTTACAGAGGTGTAACTGTTCTGTAGTCAATCAAAAGTATAAAACTTCATTCAGTAGTTAACAACATTGGTCCAAATGTAGTTTCCCTGTTATGAAATTATAATTCATTGCAACAAAAATAATTGAATTTTCATATAAAATTTATAAGGAAAGAGGAAGGCAGAGATTTTTGATTTCAGCATGATTTGAACCAGTCATAGTAAAGATCTTCCCCTTGAATTTCAAGATTTGAGGTATGTTCTCTAACCACTGAGTTGCCAGATAGTTTGAAGCATGCCAGGTGGTCTCCTCTGTTGCATGACTAATTTGACTAATTTCAAAAGGTTTTCTTTCCTCTCTTCTCTCAACCACTAGTAAACAAGAACAAATTTCAGTCCTTTTTTTTTTTTTTTTCTTTCTTTCTTTCTATGCTATCACTGTAGCTTTCAACCATATCCTGCAGCAAATCAAACCAGTTTTCAAAATCTGAATATTTCCAACATTTTGTTCTTGTGCTACTAGTACTTGTCATAGGGATGCTCTGCACTATGTATGAATCCTCCAGAACTAAATCACATTCATAAACTGCATTTTGTGTTTGGAAAGGGAGAACAAAATGGTTGTCATCTGATAATGGATTCTAAAAACTGAGGTACTAGATTTATGTTTTGTCTGTGTTGAATAACACAGACACAATCAATGATGAAAATAACTCTCTAAGTGGGAATGTGAGATTAATTTTCTCAGTAAAAAGAACATTGAAAAAAGGAATGATTACATATATGGAAATGCACATCTAGAGAATGCCAGGAGATGCAAGCTTTTAATGCCATAAAATCAATCTGCACATTGTGTCCCTTACATGTAATATTTACAAAAGTGGTTCTACTTTCAAGTACTTCAATTTATTCAGAGTGCTGTCATTTCATTAAGATATGTGTGCAAGGTAAAACTAGCTCCTCTGCAATCACTAGGAATAGTCAATCTCATAAATAGCAACTAATATTTAAAACAGGAAAGAAAGAAAAAGAAGACATTTTTTCAATGTTGATTAAAGATGAACATTTAGAAGGAAAATGGAACAGACTGAATCTATGAAATATTTTGTATGTAGTTTTTGTGAAACTTTCTCATTTATTATTACTATGCAATTGCAATCTCATATTTCTATACCATATTTTACCATCAGTGTGTATGACTTGCCAATATTTGGCTTCCTCTGAGCAGAAAATGCCAAACTGCTGAGCTGAATTATATTATCAAGCAAAGTACAAGTTTTTAGATGTTCTGCCTTTATTTGCATCTTGGGAATCATGTTGTTGAATCCTCACATGGTATCTTGAAAGAGCGCCCCTTTATAACTACATTTTTTCTACATATACTTTTTATTTAAATTTAAGATGTCTCGGCTTAACTTACATTTTTAATAGAAGTGAGGTCCTTTGGGTTCTTATTAGATGGAATTTAAGTACAAGATTCTCTCATCTGTGCCACTGTACAGGTCTTTTATTTGAAGGGTAAAAAAATATCTTTTGCATTTGCAGCTGTGGTTACAGACTGACATTCTGATGTCTTAAAGTTGCCAAAAACATCCAAGTTTTATATACGCTGTTTGAAATCAGTGTCAAATGGGCAAAAATTAGGAGGAGAAATTAATATATGATGTCTTTGGACCCTGGTGTAAAGTTTTGCACTCACAGACATACAGATTTTATTTATTCATTTTTTTTTTTTTTTTTTTTTTT
>NC_048895.1:68550702-68573140 GCF_011077185.1 Oxyura jamaicensis | reverse complement strand
TTTTTTTTTTTTTTTTTTTTTTGTTTTTTGGGGGGGGGGGGGGGGGGCGGCCCCGGGGGGGGGGGAGGCGGAGTGGTATTGGTGGTGGGATTCCCTACATTTTAATAAAAACCTTGTGCTGGAAAGAGATCTAGAAGCAGACCAAGCTATCAGATCATGCTTTCAACATCAATACTATAGTTGCAGGTAAAATTCTATCCCCAAAAGACAATTAAAAAAGACTACCTCCATGCCTGGCTTACTTCCAGCAAGTTAGTTTGTTTACATCTCTTTAACAGAGATCTTTAACAGAGATTTAGTTATGGAAGGCATTTATGTATACAAAAGAAGAATATGGAACTGTATTGTGAAGACAGCTCATTACTGGCAAGAAGGAAACCCATTATAAACCTTGTTGAAAGCCACCTTGCCTAGGCTATTGATTTAATGATACTAACCAGAAGTTGGCTATGATGTCTAGACTAAGTGAGAGTTAGAGAGAGCTGTCACTGATAAACAAAAAACAAACAAACAAACACATAAATAACATCAGAAAAAAGAGCAATTTAGCTATTAAGTAATTGCGGGATCTCTTTCCCATCTAAACTTTCCTATTTATTATTATTTTGATTTTGCTTTTGAAAAATACATAGATGGCTGCATACATATTTTAATTTCAGGGGATTCCACTGTAGGATTGTTAATGAAATATACAATGATTTTTGTGGGAGTGCAACATCTTACAAATCATTATGCAATCTACAGATAGAGTTTTTCTCATTGCAGGCAATAAAATAAAATAAAATAAAAACAAATGTAAAAAAAGCTAGATACGTAATTGAAGTTTCTCTTCATTATTCTGACATTAGCTAGCCTCAGGCATTAGAATCTGCTCAATTGTAATGAATCGTTAAGATTTCTGTTGGACCAAGGAGAAGATAACACCTCATTTTACTTTGTTGTTTGCAAGATTTTAACAAAATAACATCTGCTATCTTAGATTGTGGCTGATTTAATTTTTAAACACTTCTTCCCAACCTTTAATTTTCTGCAAAACAACCACATAAATTATTAATTCATATATATTTCCTCAAGGCGAGCTAGTCTTACGGTCCTTCATAAATATTTAAGAATTCCACTGCAAAATAAACAAAAACTTTCACTTAACTTTTAATTGCAAGTCCCAACAACCAGCAACAACATCATCAGCAACAGTAGAGATAAACATTTCAGGTAGATCTACCCCAGCTTTAGAAGAACATTTTGATAAAAAGATCTGGACTTCTTAGGTTGTGGAAATTCGATATGCTTTGCACCGAGTTTGCAAAAGGTGCATTTCATTAGTGAGAAGAAGAAAGTAGTCCAATGCTTGAATTTAATCTGGTCTTGACTTGAAAGACTCCTGTTTCCCATGAGCACTAAGTGCAGCACACATCTGCACCTGCACATGCACTTTCTCCACAAAGACATCTGTCAGTACTAATGTGGTGTACTCTCCAGGTCCAAATCTCAGTTGCTGTCTAATTCTGGCATAGGATCTGAGAAGTGAAGGCAGTCTTAAACTCCAGGGGTACCCCAGCATAATCCCAGCTGTCATCTACTTTCCTTTCCCCAAAGGAATTATTCTAATAACTATGGACCTTTATAGATGCTGTATTTCACCCCTCACCAGAACAATCCCCACCGGCCAGTTAAAAATGCTTTCCAGACCTTTTGGAGTGCTACAGAGATCACAAAAACAAATTAAGGTCTGGGTCCTGTGATTGAAAACAAATTAATTTTAACTTATTTATAAAAAAAATTCTGTTTGCAGAAGTGTGCTTTTCCATAAGTTTTGACTGGATTTTTCCCCATGTTCCAGATAAAAGTTTTCATGTTTTAGTATTGACTTGCGATGGATCTAGCATTTTGAAACATATTATTAGTCAAATTTATGTATTTAGGTAAATATATTACCTTTAGATATTTATTTATTTATTTATTTATTTTCCAAAGATAAAATCAAAGAATTGAATTTGAAGCTTCAGGTCATTTAAGAATGAATTTTATGTAGAAAATAACCAAATAAAAGTTTTGGTCATTGTTCCAAAGGAAGGAAGAGAAAACGACTCTTCCATAAAATGCAAAAACTCAATGTCAGCATTTTCAGTTTTCTCCTAGAAATGTAATAGAATTAGTTCCCTCCCAAAAAAATAAAACTTGGCAAAAGTCCAAGCCTATGTAACAGTGGAGAAATCAAAACATTCTGTATAGTATAGGGCAGCTCCAGCTGTAACTGCTTTTGCTCCCTGTTTTCTCTTCCAGCACCCCAGAGAGCATTTTGGTCACTGCTCCTCAGACATGGACTCATTGAGTCTGACTGTGCTTTCATCTTTCTAATGCTGTCCAGAAGTAACTCCAGGGAGGTGCACAAAATACGGTGATGTGAGAGTGGAGTAAGGGAGATTTAAAACAGGCCAATGAAAGTATTCCTGCTGCCTTGCCATATGGATATTGATTTATCTCCCTCAGGCTGAATATAATTGCCTGCTCTAATTTAACATCGATCTATCCACCCAAGTTTCTTAAAGCACTACACAGGCATCAATTAAATTGTTCCTAATACCACCTTTGTGAAGTAGCATAGCTATAATTATTCACACTTAGAAGATGGTGAGAGGTGAAAAGTGATTTGTCCTAAACTATTCAGTGCAACAAGCTGAGATTAAAGCAGAAGACAGTTATATCATGCCATGTGACCTGTATCAGATCATTCAGAGTTTTTCTAAAGGCAAAATATTTTCTTATCTAATAATTTGGGATTCTAGTGAAACATATTTGTTTCAGTAACGAGTGTTCTAGAACTGCTGCTGATCATATGGAATTAACCTATTAACTTGATTTGTCTTTTTTTTTTTTTTTTTTTCTTCTGGCCACTCATCTTAAAATGTAAAAAGCTTTCATTTTATACGCTTCAGCTCTTGATTGTTCCCTGTTCAGAATTTCTATGCATTATTTCATTAAAGAAATAACACCTTTTGCTGCTGAGATTAACAAACATGATTTTGCCACTCAGCTTTTTAATGTTATTTTATTAATTTGTGAGAAATCATCTAGAGTGCTAAAAAGGAGAAATAAGTACAAAATATTTCATATACACATCCAATAGCTCAGAAAAAAAATGCAATTTCCAGTATATTATTGAGAAAACCCAATGCTAAAACAACCCATGAGTTAGATAATTCTTTGAATCAGATAATAACTATAAACCAGATTAGGACTGGGTATCACATGGAACTTAGCCAGTTTCTCTATGCAATATATGACCTGAATTTAGTGAAGAGAAAAACAAAAGCACTATTACTAGGCTTGTAACCTGTGTGAGATAAATTCAAATGTAAGGTGGACATGGTGGATGTGGTCTTTCACATGCTGGTTCTAGATTTACCTGAGAGAAAAGGAAAATCATATTGATACTGGAAAGATGTGTAATATGTGTGAACTTGTCATCTATGATACATTTCTGAATGATTACACAGAAAAACTACAAGAACATCAATAGCACATTTCTTGTCTGACCTCACTTTGCTACATTGCTTGATTTGAACCACGTAATTTATTTATTTATTTATTTATTTATTTCGGTCCAGAACTTTGCATTTTGGCCTAGAACTTCCTATTTCAGTCAACTTTGGTCTGTAGCTAGGGCCCTGGATTAGCTTTAAACATGTTGATAATATGAGCCAAGTTGCTCTGGGCTTCACTGTTAACAGTCTAGAAAATTAGGAATATAAACACCTTAGGCTGTTTCTTTCAATATCTTATTTTATTTTATTTTATTTTATTTTATTTTATTTTAATTTTATTTTATTTAGTATAGATGATGCAGGAGAGGTTAATGAATTCACTCTTCCCTCATGTAAAGTGAGGTGATGGAAATTAATTTCCCTTGCTCTGCCTTTACTAGCATGATACAAATGAAATATATATGTGTGTGTGTTTTGTTGTTTGTTTTTAGTTGTTTGTTTTCATAATAAGATCTAGCCATGTAGCCTTATGTAGTCTTATACAGAAAGACATCAGTATGAAGAGATGTTTGTGCCTGGCCGAGGTCTTCCCATGAATATAATAGCATACAAAAAATGAAGAGACCTGGGTCAAAAGTTGTCCTGGTTTCAGTTAGGACAGTTATTTTCCCTCCTAGTAGCTGGTAGGGTGCTATGTTTTGGATTAGGATGAGAAGAGTGCTGATAACATGCTGATGTTTTAATTGCTGCAGAGCACTGCTTATACCAAGCCAAGGACTTTTCAGCTTCTCACTCTGTCCTGCCAGCGGGCAGGCTGGGGGTGCAGCAAGAGCTGGGAGGGGACAGACCCAGGACAGCTGACCCAAACTGGCCAAAGGGGTATTCCATACCATCTGACGTCATGCTAAACAATATATAGGGGTGGCTAGCCGGGGCGGGGGGGCCGGCTGCTCGGGGTTGGGCTGGGCATCGGTCAGCGGGTGGTGAGCAATTGCATTGTGCATCACTTGTTTGTACATATTATTATTATTATCGTTATTATTTTCTATCTTAATAAACTGTCTTTATCTCAACTCACAGGCTTCACTTTCCCGTTTCTCTCCCCCATCCCAGAGAGGGAGGGGGGAGGGTGAGCGAACGGCTGTGTGGTGTTTAGCTGCCAGCCGGGTTAAACCACAACAAAAGTTCAGATTCCCTCAGCAATACACCCAAATATATGTTCCCTCTGTGTTTCTTATCTATATGATGATGTACTCTCCTGTAAAAAGTTTGGGCTCTAATCTTTCCAAGGGGTGAGACTTATGGCAAACTGTCCCCCTTGTGTCCCATTAGTCTACATGTACAGCCTGAAAAAAAACTGTATTACATGAGAAATAATATGTTTATCCACTTACCCTGTAATGTTTACAGCATGTGCTGGTTCTCAATTACTTCAGCATCATCCAAAAAGAGAAAGCCTTTCCACCCCATGCTGACCTCCTTGTCTCTGATAACACTGCCCATTCTCTTCTCCAGACATGTGGAAATAATATTGTCCTCATACCAAGACTTCCGTCCTACATACTCGGAAACCTATGGTGCAGGTAGCCTCTAGGGCAAGGAGATTAAAGAGACAAATTCCTCTTTTGTTCTGTGGTACAATATTAAACATGAATTTCTTATATAGGGACGTCATATGGAAATATTTACTTCTACTGTCATTTATTTCCCCTCAAGTAAAAGTGAGTTTTGGGAATATATATTATCAGTGCTCAAATAGCACATTTTGTTTATGTGCTATTTAAAAAGGCAACTGTGCCTGGAAGTGCAATTAAGCAAGAAATGGAGATAATTGCTATTGTTAATTTTCCATTTGCAGAATGAAATGGGGAACTTTCTCATATATCCATATACACAAAGGGAAGCACAGCTAACTTAAATGTAACAAGTAGCAGAAATAGCAGCAAAAAAATATGAGCTTTATGGTGTTTTCCAGGAGGCAAGGCACATAATAGCTTCCTCTGATAAAAGTTCCCCAGTCAGAGAAAAGCATTTAATAGCAGCAATACCTGAAGCTCATACTGTGCAACTTTAAGCCTCACCTGAGCTGGGGAACAGTTGGACATATTCATAGGGGCTTTTTTATAACCCCGGGACATAATGTGTTCTCTGATCATTTACAAGAAATAGGAATGCTTTTCATATGCATGACCTTCTATGCATTTTACTCGAAAGGCAAGGTACTTATCAAGATAACACTGACAGGTGGCAGAGCAACTTGAACAGTACAAGATAGAAATTCTCAGCCAGTGGGTGGCAAGAAAAAATGGAATAACGCAGACTGGTGTACACTGATACATCTCCAATTACAGCCTTCTGATTGTACGAAATAGGACGGTAGGAGAAACCTGGACAGCTAACAACACAAATTCTTTTTTCCCCCACTGGAGTTCCTTGATTTTTCTTACAGTATACTTTCACAGTGAATGCAACTATGCTTTGTGCAGCAACATTCAGGATTGCTTGGAAAGGAAAAACCTGAGAATTATTTTTTATATTTTTCTTGTCTATGTACAAAAGGACAATCATTAGATTGGGAATAATGTGGCCACAACTAACCTGTTTAAATGAAGACGATATTTTTTGCAATGTTTTCGTTTTACACCATTTTCCCATTGTTGGATTTTGTTTTACCTTTTCCATGCCCTAAATAACCCCAAACAGCTCAAAGATGATATATCATCCTTTGGTATCTATTAAGTTTAAAGTAAGCTCTTTTTTATACCCTTTCACCTCCAAACATGCACCATGATTAAACTTTGATCTGACCTTTTTATGATTTTTTTTTTTTTTTTTTTTTTGAGCAAGGACAAGTATTTGGTAGATATAAAGAGATGGATTTTCCTCAACTTCCTTTCTTTCAGTCTGACTACTTTGTAATGAAAATGTTTCACTAAAACTGCTTTACTAGCATATTTTAGCCACTTTGGACTATTTTTTCTGAGTCAAAATAGTAAGAGACCCAACCCCACTTTATTTCAGATTTATGGTTCTTTTATGTTGGTGTGAACTATTGCATCTCTTAGCCACCTGTGCATAAAGTCGATCGTCTATATTTTTCTATGTATTTCTAATTTAATCAACAATACTTCAGTACTGTGCCAATATCTGTTGTAACAAAATAGCAGGTCAGATCTAAAGTTGTCTTTTACTTCATATGCACTTGTGCACATGCACATGTGAGCTATAAATACCCAGACACCTCTTGTCAGATATACTGGACTGCTCTCTTTAATTATCTCTCAATAAACTAAAAAATGTTTTAAAAAACCATTTGTATTATCTGATAATGCATGGGGCTTGCTGTACATTGTGTTAAGTGTGAGTTAATCTCTCACACAATGTTTTACCAAGTCTCAAGGTTGGCTGTAGGACATAGCATTTTAGCTAATATCACACAGGAGATCAGTTATTTCCCATTGTGATTCCCAATTGGCATCTTGCAGTGAGCTTGTTTACTGCTCCACAGCAGAACGGATTGTCTGTTGTTAAGTACATAAAAGCTGCATAAAAACAGTGTTAAGTCTTTGGCTTAAGCTGACAAATTCTAGTGAAGTCTAAATTAAAGATGAAGTATAAGAACAGCACTTGTTATGTGCAGTAATATTGCCTTGGAATGGGAAAGGAAGTCAGGGCAGGTAATAGCTTTTGTCTAGCCATTACCATGACAGGCTTTTACTTGGATTCAGAATAAGAACTCTCTAAAAAGTCTTTTCTTTCTTCCTTTTTCTCTATATTTTCTTTTTTTTTTTTCCTTTTTTTCTTTTCTTTTTTTTTTTTTTTTAAAAAAAAAAAAAACAATATAAGTGGGGCAGTACTTAGGACAGCACTTGGTCCAATTACAGATAAAAATGGTTGAGTTAGTGAGTTAGAAGAAGATCTATAATGGAGATGTTGACTGAGCAAGCTAACAATATATTTATAATATTGGCTGTGTGATAGAATCTGTGCTTCAGGAGAGCAGCAAGTCTCCTTAACTTGAGGGGCTCTAAATTAACTAGTTTAAAAGGCACTGGTCTGAAATAGGAGTGCAATCCACAAGTAGCATTGAAAATCCAGTGTAATGATACTTTTGCTTTCTCTGTGCCAACCAGATCCTTAAAGGCATCCAGTGAGAGAAATACAATTTAGACAAAAAACTTAAAACAAAATAAAACAAAACACAACAGCAAGAATGGCAACCATGCAAAATCAAACAATATACTGTGTACTGAAGAGGAAAAGGAGAAAAAGGTATATTCTGGTTTCTGAGAAAAGATCAAACTATAGATGTGTGGGTGACAGAGGAAAAGTGCTCTTCAAGAAGGGTGGCCACAAAAAAAGATGCCAAAGGAAAGTTGATAAGTTTGTGAAACTAAACAGGAAAAAAAAAAAAAAAAAAAAAAAAAAAGAGCTAAGTAATTAGGAGATTGTACTGGCTCTCCAAAACAAACAAGCAAACAAATTTTCTTGTTTTTACTCTTTTTTTTTTTTTTTTTTTTTTTTTTTTCCTCTTTTCCTGTCATACTGGGTGGAGGTAATGAGAAAGTGACTGTGTAGTGCTTAGTTTCTTACTGGGATTAGCCCACAACTGAGAGAGAACAAAGAGCAGTATTTGTTGAGTACACTGCACATCTAGGAGAATAATAACAAAAGGTTATTTCCAGGCAATATTATGCATTTTGGTACTCACTTTCAGCGAGAACATAAAGCAAAGAATAAATCTAAGACCATTCAGATCTCTTATGGATCACTCTTGGATTCACAATAAGACTAGACTAACAACACCATGCCTATCCTACCAACCACGTCTCCTCCCAGTACTGCTTCTAGGAACACAAAAAGTTCTGTTGATCAGAAGACAAACTCCTGAGCATTCTACATGAGGGAAAGAATGGCTGTGCTCTCATACATTTGATAAAAATGGATGATCTTATTCTAAACTCAGGCACACATTGGTGGAAAAGATTTGCAGAAATTATATTTCTACCAGTTACTATTCTAGGCTCAGATGCAAATCACCTAGCACAGACCATTTAAAATAGGAAAGTCAGTTAGACTTTGTCTATGGACTATAGAAATAAAATAGCACCTCCAGGCCACCACAGTTCCAATTTACTTGTAGAAATGTCTTTCTCTATTGGCAGCTATGCTTCAAAAATAGACATAAGCAGCAATACAAGGTGAAGGGTTTTGAAACTGTGCTCCAAATTTAGCTAATTGTCCTTGCTCTGTGTCACCGTGTTTATTCAGTACTTCAATAATAGTAAGATTTTCTCTGTGCCATGGCTCTTCTCAATAAAAATCAATCCTTGTGAAACTGTACAACTGCACAGGCACTGCATGGAATAGTTGCTATTTTTTGGTAAGGATGTGGGTTGCAGCTATAGAGAACAAAGTTTGGCTTCTATTTTCAAAGCCTGAGGCTCCAGTCTGCAGTCAAAGCCAAGCTCTTGCTGCTTGAGTTGTGCAGTGTTTAAATAAAAGTAATCTCAGCGTTAAATTCAAGCTCTCTAACCCATAGCAATGAAAATAACACACTGTGCTTGGGAATTGCCTGTAGGGATGGAGCCATGCTGCTGGAAGCAGGTGTGTGCATACAAATGGTAAGCAAGAGACAGGAGCTCTCAGAAAGCACTGGACAATTTGTGGTTCATGAAGATTATGTGGCTCAGCAGTTTGGTCATTGCTGCAGCAATGGGTGGCTAGATAAATCCACCTGCTTCATGTGTAGGTCCGAAGAGACAACTAAGAGAATTTTTCTTCATATTTTCTGGCCAATTCTGTATAGGATGTTTTTAGACACAAACAAACTACTGTCACTGAACTAATTTGACTCAGTTTCATACTTATTTATGAATAGATATTACATGTTGCTCTTATTTAAATGAAAAAATATATATGCTAATAAGAATTTAAAGTATTTGAAGAATACAGCAGGCTGTATGTGTCCATCAAGACATAAGAAAAGTAATTACATTTTAAGTACATCCCAGAAAAAATATGTTCTTAACATTAAGCAAAAACAAAAAACAAAGACAAACAAAAATAAGAGGGTCTCTGTGTCAGGACCCTGAGGGCAGCCACAGGCCTTTGTTACCCTCACTCATACTCTGCTAATAGGCCTGGGCACCCAATTTGAACTCCACCTGCATCTGTTGCTGAGCTGTGTTTTAGACATATCTGTGCCTTGTCCTCAGCTGATATTGGTTGAGTTTCCTGTGTTGGTTTGACCTTGGACCTGGTTCTTCATCTCACATTTGTTTAATTTTCGCTGGACTATTTATACAATCTACTACTGTCACCACCCTTCCCTGCTTGCCTGCTTGGGTTGTCTGGGATGGTCAGGACATAGTCTGTCCTCAGGTCAGGTCACCTTCAGCTCCCACTTGTCCTCTGCAGTCCATCTCCAGCTTTTCCTCGATGCCTCTGCTCTTTACAAAATCTGTATTGATATGAATGTTGTATAAGGTAGGCCATTCATATAATGAGTGCATGGAATACACTTATAAAAAGAGTTATGCAGATATAAGAGTAATGGAGAAATAAAACCTTTTCTGAAGCATATGTAGCTTAGTGTAATTGCCAAAGGACGTAGTAGTTGTTAAGAATGTTCATTATTTATCAGCTCTCTCTTCTATTTTGAAAGATGCTTCTATACAACATCACAGAGTTTTACCATAAAATTTATCTGGGGAGTTCCATTAGAAGGTACTTTAACGCTTTTATTTGTCATTTGAAAATTTGGCATGTTCATGATTCCTTTTATTTTATTTTTAGTAAACAAGAAAAAAAAATGCAAGATATTGTTTTCAGACAACGTATCTATATGCTCAAGAAGGAACTATTAGTAATATCAAATAAAGTTCTCTTCATTCTTTTTTATTCCTTTCCAGCAAACAGAAGAGAAGAGATTATTTTCATTTTTTAGTCCTTGCATTTTTTTGTCCCCTAACATTAGCTGAAAGGACAGTCCAAACCGTTTTTTACAAACAAATGACTCTGTCAATAGTCTTGCACACTAGACTTCTTGGCACAAGAGAAAGAGGGTTTGTCAGTGACTGGTTATGGCTGGTTAGTGTCAGTGTCTGGTTAGTGCCAGGAAGTCCTAACTTTCACCTATATCTAAGAGCCCTTTACAATGGTAGAAGGCTGGTGTAGCAGTGTTTTCTGTGATGAGAGGATGCTCATGGAAAATGTGATTCCTGAAGATCAGAAGCTCAGGTACACTGGCTTTAAAGATCTTCTGATGTAAGGATTCCTCATGTTTGCGAGGTTTTTGAAACAGGGGTCTTGTTTTCCATCTCTAAATATTTCCCTTGCCACTATCAGTTAAAACTCTGCTTAGACTTCCAAACACCTGGAGAGTTATGTGTAGTAGAGTAGGTTTTTTAACAGCAGAGAGGACAAGGGCATTGATACATCTGGTTTCATGATACAGACAGTGCAGAGGAAATCCATCTTAACACTTTGCACTCATTTTTGTACATCCTTTAATGGGGATGCCAATATGTTTTTGTTGTTGAATAGACTATAAAGTAGGAAATATATATATATATTGAAACTGGTAGCAGTGAAGCCAGATCAATACTGGAGACATGTCTGAAACAAAGTATTATAATGTGTGTTCTTTAAAGCCAGACTTATTAAATGCAATTTCATTAACATCTCAGAGTTGCAATTGCATTGTTAGTAACAATAATTTCCTTACTGAAAGCATTAGGAAAAACAAACAAACAACAAACAAACAAAAAACCACTATCTGAATTTGTCATCCTTGGGGCTTAATATTTTGATGGGAGAAATAACATGATAATATGACATACCATTCTGTCCATAAGATCTGATAAATTTTGACTTGTATTATTGTAATTTTACAGTTTCTCTTCATATTCAATATTCATTGGTTCATTCTTGTGTGGAAACCTTCCACCCAGTATTTGTTTGAAAATGTTTCTAGATGGTCTAAGGTCTTAACATGCAAGACAAATTATGTATCTCAAAATAAAGACAGGAGTTCTTATGCTTACAGTTAGGTTAATAAAGACTTAATTTAGAAGTTCAAAAATTTGGTGCACTGAAATATATATCATTAGAGCTGTAACATGCAACATCTGCTTACAACCTATAATGTCATCCTATCGTAAGTGAACATTTAATCCTAACTCATTATGTCCCTCCAAACAAGCTGCAACTCTGAAACCTAGGAAGGAGATTTGCTTCTGTTCACAGAGATTGATGCAATCTGTAATTAGAAACCCATACTCTTCCCAGCTGCTGTTGTTGGCACAGTTGCATTTGAGAATGATGTAATATATCTTCTAGTGCTGCACTTCCTACTCTTTTCACTCAAACCTACAAGCTTGCACGCTTGAAACTCAGCAGTGCCAGTCACTAGCCCTTAGTATCTATAGAACTTTGTGCAGAGTTAAATGGAGGTAGCATTAAATATTAGTGTCATGCTAGCATCCTGTACAGAAGTTTGTTATTAACTAAAGTCAGTAGAAAATACCTGAAATACAAAGCAGTAACATAAAATAATATTTTCTTAGATCTAGGTCATACATCTAAAGCTGAAGAACATGACTGTTATTACAGAATGGGGGACACAAATCTGGAAAGCAATGATTCTAAGAACTGGATACAGTCCAAGAAAGAACCTGTCCAGGATGATGTTATAGAAGAAGGACAAAATCAGTGTTAGGACAATATACAAAGAAACTCTGATGAATATTTAGGAAATCTTTAGACAATTTTACACCTACGTATGACTTAAACCAGACTGTTAGGTGGAAACCAGTCTTCTTTTTTCCATATATGCTAATATAAACCAAAAACTGTAGAAGAAAAAGAATGAGATTATACTCTATGTTTGCTGTAGACAGATTACTAAACTAGAGAAACTAATTAACTAGTTTGAGATAACTTTTAATTATCTAGAACTAGATAAATCCTTAAGAAGGACATCTTCTTAAACAGCACATCTGTTTGTTAAAAGGAAACAGAGAAATAATGATTTTAATGAGAGAGCTTCTGAGCAAAATAGTGGGTGGTAAAAGGCTAACGTTTATTAATGATAGAAAGAATAGCCTATTTCTAGAAACTGAACAGAAGCAAATTTAAAACATATAAAAGCACAAGTTTCTAAATGTTATTTTCTCACAGAGTTTAACATCTGGAACTACATATGTATAGAAGTCCTTTATCAGTTAAGGTCCTATAATGAAAATCAGATGTCTTTTTGAAAGATATGCTTTAGCTAGAACCAAGTTAGAGAACTCACTAAGATGAAACTTAAAACGAATGAATTCAGAGTGGAAGATTGAACAATTCCTTTTACCCATAAAAGTCTCTGAAGCCAACTCAAAAACACTAGTTGACCTCAGTAGATATTTTTCTGTAAAAAAAAAACTAAGAGCATTACCTTTGTTTTAGTTAATGTTTTAGTTAAACAGAGTGATTGAATTTAATTGCCAGTCCAGTGTTTCTTGTTTAAAGTGTTTTGAAAGCAGCCGTGTATTATGGCACATTTGGGAGGGAGGTATAATATTTTGCTGATCAAAAGAGTTGAGAAAGCAAAACCTTGAATATTTTCTTTGTCAGCTGATATGAGGAACATGCGTTAATGAAATATGTTTGAGGATTGTTTCAGTAAATGGCTTGCTAAGATAAGTTTTCTCTCATCTACAATGTGGGAAATTGGAACAGAAGTAAAATTCTATAATCTGTAATCTGATTCTGTATCTGAAAGATATATATATATGTATATATTTACTGGAGCCAATATCTGTATATAGATGTTTACATTTTTGTTGTCATTGTAGAACTGTAGAATATAGACCTGGAAATATGTGGATTGTTAGTCATAATAACATTTGAGAAAACAAATGGGTAAAACATTTCAAATTCCCTTTCTTTCCTTTTCCTCTTCTACAAAAATATTCATGTATGGTGTTGCATTAAGGAGCATAAATTGGTCTCTCTTCCCTGTACATCTGTATAGCTCCCTTGCCATCTGTGAGATGGTCCACATGGGTATCATAGATTTTATTTCCACATATCCTGCAATTAATATCAAGTGATTTTTTAAACATGTGGTGCAAATTTGGTGGGGAATTTTATAACAAGATTTTATTTTCCTGACAGTACTTCAAACTAGGATAGCATCAAGTATGTAGTAAAAGGGAAAATAGTTGTTGTGGGATAAACTTAAAGGTCATTTTTTTTTAAAAGGACACAGTCAGATGGAAGAGTAATTCTCTCTCTGAGCTAAGGGATCTATCCTTCAGTCTTAGAATCTGTATCTCAGTAATGTTAATCAGAGATATGTATGTGTACTGAGTGGAGGTTAGATCATTAGCTGTCCTATTGATATTGTGTGAATAAGTTTTTTGTTTGTTTGTTTGTTTTTTGACTTCCATTCTTACTGGGCTTAACCAAATATGTAAATAGCAAGGGCAAAGTTGCCCTTGTTTACTGAAGAAGAATCAAAGAACAAGAATACAACACTGACTCCTACAACAGAGTCTCTTTAATACTGTTGATTAACAGAATTGTAAATAAAAAAGTAATTGTATTGCCCTTTTAATAACATAGTAAACTTTTGTGTAAATCTTGAGAGTGGGAAGACATGTTTTATTATATGAGTAATGTTGCAATTTTATTTTTTAGATAAATGCTAAGTGCAACACCATTCCAGGATTCCTCCCACCATCTAAAAGGACTTAAAAGAAAATAAATCAATGTTATAGCTAACAACACATTCTGTTCATGGATCTCTAGGCAACCTGAATAAGAACATACCACAGCCTTTTTGCCGTTACTGGATCTGACACATGGAAAATGTTTTCCCTGTAGAAACACCCACATAAACACCAATTACAAATCTTGTTCAGATAGAAGTTCAGGTCATCCTATTTACACAACTAATGACAGGGAATGTCATTAGCACGAGTGGACACAGAGCAGTCACATCCTGGGATCCTATCTAGGCCTACATGCAGCAAGACATGAAAGAACCTTGAGGCTGAGTTTAATTTCTGACCAAGAGACATTGCCAGCAGCTTCTCCCTAGCAAAGAAATGGAACCTGGAGCACAAGATATCTTCTGTTTGTTGCAGACATAACAAGACTGGTTTACTATGATGTTATTTTTTTGTTTGTTAGTTGTTAAGACACAACTGAGTCATTGTGTTAATCTCAGTAGTTCTTTATTTTCTTTTGGTTGACAGAAGTGATTGCATGGTGCTATCTTTACCTATATGGGATGCAGAACATCTTATTCCTCCTTTACAGCTAAAGGCAATTAAAATTTGTTTAAAAAAATGGTAGAACAATGCGTTCAAGGTATCAAAGGCTGATGCAATAGAGAAACTGATGATTTTGACCTAACAGTTCTGCCACTCATTAATTTTCTGAGTAAGATTATACAATTCTTTAAGAAAATACAATTATAATGCATGTGTTACTCAAGAACACCATCAGTCAGAATGCAGTGCATGTATGCAGAGGGGTGATGGCTGCACTTGTCTCCTCTCTTTTCCCTGGCAGGTTCTTGATTGAGGAGAGGTAGATCATATTCAAGACATAAGAACAATTTCTATTTCTAAGTTTCTGTTATTCAAAGAATGTACCTGTTATTAATACCAGATACCTGTTTGTATACTGCATTTACTTGTTTCCTCAGACAAATCACACATATTCTCTCATAACTGCTTGATGGGAGCAACAATTAAGAGGATAACAAAATGTTTACGCAGTACTCATGCATCAGTGGCCTCTAGGAACCATAGCAGTCACCACCTTCTTCCATGTGGGCTGAATCATATAACCATTGTTATGTCTGTTGGTGGTCTTGCAAAACTTTGGCCAGCTTTTGGTTTCCTGAGTTTATCAGGTCTCAGAATCATCAGGATCACTGTTCTCCAGAGCTTCTTTCTGTCCACTTAAACTTCTCCTTCCCCCCCATCCCACACCAATGTATTTTATTTTTATTTTATTGGGGAATAAAAACAAAAGTTGTTCTATTTTGGGATTCTTTCACTCCTTGCAGAAAAAAGTTCTCTTCCTTCTTCTTAGAGCTATTTGTAATGAGTCTCTTCTGAACTTGTTGCTTTTCAGAATTTCCAGTATAAAAACTGTATATGGAGTTAATATGATGTAGCCTGGTTATGTGCAAGTATGGGTTTGTCACTATTATTTTTTTTATTATTTTTTAATTAATTTAATTTAAATTAATAAAATTTAATAAATTTAATTAATTAATAATTTAATTAATCAATTTATTATTATTATTATTATTTTTCCAGCTAGGGACCTATTAATGTTTCCTGTTTCCCTATTCTGTAAATTACTGAACACCACTTTTCTACTTATAAATGAGAGAGAAAACGGAAACAGCCAAAAAAATTACACAACTAAAAAAGGCCTATTGTTTTGAATCGTAAAACTGCCAAAAAGGTAAATTGCAGGTCTGAAAATGAATTTATTAAAAGAAGATGGAAGGCCTGTTTTTTTCAAACCTTCCAACAGAGGCACTAAATCAAATCCCAAATCTTCAGTAGCAGATATTAGACGTCAAGCCTACAGCTCCCACATTTATCTCCCTATACTCTAAGCACAGCTTGGTTGATGCTGCAAAGAAGAGAGCTGCTATAATTAAGATGCAAAGACATTGCCTCTGTGTTCTTTCTCACACTATCTATATCATTAGTCCTTGAAACCAAGGCATCTGAGACTTAAAAATCTTCACAACGGGAAAAATATTAAGGCATAAACTGTTAAACTGTTAATAATTTACAATGTATATAGGAAACCAGAGCATTACTTTTTTACTGATTCTCAAAAAAAAAATCAAAAAAAAAATATCTTTATTAAGTCATTCTTTTTGAAAAAAAAAAAAAGAAAGAAAGAAAGAAATGATTCGTAATTTCTTCTGCTAGCTCTGGTAGAATTCATCTGAAAATGTTTCCTTTTAAGATTCAAACACAAAGCTTTCTACTCTCTTGTTGGATACTGCCGTGTATGTTTCTGAAGAGTGATTTATAGGCCATATATTCTCTTACAAGTAAAAGATTCAAAATGAAAAAGGTTCACAGCAAATTAGAAAGCCAACCTAAAAGGGTCAAGTTCAGGCCTAAAACTTTGATTTGGTAGGTTGCCTTCATGCAGCTTACAAATTGATAGAACACAATATGGTTTCACTTCAAAGAGAAAGAAACACTAAACTGAAGAGTCTGCAAGCAGGATGGGGTTAGAAATTTTATGGGATGAGTCAGCAAAAAATTAAATCTCCACCTATGATATTCTGGCAAGCAAACAAACATAAAAACAACAACAACAACAAAATACCCCCCTCCCCCAAACAACAACAACAAATAGGAATGAACAAACAAACCAAGAAGGCTCGCATGTATGACAGCCTTGTAAATTAGCATGTGACTTTTGCTTTAATATGATATGAATTACCCTTATACAAAAACAGTAGACTCAAACCTGACAGAATATCCAGTGATGTGAACATGCCATTTGGAGACAGTATCAGGAAATTCTGAGTAACTTAAACACTGTTGCAGTATAAATAAATAATTTATAAATAGATGTATATGGAGGTGCAATAGGTTTGTGAAAATCCTCATTAGCTATGCTGCGCATATATGATAAGAATTAAATATAGATGTGTCTCCATTAGTGGCATCTGGTCTTACTCTGCTGTCCTAATTTTTAGGTAGCAAACTTGAGGAGATCCTTACCAAAAGGCATTGTGGATGCATGGGTTCAAGGTAGACTGGGTAAATCCTTGGAAGGCATATTCATTGAGGATTACTAAATAAGCACACACTGAATCAGGAAATGCTCTGAGACGAAAAATGTTGAAGGCTAGGGCAATTGTAAAGAGAAACATTACTGGTTCTTACTCTCCCCCCATTATCTGGTATGAGAAACAGCTGGAGACAGCATACTCAGTTGGAGGCCCTTCTGATTTTCTGTTATTCCTCTGGGCAATGCCAGCCCAAGACAATTTTCAGAATATACTTTCTCTAGCATGCACAAGTTCGATTTTGATTACTCTCAACTGTTGTTTCTAGTCATATCAACTACTTGCAACTGTTGATCATGCTTCTCTTTCTAACTACCATCATTATGATGAAAAGTACCTTTCACAGTATTTTGATAGAAAGTGCTAGGTGGTATTTATGAATGAATGTCATTTCCCTAGCAGAATTTAGAACTCTTTAACATGTGCTATTACTTTTTTTTTTTTTTTTTTTTTTTTTTAAACACAGAGTAATACGTATTGAAACAGAATGAAGGTGTGACTCCTTTAGGAGACCAATCTGTTTTACATATCGTGTCTAAAAGAAAAGCTGTGTTTTCCCTCTCACCTATAGTCCACAGAACAGGCGCAACTGAAAACAGGAGAGAAGACGGAGGACTGCTTTAGTAGTATTAAGAAGCATGTACATTTGAGTAAAAGAAACTGGTCAATTTATTACTTGAGAGAATATCAGTTTTTGGGTTGTGAGGGAATTAAATAAATAAAATGATAAAATAAATAAATAAATAAAAGGCTAGTAAGTATCATCTTGAACATGGAGTTCAAAAATGAATACTATAAGTGTAATTAATCTCTATAGAGAAATAGTGAGGAGTGAAAGCTCAGGGCACCCTCAGGAGATTTGTACAGGCCAGACTTGAGATGATTTCTGGTCAGAGTGCAAAAGAGAAGGACTATGGTTTTCAGCCACCATTAAAATTATCAAATATTTTTCACCGTACAACAAATTTTTAGCCATTTGTGATTGACTTAGTTGAAGAATTGTTCATTTCCTTGCCTTGCCTTGCCTTTCCCTTGCCTTGCCTTGCCTTTCCCTTGCCTTGCCTTGCCTTTCCCTTGCCTTGCCTTCATAGCTTTATATGTTTATATGTTTTACTGAATTTCCTTCTGATCTTAATGTGTCATTGTTCGTATTCTATAATACTGGAAATAATGTGTTAGTCTGATGATCAGTACTTCTCACATATGGACTTGTAGAGTCTTTATTGGACAATACAAGGTGGGACAGCAATAATACCCAGCTCAAGTTTGCCATCACGGACTGTTTCTCACAGTTGCCTGAGAAGGTATAGTTGGATAACTATCAAGGTAAAAGGTAATTGTAAGCAGGTGCAGATGTAGTTGTCACTAATGTTGTTACGGTGGGATTCTTGTCACCTAAAAGTCAGAAAGTGCAATAAGGACACCTACATCTGAGCTAGTCACCTTGAACTTTCTGGGGAAGACAAGCACAGTGGGGAGAGATAGCATGATTCATCTGACCAGATGTAGATGTTTAGTTTATGATGAGAGAAATCTAAGCATATAAATGCCTATTTCTATGTAGAGTTTATAAGTAAAGCCTCACTCGGACATAGAAATCTACATTTGGTCAGATGAATCACATGCAGATTGCCTACCACAGCAGAGTATTGAAAGGTATTTTCACCCTTATTTGCTGTAGGACTTCCTTTGAGCAATATCTGATGCTTGGATTTTCTACAGAAGAGAGAAATAATCTCCAAGGATTTCAACGGCTGATTCTTTTTTCCTAATATTCTTTATTTTATTTTATTTTATTTTATTTTTTTCTGTATCCCTGTTGTGAGTGTATATCATGTATCAGTCACACTGAATTAAAACATTTCTGAACCATGAAGAGAATCTAGAAAAGTCATTCATTCACTTTTTTTTTTTTTTCCATCAAAAACTTCTTTAAAGCAAGTTATTCTATCTCATTAGAATAACTGAGTCTGTATTTTTTTTTTTTTTCTGTGTTTTGAAACCAATAAGGATCTGTAAATCTATGTATAGCTGCTCAAACATGTCTGCTAATGGAAAGTTCCTTATAAACATTCCTAAACTGAAAACAGAGCAGCCTCTGGAGAGTATGATTTTCTCAAAAGACAGGCAAAGTGTTAAACATATAATCCCACTCCTGTGTGATTAATTATATCTCAAGTTGCATGAGACAAGCACTCTGAACTTGCAGAAACATGAAAACCAGTATTCAGCATGAGTACACTCAAAAATATGTATGAAAAATAAATTGGTACTCTTGAAATTTCATATGTTGCAGAGAGAAATGAAACTGTATAAATTTACTTCCAAGAACTAAGATCATATTTGAAACAAGATAGATGGAAACAATGTCTACTTGTTCCCTCTTGCATTTTAGATGAGGTGCTGCCTTGCTCTGTGACCTGAAGGAGTTGTTGCAACATAGAAATAGCAACGATACAGCTAAATATGTCTCATTTCTTATGTAGGCACATAACACTCTTTAAATGTTAATATCCATGCTAACTGCCATTGCTATATTTGACAATTCTCCTTGCCTACCCAGTCTCTAATTTTTCATGTCAAAAAGCATAGCAGGACTGGTTCTAGCAGAGCAGTAGACCATTTGCCCTGCTAAGTTAGCAGAAAATAGTGCTCCAAGAGGAGATCTGAAATATACTTTTTTTCTTCCAACAGCCCTATGTTGGTTGCCATTAAGTAATAAAGAGTTAAAACAAATAAACGAACAAATGGCATTCATTGTTTCAAGCTTTTAGTATATCAGAAAATTGATATTTTGGATACCTACACTGGTGTCATCAGAGAATTCACTCTTTTACAGTACCTAGAGAAATGTTGGTGCAGAGGGTGCCTTTCAGCCATTTCTCTATGCTTTTACAATTCTTGTTTAGTCAAGAAAATCCACCCAATGATTTAAGAACCTTTTAAGGATACTCTAAATTACGATGCTGCACACACTACTCATGGCCAAGGATCTGACCGAGCACTACACATGCCATTCCACATTTCCCATGCCCATTTCATTCCTATGATTCCTCTCATGCTTTTGAAGAAAGGATGAGGACTGGGAGCTGAAGCAATATTTAAAAACAAACAAACAAGCAAACAAACAAAAAAAACAAGAAAAAAAAAAAAAAAAAAAAAAAAAAAAAGAATTCTGCCCTGACTATCTAACCATGACTCACATTTTCTATCAAGAAGATACTCATAATTCCAGGTAATTAAATGACTAGAAAGCCCATTCTGTGGTTGGCAGCCAAAATTAAACATGTCAAATGAACAAAACCTGCTTAAATGAGTGAAATACTGAGACTGTTATTGATTACAATTGGTTAATTAGATTTAGAGAATATTTTGATCAATGTTTTTGCCTGTTGAAAATTATGTTATAAATGCAAACCTTATTTTCTTGCTAGCATGGTAGCATGGTGGGGGCTGAGGGAGAGGGTTGGTTTGTATGTTTTCTACTGCAAGAACAAAGCTATAGTATGGTAGTTCTGGATATTTCTGCTCCCAGTAAAAATAACTATGAACATTTTTGAAAGAACATATAAAAAAAATAAGAAATTATTTCCTGATAAAGGCTTCTCGGCAAATTGTTATGTTTCTTAGCTTCAAAATGCATATATATATGTATTAATTTTTAGAACACATTTCAGACAGCCATGTCTGACTTAACGTGCTCTTTATTCAATGAAAGAAAAGACTCTTCTGTTCTCTAAGTTCATGATATAAAGCTCCTCAGAAGCTCAGTATGTGCACTTACCAGATCTGTTTTTAGAATGGCAAATGCTACATTCAAAAAAAAAAAAGTGTTAATACTCCATTATGTCCAAATAACACTCTACATTTTGATAGATATTCATTTTACTGTGTAGCGAAACAGATCTTTTAAGAGTTGTTTCTGAAGGTTAATATACACATAATGGTCTACATATGTATTAGTATGTCTACATGCAGTAATATAGACAGAAATAAATTAATTCATATTTAACACAGTATTCATGATCTGGGTTGTTTTATTTCTCAGAAAATTCAAAGAGTTTGAATTCTAAGCACCCACTAAGTTTCATTTTTAATGAAAACTGTGATGAAAGTAAACTCACAAAATAGATTGCCAGAAGAACTCATTTTTGTTCTTTGCATTTTTATTATTTAAAGTCTTCTTATAAATAGAACTTAACAGGAGGAGAAATTGAGATGAGGAATATTGCTGCAGCTACCACTATTATAACTTCAAGGAAAGCAATGCATTGAAACACAAGCCAGACTGGTTTTAAAGTATTTCTAAGACTTGATGGCCCAGAGATGCCTAGTCTACTGGGAATTTTTGGAGACTTGGTTTCTGATTATGGAGTGGAATGATAAGCAAAGAAAATGAGTGGATTGTCCATTTCCTTTTGAGTGCTACTGTTGTTCTCCTGAACCCTCCATGTGAGTTGTTTTTTAATTACCATCCAGCAAGTCTGATGGATGTGGCCAACATTTCAAACTTGCTGTGAAGTGCTAGAGATAATTTGTAGATGCAAGTAGCCGGAAAGTTTCTTGTATCCAGCTATTCTTCACAACTGCAGAAGACGCTAGAGAAAGCTTGACCCTTAAGGTTTACATCCTCTGATCTGGTAAGCTCTTGAGTGTATGCAAAAGATAATTCCCACAAATGTGTGTATATTCAACGTGGTGGGCTACAAGTGTGTGTAAGAACTTGACAGTTTTGGAATAGAGGGCTTTTAAATACACTTGCCAGCTGATTTCACACCTTTGCAAATGTGCTTTGCTGAAAGCATGATGAAGTTCAGATGAATCCCTTCAGCACAATGAGGGAGATGAGATGAGCTTCACCCTGATATAGATGCGCATAGACAAGAGATTTTTTAAATCAACTCAGCTAAATGAAAATACAGTATGTCCCCTGCCGAGTTGCCAAGGTGCTGGTAATCTGCTGTATAAATGCCAGATGCACTAGGTATAGTGCCCCAAGGCATTTTTAGTTCATATTGTTTATAATGGAAGTCAAACGCCAAGCTTCATTGCTTCATTACAGTAAGACGTTCAGTGGCTTTTTTTTTTTTTTTTTTTTTTTTTTTTTTTTTTTTTT
>NC_048895.1:68549278-68550602 GCF_011077185.1 Oxyura jamaicensis | reverse complement strand
TTTTTTTTTTTTTTTTTTTTTTTTTTTTTTCTGTCTTGCTTTGACATAAATCTCAGTACAAATAAATAAACAACAATCTAATGATTTAGGCAGTATCCTTTCCCAGACACAACTCTATAGTAAACTTTAAAGGGGGAAGGAAGTTTACATAATCAGATTTTGTTGTTGTTTTTATAGGTTAGGCAACACAGGATTTGACCTTCCATTATCAAGAGGCAGTTTCATAAAACAGCTTGCAGTTAGTCATCTTTTCTTTAACAAAGCATTTGTTTTCTAAATAATTCATCCAATACACAGTTTGGCCCATTGACCAAAGATAGAGATTCAACATCTTGGGTTTTATGGCATGACGTCAAAAAAACAAGGTGCTGCAGATTTTCTTAATTTAGTAAAAAAAGGAATGGACACTTAATCTAGATTGAAAGCTCTTGAGCCTTTGGGTCCTAGATGCCAGAAGCAGTCATTCTTTTTGATCCCTTCCAGAAGTTTATTGAGTGTGGGATGCAAGAATCCCTCTGGAAATATATTATGGAATATCCTTCTAATGTCTAGAAACTTCATTCTGATTTCCACACTAGAATTATTTATGACCAGTTTCTACCCATTTCTTCTTGAGCCAATCCCAACCTTTAGTTCATCATTTAGGTCATCTCTTGCCCTGGTGTTTCCAAATCCATGTATTTATAGATCATAGTTCAATATCCTTTTAGCCTCTGTTTAATTAGATTACAGAAGATAAATACAGTTTTACTCTTTCTCTAGAACTCATGGTCCTTTGATCACTAGAAGAAACTTTTTCTTTACCTGTTCTTTGCTGAGCAGTCTTAAATCATGGATAGCTCTCCAAAAGTGGTCAGCAGTGCTTCACATAAAGCCACTCAACTGCTATGGCTCCTTCTGGAAACACCTCACCTGACAGAAGTATGAATTACTTCACTTTACATATATCACTACGGTCACAATCATTATACACAGGCAGATCCTTTAATTTTCTCATGTACTGAGCCCATAGCATAAGCTCTTAGTATTAGCCCCTAAGTGTATGACATTGCCCTTTGCATGATTGAATTTTATCCTACTACTGTTACTCAAATCCCCAAGGTCATCAGGTCTTTCAAACCTCTCTTACATTAGAGATGCTTCACAACTTTGTGCTACCAGTAAATTCAATTAAAATGTTTTTTTTTGTTGTTGTTGTTGTTGTTTTTTGTACCAATGTCACTATAGAAAATATTAGATATGCCCAGAACTGCATCTTTCAGTATTTTCAGCTATTTTTTCCTTTCCTTTCCTTTCCTTTCCTTTCCTTTCCTTTCCTTTCCTT